>NC_140987.1:355056353-355211554 GCF_052327205.1 Somniosus microcephalus | reverse complement strand
ATTAGGGTAGTTAGTCCTATGGCGGGACGGTTTAACGGGCTCCCACAACCTATACGAGGGGTGGGGGTGCCACCCACAGCCATGGACGCAAATATCCCACTGGATGTCTACCCAGAATTTAGAGCCGGAGCTCCGACTCCACTTGCCGGGACTGTCTGGAGCGGAGTTCGAAACCCTATGCCGTGTGGCCCAGTGGCGGGGATGCTACCGCTACGCCAAAGGCCCACTCAGATTAGCAATGTGAAATGGCTGGAATGAGCACAATTCACGGCATTAAAAGAACTCACAATTGAACTGATGATGACCTCAGCAATCTCCTCAATGAAGTGGAGGTGCAGCGCCTGGTCATCATTGGCAATGAGAAGTCCAAGGCGCCGCAAAAAGGACAGATGATAGCTTGGTCTTTCAAGTGGCAGCATAGGGCTCCAGTCACGGGGAGGGAAAAGGTGCAGGAAACGTAAGGGTGTCATCTTTTGCGCGGAGTGGGCCTTTTGCGTAGCGGTAAGCATCCCCGCCACTGGGCCAGAAGGAGTAGGGTTTCGAACCCCGCTCCAGCCAGTCCCGGCAAGTGGAGTCGGAGCTCCAACTATAAATTCTGGGTGGACATCCAGCGGGATACTTGCATCTGCGGGTGTGGGTGCCCCCCCCCCCCTCGGATGGGTTGTGGGAGCCCATAAAACCCTCGCGCCATAGGACTAACCACCGTAATGGCTGGTATGAAGATGGTTATGGTCACGGAAGGAGTGTTAACGTGGCCAGAAATCCTTCCACCACTTCATACAGTTCCCGAAAGGGAACAGTGTGAGGATACGTATGCCGATGACCTATTGCGCAATGCACCTCCTTGGACCCTCAGTCGCAGATGCGAGGGGGCAAATCGTGCAATTGTTAAATTTTTCATTTTATTGACATGTAAAATGTTGGCCCAGTAATTCCCTTCCAAACGCGCGAGTACGGTCGGGGTACTCACGCGTCTGGCCGGAGGAAATGCCGGTTTTCAGCATGCACAGCGCATGCGGGGAAAACCGGCATTTCCTGTCCTCTGAACGAAGGGGTTCAGAGGCAGAACGCGTGCGACTGTACAGGCAGCGCTGTGCGCAGTAAAATGCGCCGGTTTCATTCATGCTTTCAGTGAGGTTAAGTCCTTACAACTTACACATGAAAAAAGCATGAGTACAGTTGCTCCAGAGGCTGCGGAGGAAGATATTTTTTATCGTGGAGCTTCTGAAAGGCAATATTTTTGTTTGGGAAAGGGAGGAAAGTTATTTTAAGAAATGTTGAGGTAAGTTTTAAAGTTTATTTTTGTTTTTTAAAACGGGTTTTCAGTACTGTAGGTAGAAGGATCAATTGTGGCTATGTGAATTGAATTTGCTGTGTTTATTAAATGTAAAAATGACTCCAACATTTTTAAGAAAGAAACTTTTCATCAGTAATATATTCTTTTAAGTAATTATGTATGTATGTCTGTATATATTCCTTTGCGTGTATGTATATATTCCTTTACTTATGTGTATGAATGTATGTATTTAATTATGACTTTCAGAGAAAGTAACTTATTGGAAAATCATAATTAAAAACATACATTCATACACATAAGTAAAGCAATATAAAACATACATACATATACGTAAAGGAATATATACGGACATACATACATAATTACTTATTACTGATGAAAAGTTTCTTTCTTAAAAGTGTTGGAAATGTTACATTACTCATTTTAGAACACTCATTTTCACATTCAATTCACACAGCCACAATTGCTCCTTCTACCTACAGTACTGAAAAGCCGTTTAAAAATAAAATTTAAACTTTAAAACTTACCTCAGCATTTCTTAAAATAACTTTCCTCCCTTTCCCAAACAAAAATATTGCCTTTCAGAAGCTCCACGATAAAATATATCTTCCTCCGCAGCCTCTGGAGCAACGTTACACATGCTTTTTTCAAGTGTAACTTGTAAGGACTTAACCTCACTGAATCCATGAATGAAATCGACGAAGTTCACTGCGCAAGTGCTGCCTGTGCAGTCGCACGCGCTGTGCCTCTGAACCCCTTCGTTCAGAGGACTGGAAATGCCGGTTTTCCCCGCATGCGCTGTGCATGCTGAAAACCGGCATTTCCTCCGGCCAGACGCGTGAGTACCCCGACCATACTCACGCGTTTGGAACGGAATTACTGGGCCATTAGAAATAATAGAAATAGATAGATAATAGGTACTTCTGTCTGTCTATCTGTCCGGCTATACACTCTCAAGTTATTGAGCATACCTACACGTGCGTTACATCAAAAGAAAGCTTACGATTCCGGAACGGTCATAAGCGTATTTACTTTTCGGTGAGACAAAAATTGTGCCCACGGTATACAAAAAACATTCAAAGTTCCGCTCATTATCCGCTCATTAGCATCGAGTGACGTCAAGGTCGACCAATCGTACGGTCGAGCGACCCGATGGTCGACCAATCGCTGCGTCGCGGGGGCGGGTTCCTAGCGCGTGCGGGCGGGCCGTCCTAGAATCGAGCGACAGGACCATTGACCAATCCTACACTTCAGCGACCTGACGGTTGACCAATCGGTGCGTGTGTGGGCGGGCCTTATCATTCTGAAATGAGGTGAGTGGCTGCCATCTTGATTCCAAACTTTTCATTTCTTTTTCCCACTTTCTGCGTGTTTCTTTTCAAATCTACATTTCCAGCAAAACAATAAAGTTGCTTTTAAAACACAAATTGATTTTTAAAAAAGTGAATTAATTTGTAAATCTTTTCTCTAACGTCTATAATTTTCCTACCTTTCACCATTTTTCCAGGCCTCGAAGCCTGGGCCTCTGTTGCCCAGCCACGCTCGAGCTAGGCACCTCCCGTTGCGATCAACAAAAGGCCCGCGATCGCCGCCATCTTTGTGAAGGCTGGAGGGGGCGGGCCTCAGCCGAGCGCCGCTGCCGCCGCCATCTTTGTAAAGGCGGGCGACGGGAGTCAGTGCGCACGTGAACTTCCGCCCGGAGCGGACTTGAGTCTGGCCGGGCCTCACGCGGTAGGTTGCGCGGCGGCGTCTCTCTCTTTGGTCTTGAAGCCGGCTCGGGCGGGGGGCGGGGCTCGGGAGGGCGGAGCTCGGAAGAGCGCGAGCACGGGGCTAGGGAGGGCGCGAGCGCGGGGCGGCCGGGAGCGCGCGGCTCGGGAGAGCGGGAGCGGCCACAAACCCTCTATCTCTCCTTCCCTCTGTCTCTCTCCCCTCCCCCTCCTCTCCCTCCCTCTCCCCACCTCCCTACCCCCTTCCTCTACCCTCCCTACCCCCCCTTCCCCTCCCTCTTCCCCCCTCCCTCTCTTCCCCCCTCCCCCTCTCTCTTCCCCCCTCCCCCCTCTCTCTTCCCCCCTCCCCCCTCTCTCTTCCCCCCTCCCCCCTCTCTCTTCCCCCCCTCTACCCCCCTTCCCCCGCTCCCTCTTCCCCCCAGTCACGCTCCCTCTTCCCCCCCCAGTCGCGCTCCCTCTCCCCCCCCCAGTCGCGCTCCCTCTTCCCCCCCCAGTCGCGCTCCCTCTTCCCCCCCCAGTCGCGCTCCCTCTTCCCCCCCCAGTCGCGCTCCCTCTTCCCCCCCAGTCGCGCTCCCTCTTCCCCCCCAGTCGCGCTCCCTCTTCCCCCCCAGTCGCGCTCCCTCTTCCCCCCCCAGTCGCGCTCCCTCTTCCCCCCCAGTCGCGCTCCCTCTTCCCCCCCCAGTCGCGCTCCCTCTTCCCCCCCCAGTCGCGCTCCCTCTTTCCCCCCCCAGTCGCGCTCCCTCTTCCCCCCAGTCGCGCTCCCTCTTCCCCCCAGTCGCGCTCTCTCTCTCTCTCGTCCCCCCAGTCGCGCTCCCTCTCTCTCTCTTCCCCCCCAGTCGCTCTCTCTCTCTCTCTCTTCCCCCCCAGTCGCTCTCTCTCTCTTCCCCCCAGTCGCTCGCTCTCTCTCTCTCTCTCTCTCTCTCTTCCCCCCAGTCGCTCTCTCTCTCTTCCCCCCAGTCGCTCTCTCTCTCTTCCCCCCAGTCGCGCTCTCTCTCTCTCTCGTCCCCCCAGTCGCGCTCCCTCTCTCTCTCTTCCCCCCCAGTCGCTCTCTCTCTCTCTCTCTTCCCCCCCAGTCGCTCTCTCTCTCTTCCCCCCAGTCGCTCGCTCTCTCTCTCTCTCTCTCTCTCTCTCTTCCCCCCAGTCGCTCTCTCTCTCTTCCCCCCAGTCGCTCTCTCTCTCTCCCCCCCAGTCGCGCTCCCTCTTCCCCCCAGTCGCGCTCCCTCTTCCCCCCAGTCGCGCTCCCTCTTCCCCCCAGTCGCGCTCCCTCTTCCCCCCAGTCGCGCTGCCTCTTCCCCCCAGTCGCGCTCCCTCTTCCCCCCAGTCGCGCTCCCTCTTCCCCCCCAGTCGCGCTCCCTCTTCCCCCCAGTCGCGCTCCCTCTTCCCCCCAGTCGCGCTCCCTCTTCCCCCCAGTCGCGCTCCCTCTTCCCCCCCCAGTCGCGCTCTCTCTTCCCCCCAGTCGCGCTCTCTCTCTCTCGTCCCCCCAGTCGCTCCCTCTCTCTCTCTTCCCCCCAGTCGCTCCCTCTCTCTCTCTTCCCCCCAGTCGCTCCCTCTCTCTCTCTCTCTCTCTCTCTCTTCCCCCCAGTCACGCTCCCTCTTCCCCCCAGTCGCGCTCCCTCTTTCCCCCCCAGTCGCTCTCTCTCTTCCCCCCAGTCGCTCACTCTCTTCCCCCCAGTCGCTCTCTCTCTTCCCCCCAGTCGCTCACTCTCTTCCCCCCAGTCGCTCTCTCTCTTCCCCCCAGTCGCTCTCTCTCTTCCCCCCGTCGCTCTCTCTCTTCCCCCCAATCGCTCTCTCTTCCCCCCCAGTCGCTCTCTCTTCCCCCCAGTCGCTCTCTCTCTCTCTTCCCCCCAGTCGCTCTCTCTCTTCCCCCAGTCGCTCTCTCTCTTCCCCCCCAGTCGCTCTCTCTCTTCCCCCCCAGTCGCTCTCTCTCTTCCCCCCCAGTCGCTCTCTCTCTTCCCCCCCAGTCGCTCTCTCTCTTCCCCCCAGTCGCTCTCTCTCTCTTCCCCCGTCGCTCTCTCTCTCTTCCCCCCCAGTCGCTCTCTCTCTCTTCCCCCCCAGTCGCTCTCTCTCTCTTCCCCCCCAGTCGCTCTCTCTCTCTCTTCCCCCCAGTCGCTCTCTCTCTCTCGTCCCCCCAGTCGCTCCTTCTCTCTCTCTTCCCCCCAGTCGCGCTCTCTCTCTCTCTCCCCCCCAGTCGCGCTCTCTCTCCCCCCCAGTCGCTCGCTCTCTCTCTCCCCCCCCCAGTCGCTCTCTCTCTCTCTCCCCCCCAGTCGCTCTCTCTCTCTCTTCCCCCCAGTCGCGCTCCCTCTCTTCCCCCCAGTAGCGCTCCCTCTCTTCCCCCCCAGTCGCTCTTTCTCTCTCTCTCTCTCTCTTCCCCCCAGTCGCTCTCTCTCTCTCTCTCTTCCCCCCAGTCGCTCTCTCTCTCTTCCCCCCAGTCGCGCTCTCTCTCTCTCTCTTCCCCCCAGTCGCTCTCTCTCTCTCTTCCCAACAACAACATGCCCTCAAGAAAGCCTCGGCACCGCCGGGCACTTCAGCTATATATATATATATATATATATATATAATTACAGGTTTACCATCTGCAGTATTATTGCGACATAGAAACATAGAAGATAGGAGCAGGAGTAGGCCATTCGGCCCCTCCAGCCTGCTCCGCCATTCAATGCGATCATGGCTGATCATCCAAATTCAGTACCCTGTCCCGGCTTTCTCCCCATATCCCTTGATCCCCTTAGCCTTAAGAAATATATCCAACTCCTTCTTAAATATATTTAATGAATTGGCCTCAACTGTCTTCTGTGGTAGAGAATTCCACAGGTTCACCACTCTCTGGGTAAAGAAATTCCTCCTCATCTCAGTCCTAAATGGCTTACCCCTTATCCTTAGACTGTGACCCCTGGTTCTGGACTCCCCCACCATCGGCAACAGCCTTCCTGTATCTAGTCTGTCTAGTCCTGTTAGAATTTTATAAGTTTCAATGAGATCCCCTCTCATTCTTCTAAACTCTAGCGAATATAAGCCTAATCGACCCAATCGCTCCTCATACGTCATTCCTGCCATCCCAGGTATCAGCCTGGTGAATCTTCGCTGCACTCCTCCATGGCAAGAACATCCTTCCTCAGATAAGGCGACCAAAACTGCACACAATACTCATGGTGTGGTCTCACCAAGGCCTTGTACAACTGCAGCAAGACATCCTTGCTCCTGTACTCGAATCCTCTTGCTATGAAGGCCAGCATACCATTTGCCTTCTTAACCGCCTGCTGCACCTGCATGCTTACCTTCAGTGACTGGTGCACAAGGACACCCAGGTCTCGTTGCACTTCTCCTTTTCCCAATCTATTGCCGTTCAGATAATAATCTGCCTTCCTGTTTTTGCCACCAAAGTGGATAACCTCGCATTTATCCACATTATACTACATCTGCCATATCGCCCAACCTGTCTAAATCGTCCTGGAGTTTCTCTGCATCCTCCTCACAGCACACACGCCCACCCAACTTTGTGTCGTCTGCAAACTTGGAGATATTACATCTAGTTCCCTCGTCTAGATCATTAATATATATTGTGAATAACTGGGGTCCAAGGACCGATCCCTGCGGTACCCCACTAGTCACTGCCTGCCACTCGGAAAAAGACCTGTTTATTCCAACTCTTTGCTTCCTGTCTGCCAACCAGTTCTCTATCCAAGTCAGTACCTTGCCCCCAATCCCATTTGCTTTAACTTTGCACGCTAGTCTCTTATGCGGGACCTTATCGAATGCCTTCTGAAAGCCCAAATACACCACATCCACTGGTTCTCCCTTATCTATACTACCAGTTACATCCTCAAAAAATTCCAGTAGATTAGTCAAGCATGATTTACCTTTTGTAAATCCATGTTGACTTTGTCCGATCCTGTCACTGTTTTCCAAGTGCTCTGCTATTACATCTTTTATAATGGACTCTAGCATTTTCCCCACTACCGATGTCAGGCTTACCGGTCTATAATTCCCTGTTTTTTCTCTACCACCTTTTTTAAATAGTGGGATTACATTAGCTACCCTCCAATCCATGGGAAGTGTTCCAGAATCTAAAGGATTTTGGAAGATGACCAGCAATGCATCAGCACATGAAGAATGACCACTTGGGCAAGGCACCAGAGGGTTGCTGGCCAAAAATTGGTGGTGGGGGGGGGGGGGGGGGGGAAACGGGGGTTAAACTTAACTGGATCATATCATATATTTAATAAAAGGGAAGGTATTGAGGGGTTTCCTTTCTGAGACTATATTACATGACAGAGAAAGTTGCAAACATGAATTTGCAAAAATGGTAACTCATAATATATTGAGAACACTCTGGTGCATTGTTGAGGGATCTTGCTCTGTTCAATCTTCATGTTCATGACCTAAACTAGGACTGTTTGAAAATCTTACCTACAGCATCCAGTGGCCGTAAAAATTTACTGCATAAACTTCTTGTAAATCACTGTATGAATGTACTTTGCTACATTTATGTTTGTTATACTATCAAAGCAGTGCTAAAATTGGGGGAATACCAAATTAAGTCAGTAATGCAAAAATAAAACTTGTTTTATACCCGGGGGACATGATTTCATTTTGATGTTGCAGGAGCTCCAACAGGTGAAGCCCACAGAATAGTTAGAAACTGATCTATTTACCAGTTATGTCAGATTCTCTAACTCTGCTCACCCAACCTTGGCTCATAGACTTGTGCTATTAAGTAAATATATAGCTGGGTAAAGCAGGCCACAAGCATTGGACACTATGGGCTGGATTTTGTCAATGGGGCGTGATGGAGGCGGGACTCCCACTTTTTGGGTTGTAGTCCCGCCTCCATCGATTTGTGGCCAACCCACGCGATTTTCCCTTGATTGACCTTGTTGAGCCCGCCCAGCGGACTCAGCAGGCCAATTAAGGGACACCCAGTTACAGGTGATGTCAGGGGTTGACATTTCATCTGTCAAGAGCTTTTGACAGATGAAATATCAGCGTTTGACAGCTCTGTGAAGCTGTCAAACACTGACTTCTAACTTGAGTCCTTCTCCACAGACTCAGTTAGAAATCTCTCCAGAACAGAAAGCAGAATGCTGCAACTTTTGACAGCTCGCAGCCATTCTGCTTTCTGTGCCGGTGAGATGAGGGACTCCCGAGACCTGAAGGAAGGAAGCCTGTATTAGTAAGTAAAGGTAAGTAAAACTTATTTAAACACTTTACACACACCAAACACACTTACTTCTGCACTCATGCACCCATCACTCACCTGAACACCGGACATCTCAAACCCTCCAACCCGACGGTCCGCCTCGCTAACTTGGCGTGGTTTGGAGCCGTCAGGCAGCCCACACTTCAGGGCTAAAAATAGGGATTAGGCCAAAAACTGCCTGTTAACTACCTGTTAACAGGCAGTTAATTGGCACTAATCCCCTTCCGGGAGGCAGCTCCCAGCACAGGTCAGGTCCCCGCCTCCTGGGAAACGGGCATGGGGGCGGGAAGGGTTCGTGCCCCCCGATTCTGCAATTTTCCCCCCACTCCCGCCTCCAAACCCGCCTCCGTGGGGCTTGGAAATTCGAGCCCTCAGATTTTTCTCAAGTTCAAAGCACTCAGGCGTGGTATATACCTGTGCATTCACAGTCGTGCTGTGAAATTTGAAGAAAACTGGAGTACTACTGCCTACAGGAAAGTCTAATCTAGTGCATCACCTGTGGGGTGCGCACAAGAGCAAGTTAAATTCTTAAAACACCAATCACAACACCTGCTGTGGTCAAATATACCAATGGCAGTACATTTTTTTCCCCAGCAAGGCAGAAGTTAGTTATTAAAATCTTTAGTCACCTAAATATCAGAACAACAGGTTATTCCTTCTCGAGATGTGGGTGCCCCTGTCAAGACTATCATTTATTGCCCATTCCCTGGTTGCCCAGTGAATGTGATGGTGGGTGGGCCGCCTTCTCTGTAGTAGTTTGACACAATCGAGTGACTTGCTCGGCCACTTCCGAGATCAGTTAAGAGTCAACCACTTTGGTGTGGGACTGGAGTCACATATCGGCCAGACCAGGTAAGGATGGCAGGTTTCCTTCCCTAAAGATCATTAGTGAACCAGTTGGGTTTTATGAAAATCCGACAGCTTCATGGTCACTTTTACTGATACCAATTTTATTTTTTAATTTGAGATTTTTAACACTGAATTCAAATTCTCAAACTGTCATGGCGGGATTTTAAACTCACATTCTCTGGATTATTAGTAGAAGCAATATGGAAAAAAAGCACAGAGATCACCAGGAACTCCATTTACACAGTCATCTGAAATGATCTAAGGGGTGTGACACACTTAATTTATTTTAGAAACAGATTTGGGCCGAATGGCCTGTTTCTGTGCAGTACATTCTATGTAAGAATTTTCCAGCGCATTTTGATTTTACATGATTAATCTTGAGATTAATATTATAAAATGGTTTTGTGACAGGATCAAAATCATTTTTTTTTTAATGAGAAAGCACTTTAGAGTGAACTACAGTGCACCAAATGCACACTAGATCTACAAGTATATCTGCGGTTATTTCAAGAAGTCAAAACATGATGGCAAGTGAACTTTAAACATAACTTCAGAGCAGAGAGAACTTGGTATCGTGACAGCTGTTCAGAAAGTAATGCAGTAAAGTGAAGAGATTAAGCTGCCATTAACTCAGCTGGAGATTTTTGGAAGGGAAAAGGCTTATAAATAGCAAAGTGAGGGACATCAATGTTGGAAACAGCAAAACGCGCTTCCACTTTGAGAATCCAGTAGAACAATAAGCATTCTCAGATTAGTTTAACCTGGCAAGATGCAGAGCAAAACTCTCTCTGCTCTGATAACATATTTCAACCATAACCTCAGCAAAGCACCTTGACTAAACCAGTGTAAAATTTTCCACTCTATCCGCCAATTATATTTGTAGTCCTTAAGGGTACAGTTACACAGACCAGTAGCTGCAGTTTGGCGCCTGCCGAGCTGAAACTTTTAGAAGATAGCTCTGCAGATATCCTGTTGAGAGAGCAGGAAGGGAAGAACCCCTGCTTTCTTAAAAAAAACATTTTAAATTGTGGTTATGGTAGGTTTAAAAAGTGCTTCAGAGATCCAGCAGAAACCCCAAGCACGTTGCTAACCAAACGGAGGCAAAAGGGCAACGTGACAATGTCGTGCATCACCCCTGCTTTACAAATCTCTCACTCATCAAGGACTGCTTCCTGAACACAAATTGTATTTTGTTATTGGGAGGATAGTGAATTCTTCCAGAATTTGCCATCCAAAATAACTCATCCTGTTAAGTCACATTTTAGAATCATAGAATCTTACAGCACAGAAGGTGGTCATTCGGCCCATCGTGCCTGTGCCAGCTCTTTGAAAAAACTATTCAATTAGTCCCACTCCCCTGCTTTTTCCCCATAGCCCTGCAATTTTCTTCCCTTCGAGTAGTTATCCAATTCCCTTTTGAAAGTTACTTTTAAATCTGCTTCCACCACCCTTTCAGGCAGTGCATTCCAGACCAGTGACTCGTTGCGTAAAAAAATGTCCTTCTCATCTCACCTCTGGTTCTTTTGGCAATTACCTTACATCTGTGTTCTCTGGTTACTGACCCTTCTGCCAGTTGAATCAGTTTCACTTTATTTACTCTATTCAATCCCTTCATAATTTTGAACACCTCTATTAAATCTCCCTTTAACCGTCTCTGCTCGAGGAGAACAATCCCAGCTTCTCTAGTCTCCCCACGTAACTGAAATCACTCATCCCTGGTACCGTTCTAGGAAATCTCCTCTACAGTATCCTATGAGCTGCAATGCAAAAGAACCATAAAACATATTTCGGTGTAGCAGAACTTCGCAGACACTAATCTAATCAAGTTTCAGTGGATAAACAAGCCAGAAGAACATACAGCAGCGAGTGATGGGATTATGCCTTGTGATCCACTCAATAACATACCTACTTTGACAAACACAGTTCATCTTTCTGGTTTATATGATTGACTCCCAAATTAAATGTGATGGACACACAATGGGGAAAAAATTGTCTAAAGTATAACTGTGAATTATAATTGTTCATAAAATATCCTAGTTACTTAAGGAAAAGTTGGGGCAACTTCAGCACAAAGGTACACCTTTCAACTATATATAATTTCAAAAACTTTAAGTAAATGTCTGTTGCCTTGTGAAGGATAGCTTTTCATCATTGATCACATCACATTTTGCACTACTTCTTGTACTTGGCAGCTATACCAGAGATGAATGATGCATCCAGGGGTTGCTTTACAATCTAATTCAGAAATTGGTACATTGGACCTGGATGCAAATTTGGAGGTGCCCAGGCTAAAGCCAGTTAGTACTGAATGATTACACAACAGTACCCAACCATCATTACTTGATTTGGCAACTCTGAATAGGCATCCAGATTACTCCAAAGTGTTAAGTTTCTGGTTCAGTTAATGAATCATTCTCGAGAATGATTCCCAGCTTAAAAACCTTAGTCACTCAAAGAAGTTTAAAAAGCTGAGGCTATTCACTTTGGAGATGCGTAGACTTAGCTGTGATTTGATAGATGCAAATAAAATACTAGATTTTGTTCCTATTCATACATTATTTCAATTTAGTAGATTGGGGAAGACCAGGGGCCATGGGTATAAATTACACAAGGATAGTGCTTGGTTAGATGATAGGCAGTTCTTCTTTTCTCAGAGGATAGATGATCTTTGGAACAAGTTGCTGGCTCATGTGGTAAACGCTGACTCTCTGCAAACCTTCAAACTGGTTTATGCCTGGGGCAGGGATCATATCTTATAAAAGGGAGGTGAAGTACTAGGCACTATAAGCATGGTCAATGTGGTCTCCTGCACTAGTTTTCAATCGCCTAAAAGAGTCAGTGAGGAATTTTCCAGCTTTTCCCCCCACAAATTAGCTTTTGGGTTTGATTTGTTTTTGTGCCTCTCCCAGGAGATTACGTGGCTGCTGGTGGGTCAGGAGTGTCTAATCATAATGCTATACGCATCATGACTGTGTGGGGCAGGCTTGATGGACCCGATGTTCTTTTCCTGTCCATGTTCGTATGCAAGTTGCTGATGGATACAGCCACAACCTGCATTAGATAAGCTCCAATGAATAACCTGCTGCAAAAGAGATCCAAATGAGGACCCTATGACCTACATAGGACCCCAACTGCAATTTTGAGGCACAAATGGGCAGAGCGTGCACTGTGTATTTGCCACCCGGCATTGAGCGGCTTAACCAGCAGCCCTTAAAGGGACTGCTAGAGGCTGCTCAGAAAATAGCTCAAATTTCTTTTTAACTTTTATTGCACCCCTTGTTAAAATCATCCCTACTTTAATTCTGCAACTATCCAACAGCCTCCCTCCCCAAATATTTTGAATGATAAATACACGTATGATGACTCCCATTAAAAAAAAATGAATTTGTTTTGAAAATGCCAATGTAGGTCATTTATTCACACACAAACAAGTTGTCAGGGACTACTGCCTTATTTTAAATGCAAGCAAGAAAAGTAGCAACTCTGAAGTAACTTGCAGATTGTGAGAAATAATCACACCTTTCATAGGAATATAAAAGAAACTTAGTTTCTTAATATGTCAAATATACCAATACATTCTTGTTGTTGTTGTTAGTCAGGCAGTGAAGGGAGAGATTTGTAAGACAGTACAGACTTGCCAAACAGATGACTTACATGGAGCCAAATATTAGAGGCTATAAGTAAGCTGGAGAAAATATGCTTCAATGTTTATCCTCTGGACACTTGATCATTCTCACCCTGAGAAATAAAAGACCATCAACTTCACTGCACATGGTGCTTTCTCACTCTCAGTATTTACATAACTTCTTTTTTTCTTCTTACAATATTGAAACATGTATATCTAGGGAATACTTGAAAACTGTTTTGGCTCCAACATTTTGTGCATCTGAAGGTTTGTTCTCCTGTGCTTGAACCTGCTTGACCAAATCAATATAAATGAGGAAGGCCACTCAATACATCCCAGCACATCCATTCAGAAAGAACCTACAGTCCTCATCCCTATTCATGCTAAGAAATGTCTCTGCCTGAACTTCACCCACGACGTCAACATGTTGATTTTTTTCACATATTAACATAGCAATGCCTTCCCCCTTTAACCAAGGGAGATCAAAATCAAAATCATTGTCCATCAGTTCAACATATCAAATTCATGTCATTCTTTCCAAAGTTTTTTTACGTGGCTAAAAATAAACTTACCTTTTTGAACAAGTATTTTTAAATTATAAATGAGTGAAAAACTTTTTAAAACTTTTATGCTGGTAAAAGCAGGCCTTACACCTGCTTTTACCAGGCATAAGATTTATAAGTGATTTCTGTGGGCAGAGGTTCTGCAGAAAGCGGAACTCTCCACCCACAGAGGCCCTTCTCCAGGGCAGGCTTCCGATCTGTCAAGAGGTTTCACCTGTAGGCATCGGAAAATACGTGCCATTGTTTTCAGGGCGTTGTGAGTGGACTATAACTGCACATTTTGTTATGCCCACAATTTATCACATAATTATAGAGTCTGACTCACCTGTGGTTTGGCTCCAATACAGATTGCGTTTTTTTGTTAAAACTCTCTCACCTTTACATCCTTCCTGCATCATCGCTTTCTTACTAATCAAATCTCATGTTTCTTTGTGCTATGTTCCTTTGCTCTTTTTGGCAGGGTCTCACTATTGTAATGCCATCAAGCCCTGCTGAATAATGCTAACCCTTTCTGGTTGCTCTTGCTAATTGAGTAGGTTTGACAGCGATATCGCATGTCAATTCAACAACAGAAAGCTTCCTACAGAGCAGTAGCAGCAACACAAGCTGCAACAAACATGCAAGTGCAAATTACGAGCAGCTATAAAAGTGCACTAGGCTGTAGAATATATAAAACATCACACCTGAGGAGGATTCATGGAAAAACAAAATTGACTTTCAACTTTATTTATGTTATATCAAGATTTATAGGTGCTTAAAGACACAAGGGTGGCTCTTGACAATCATTTTCAAAACAAGTCCTCTGGCTTTTCCAATTAGCATCACCATGCACCATGATATGTATAAAAGAGTAAAAATCTAATAAAACATCCCTGGTCATCAAGTTAGTTCTCTGGGACAACTCTTTGTCACATCAACTGTGAAAATCTAGGATCCCAGGTGTTCTATTTAAAAAAAACAGCAATCATCAATTTTTTAAGATTTATAAATCTGACTCACCAAACTTCGTTGTGCCTCGATTTCAAGTGTACATTTCCTTTCAAAAGTAGATTACCTCACATTTCTTTCCATAACATTTCTTCTATCTGCCCAATCTAGTAACCTGCCTATATCCTCCTGAAGTCACTTAGTCCTATTCAATTAATTACACACTCTATTTTTCTGTCACCTGCAAATCTTGATTTTATACCTCCTATACCCAAGTGAAGATTTTATGTGCACTAAGAGCAATGATGCCACACTGACCCCTTGGGGAAGGCATAGTTAAAATTGATCTGGGGCAAAAAATGCCCATTAATCATCATTTTCTGCTTTCTGTCCTTTAACCAATACCCATCCATGCTGCCATATTTCCTTTATTTCCACATGCCCTAATTTTATCAACGAGGTTCCACTTTGAAAATCCATATATACACAACATCCATTGCATTCCCTTTATCAATGCACTCCATTATTCATTCAAAGAACATTACTAACTTTGTTAGACACAACTTGTACAAATCCATGCTGGCTGTCCTTAATTAATCCATGTTTGTCTAAGTGATAAGTTTATCCCATTTTTTGGCTTTTGCAGGCTTACCACCTAACACTGTTCGGCTGACTGGCCCATAGTTACCTTGTTTAACCCTCTCTTCTTGAACAGAGGTGGTCCATTAGCAACTCTCCAGTACTCTGGTACAATGTCCATATCCAAGGATGTTTGAAAGACATCAAAGTCTCTGCTATTTCCTCTCCAATATCCTGAGCATTTTAGGAGGCATGCTATTAACTGTTCCATTTCATCCCTGATTCTCAAACACTCTTCTGTGAAAACTGAGGCAAAGGAGTCATTTAGTATCTCTGCCATTCCTTTATCGTCCAATAAGAATATTTCCTTTAACATCCTAAATCGGCCCCATTCTTTCCTTATCTATTCATTTACTTTTTATGTGTTTATAAAATCTTTGACTATTGTCCTTTATATTACCTAGAATCATAGAAACTTACAGCACAGAAGGAGGCCATTCAGCCCGTCGTGCCTGTGCTGGCTCTTTGAAAGAGCAATCGTGCTTAGTCCCACACCCCCGCTTTTTGTCCACAACCATATTTTAAATTTTTTTAATTAATTTTTATGGGATGTGGGCGTCGCTGGCAAGGCCAGCATTTATTGCCCACCCCTAATTGCCCTCGAGGAGGTAGTGGTGTGCTGCCTTCTTGAACCGCTGCAGTCCGTGTGGTGAAGGTACTCCCACAGTGCTGTTAGGGAGAGTTTTCCAGGATTAAGTTCTTCATCTTCAAGTACTGTCCAACTCCCTTTTAAAGGCCTGATGGTCTTTCTTCACACCCTCTAGCATCTCCAATTTCTTTTTTTGCTGTCCCTCTATATTTTCTGAATTCTGCTTATTTTTTCCTGTTATTAGCCCTAGATCTGTTACATACCTCTAAGTCTCATCTTAACCTGAATTTCTCCACAAGGAACTCCAGCAACCCTAGCACACTTCAACAGAAATCCATAGGAAATAAATTGGGCGACTTATGGGCCCAGAAATTCAGGTCTCCACGGGTGAGTACGCACGGGGTACTCACCCGTAAGCCCAATGGAAGTGCCGGTTTCCTGCATGCACTGCGCATGCGCGGTAAACCGGCACTTCCGTTCCCCTGAAAGAAGGGGTTAAGAGATCGAACGCATGCGCGGGAGAGGCTGCGCGTGCGCATCGAACTTCGGTTTATTTCACAGGTTTTCACGGGAGGGTAAGTCTCCAGAAGTTAGACATGTAAAAAGCAGGCGTAAGGCCTGCTTTTTACAAGGTAAGTGGTGAATTAATTAAAATTAAAACATTTTTTCCACAGGTTTATTATTTTTAAATACTTTAAAGAAAGGTAAGTTTATTTTTAGTCCTGTTAGAAAATAAAATTATTTTTTTCAAAAATTTAAATTGTTTAAAATAGTTATTTCATGTAATTTAAAGTTTATTTTAAAAATGTGATTTTTTTTTTTAAATTTATTTGAAGATTTAGTGATGTTATGGGGCCCGTAGTATTTCTAAGTTTTGACAGGTCTTCCTGTCAGACTTATGAATGGAGCATCCCCATGGCCCACGTGATCCCAGGGGATGCATCGAACTAACTGCGCCCCTGGGATACGCAAGCACTGCGCGCCGGCAGCTGGAGCAGGCCCCGGATCGGAATTCCACGGGGGCCCACAGCTAAACGGCCGGCACGCTAGGTAAGTGCAGGTCAGGGGCTTGCACCCGCGGGAAGCCCCCAACCCGAATTTCTGGGCCATTGTCCTAAACAAAATGGGAGAAGACAACATCCTCTGAAGGTTTGCTTCCATCAAAATTATTTACTTAATGAGAGTTAAGCAAAAACTGTATGTTGGCTTAAAAATCTCGTAATTTTTGACAATGGGTCCATATTCAACAAGGCAGAGACACTTTTTCAGCTAGCCATACCTTTTTGGTTTCATGTAATTCATTAGGCTCAGGGGGGGAAGTGGATCACCCGACATTTACACTGTTATATTGATCAGCAAGAGCCAAGGTTTGTTCCTTAATCAGTGCTGGGTTAGCTGACCTCAACCTGGAAGGTGATGAGGGAACTACAATTGGAATTATTGGGGAGACCAAATGCAGATTGGGTGTCCGCTTTGCGGAACACCTCCTTTCAGTCCGTAAGGATGACCCCGAGCTTCCGGTCACCTGTCATTTTAATTCACCGCCCCATTCCCACTCAGACCTCACTATACTCGGGCTCTTGCACTGTTCCACGGAAGCTCAGCGTAAGCTCGAGGAACAGCACCTCATCTTCCGATTAGGCACTTTACAGCCTTCCAGACTCAATATCGAGTTCAACAATTTCAGATCATAACCTCGACCCCCATTACATTTTTACTTATTTTTTATCCACACCTTTGTTTTGGCCCTTCCCCCGCGCCCCCCCCTTTTTTTCTCTCCCACATGGCAGCCGTCTCCCATATGGCAGCCGTCTCCCATTCTGCCAGCGCATTTCACACCTAATCTCGAGCCGTCTTTTGTCTCCACTAGTCCTATCACCACCTTGTCTCGTTTTGAATACCTCTTAATGTCTCTTCACTTCTCTTTTGTTCTCTCCCAGCCCGGCCTTTTAATCTATTTCATTTCCTGTGCTTTTCCAGTCTTGACAAAGGGTTTGACGCGAAACGTTGACTCTTTTTTCTCTCCACGGATGTTGCCTGGCCTGCTGAGTTTTTCCAGCATTTTCTGTTGTTATTTACAATTGGAATTAATACTCTTACGATATAGAGATAAATAGAAATTAGGCAGGAGTTCCTCTCATGATCCACATTCTTTAGAGTGCCCTTGAGCAGATGTTTGGTAAGGTTGTGTAGCTTGATGACACTCATTGTACTGTCTCACACAAGGAAGATTTCACTTGGGTAAGGATACCGGCAACAGTCAAGTCTTCACAACGCAAAAGCTAAAGATTTGATGGAATAAACTGGTCCAATAAAAGCTACTGTATATCGAAATAATAAATTTGTTATTTACTCACTTGAGAAGACCTGTCCATTGTGATAGCAAAATAGTACTCTCTTCTTGGATACCTGCGCTCGCAGATAAACACCTGGTTGCATATCCTCCCTTTCGCTCCAGTCTGTTTGGTGACTAGTTTTTTCCCGATCATCCTTGAAGCAATATCCCGGACTTCCTCTGGACTGCAAAAGAAATAATGTTTTACCGAACAGCCCAGCAATAAAGCAAAACCAAAACTGACAAGTTACAGATACAGGAAAATAACTTTTATTCCCCTTTCGAAACTCATATGTCTAAGGCATCAACACGTGCAGATTTCAAACATCCAAAAACAATTCAAGCTAAGTCAACAGCCAAAAACTGTAATTGTACAGCACTGACAGGTGTCAAAAGTTAGGAGAATGTGATGCATGCAGAATTGACTGCTCCTGTGAAGGTGGCATTTAAGCAGTGCTCTTAGATAATTCATTGTCTTTTTTTCCCCCCCCACAATTGACAAAATCTGATGGGACAGGGCACTGCTAAGATTGGAAAGTCTGGGATAAGGTTGACATAAGTCAAAAGTAATACTAAGATGATTCGAAAACATAGGCTTTAAAACCTTTCAGACTGCAAAACACGGAATACGAGGGAAGCAAAGGAGTTCCACAGAATGAGTTGCAAAGGAAAAGGTGCAATTAATCTGTATTTCAACACAGTGAGCATGCAGGGAGATGGAAGTACACGTCATTCAGAACATTTGTTTCCCTTACATTCTGGGTAGAGTAATGTAGTGGTTATAGAACTGATCTAGCAGCCCAGATATCATGAGTTCAAATCCCACCATGGCAAGTCAATTCAATAAATCTGGGCAAGAACCAGGAAAATTTACAATGAAAGCTGCAGTTTTCGTCTGAAAATTCAACTGGTTCACTATGTCTTTCAGGAAAGTGCGCCTGCCACCCTAACTCAGTCTGGCCTACATGTTGTTGGCTCAATGCTTTCTGAAACAGCCTAGCAAGCCACACACTTTTGGCAAGGATACTACAAGCAAGTTTTAGTATCCGATGGGGGACTGTAGGATTTCGCAATAATTTCAAAATTTCCCACAGTTCTGAAGATTAATTTTGATGAAAGAATACCTGGGTAATATACCTTTAAAAATCCAGGGGATCTAAATGGCCGCCAGACCGCATGGCAAAAGACAAAGGACTTGAAAAGGTAGCTTCTGTGTGTGTCTGTGAAAAAGGTGAAGCTCAAAGATGGCTGACCAGGCTGCCAATCAAAGGCAGTTCAGGGAGTTTCCCCTCCCTGCAGAGACAATCGATGTGTTTACAGAAACTGCTACACAAAGGATGAACCACTTGAGACTGGTTTCAGTCTGACCACAAGGACAATGACTTTCTGTTTACAATACCTTCAAGGCTATTTACTCAAGCAATCAAGGAAATGGACACATTTCAAACCACTGCAGCTTTATTCGAAAGCCCATCACAGACAATTGAAGACACATTTAAACTGAAAAGGAACAGTTTAAACAAATGGGTAATTCATCCGAACCCATCCTAGACAATGGGGCAGCTTGGATCCCTTTTGTTTTAGCCCAGATACATCCAGATCTGGGCGGGAACATTTTGGCCCAAATTGGGGTATAAAAGATAAAGCCATCGCTCTCTCTGTGGCCTCGCCTCCATGCTCTCTACAACGTGGGAGTCTGCCTGAAGAAGTGGAACACCAGCAGTTTACTTTTAAAATACTGGGGTGGTTTTACTTCGGGGCAGTGAAGATCAAAGATCGCAGGGCACGGAGAAGGCGTTTTCATTGGTGAGCATATATTTTTCTGGCCCCTTTACAAGGCAACTTAGGATAGGTATGGGGTGGGAATTAAGTGGGAATTTTGTTAGAACTGTGATTTTAGTCGATTTTCCCTCATTATTATGTCCGTTTCTCCCCCCCCCCCCCTATTTTAAGTAAGACAGTGTTGCACTAGCAGAGAAGTGCTATAGTGAACACGGAGTTCTGTATTTAAAGCTGTATATTTTAATAGAGTGTTGCACTGAGCAGAGAAGTGCTCCAGCGGACACTGTGTAGCTGTTTTTAAAGTGCTGTATTTAAATGAGTGTTGCACTGAGCAAGGAGCGCTCTAGTGGACACTGAGTGTACTGCGTTAAGCAAAAGTGCTGTATCGATTATTTTAAGTTGTTTCTTTCTTTTTGTTTCAATAAATACTGGTCTGTTTTGCACCCAAACCACGAGTCACGTTTTCTGTCTACATCGCTACCGAATAAGTCTGGCGGTCAGAACCAGGAATAGGGGAGCGCTTCGAAACCGCACGGGGGTCCCTGGAGCAGCACAGAGGCTTCTGACTGGCCAGAGACAATAACCCCAACCCCGTTGTTTAATTCCTACAAAATGGCTACTGAGGCAGGGACGTCGGCAACAGTGTGCGATGTAGCAGATGGTGGTTTGAGTCTGGAGAGAGCAGTAGTTATTGGGTTTCTTTTTATCCCACTGGTTTGTTTGTGGTTAGGTTCCCGCAGGCTTGGGGAGGTTACCCACAGGCTTAGGGAAGCCAGAGCAGAGAGTTGGGACAGGGAAAGGGAGGTCGAGGAATACCAGGCCAAGGTAGAGCGCCTGGTAGTTCAGTTTAGTGAGGGCAAAAGCCACACAAGGCACGAGTCAGAGTACCTGAAGTGCCTAGTTGCAGAGGCCAAGAATAATGAGATGAGGGTGCGGGAGGAGAACGCTCGCCTCATACAAGAAATAAAAAAGAGCAGGAGGAAAAGGTTAGGGAGGTAAAGGCAGCATATAAGCTGGCCTGCGAGCAAGGGTTTGAGGAAGCAGATTATGGCCCCTGTAGAGCAGAGATAGAAAGCCTGAGTATGGCTTTAAAAAGAGCAAAGGGGATGATCTGCCTGATATAATAATAATAATAATAATAATAATAATCAACTTTATTGTCATTGTTAGTGCACAAGTGCAGTACAACGAAATGTAGGCTTGCGGCTCCCGAGAGTGTACATTTAGATTAAGACATTTAAACATTCAACATTCATTTGGCTTGTAATACATTAACATAAACATAAACATAATAAAGTGCATTGGCAGATGTGCAGGCTTTAGAGTTTATTTGTGGAGTTCAGTAGGATGACCGCCCTGGGAAAGAAGCTGTTCCTAAATCTGGTCGTTCGGGTGCGAATGCATCTGTAGCGTCTCCCAGATGGCAGGGGGGCGAACAGACTGTGGCTGGGGTGGGTAGGGTCTTTGATGATGGTCAGTGACCTCCGTAAACAGCGTTTCTGGTATATGTGCTCTATGGTCGGTAGCCAGGTGCCGGTAATGCGTTGGCAGGTCAGTCGGATTTTACTGGCAACCCAAGTAAAACCGTCCCACTGGCAACACCCAGGGAAAGGTTGGTCAGGGAGTCAGAGGTCCCACGACCGCCACCCACAGCTCCGAGCTTTCGGGAGCTCTGGCAGCAAAGGGGGGTGGAGGATGGGAAGGTAGAGGAAGCACAGCAGGCCCCGCTAGATAGGCCGGGACCAGGACCAGTGTACCCCATCCGACAACGGAGGTACGGTCCTCCCGTTGATGATGACCCAGAGGATATCCAGAATCAGTTTCTGGTGCCGTATGGCACCCACCAGCTCAGGGACATGGTTAGCCACGTCCCCAAGCTCACTAAAAAGGGAGACCCCTCTCTGCACTTCAGGGAGATAGAGCAGGCAGCTTGTGTAAACAACTGCAATGAGGCAGAGCAAGCAAAAATGCTGCTGTTTTCCCTGGCAGATGATCTCCTCCAGTCCCTATCTGGCGAGTGCAAAAGGGGGCAGAGGGATTATGGGGGCCTCAAGAATGAGGTATTGGAGGCCATGGGACTCAATGATGGTGGCCCGTTCGCTCGGGTGGAAAGAACAGTGCAGCTCCCAGGGGAGTCCCCGCAGGCGTTCGCAGACAGGCTGTGGCCAGTCTACCGGAGTGCATGCCCGGGAATGCCAGGGCGAACAGCACTGGACCCAGTTCAATTGACTCACTGGCTCCGGTGTCTCAGATCCAAGCCCAGGTCATGGCTTGGTTTGACCCCCGAAACCCCCCGACCACTGAAGAAGCGGTGATCCGCCGGCTCACAGTAGCCTTCAGGAACATGAGGGGTATCGAGGCTACCCAACCCAAGGGAAAAGTCCATGAGGTTAAACCTGGGAGCCAGAGTAAGAGTGGCACCAGGAGGGGAACCGGCCCGCTCAGGCTAGGTTAAATTGCTACGGGTGTGGGAAAGACGGTCACTGGAGAAAAGACTGTAAAAATCCTTGGGAGGACAGGGTAAAGGATCCCACAGCCCCAGCCCAAAAGGCAGGGCCAGACCTCCCTCCCTCAGCAATTGAGTAATTTTTGCAGTCCCTACGGTCTCTTCTGACTAGCCAGGGGAGAGTAGCAGCCACCACCGGTGTTTTAACCCCGTCTGCCCCACCTCACTCCCAGCAATGACTAGAGCCAGCGCAGCCTGTTGACCTGTGTCCCCGCAAAAATGCTGAGGGGAGCAGGCCCTATGTTGAGATGGGGAGGAGATGGTGCAGGGGAGATATTCGGTGGACACTGGAGCCTCCAGCACAGTGGTCCACTCGGAGGACCTGACCCATTCACCCCGGTCTAACAAGGTCCCATCTAGCTTAATGGGACCCACAGGGTAACAGGCAGCTGGGAGTGAACCTGAGAATAGAAATCCCCAGCCCACAGCAGGTTCAAGTTCACAGGCTGCACAGGCAGGCACTGTGGCTTGTGTTAGGGGAGGAGCTATGCATGATTTTGAACAGGATTACTGGCAGGCAGCCAGTTATATCAAACAATGCAGTTTGTTTAAGCAGGGGGCAGGGGAACGGGCAGCTGGGATTGTAGAAGCTCCCCAGCATTTGGCCCGAGTGATTCCCCCTCTCTTGTGGGACTCCGGGGAGAAGCCCGAACCAGGTTTTAGACCTGAAGGGGAAGGCTCTCAGCCACCGGCATCCGGTGGCAAGGGATTGCCTGTCCCCAGCCCAGGTTTGGAAAGGGAAGGACCCGAAGGAGGAGGTCCCCAGCCAACAGGGAGTGTGACCTGAGCTGAGGGTCTGCTCGCCAGGGTAGCCCCACCGGCAACACTTCCTAGGAGATCTCTTCGGGTACCCCAGCCCAAGAAAGTATGGTCAGCCACTTTCCAGTGGAGTAGGGTGGTCTCTCGAGTCAGGGAGAGGCCAAAAGGCAGAGGTCCCCAACTAGCAGCCATAAGCTGCGAGGGATTTGAAGCTGGAATCAGGCCAGCCATGTCACAAGGAGCAGCCTGTGGCAGCCCAACCAGGGATTAAGCTGGCCGCCCGGAGACAGGCAGCGCTTGTATATAGTTTTCTGCAAGTAATGTACGATTAAAGAATTCAGGTAGAACGTGTAATTAAGGTAGAACGTGTTAAGTTTTGTGTTTGTATTGAAAATAATATTAGTGTATAAGTTTTAAGTGTGGTACCGTTCCAGAATTGTATTGTGGATCAAGGTCGCGGGACCTGATTACACCACCGCCCCCCCCCCCGCCACCCCCGAGCCATGTGACCTGGCGAGATTTTTTTTTTGTCTTTTTTCAGAGTTCTGGAAAGCACAGGGGACCAGCGTGTCGTGGGATTTGAGAGAGGAAGCACCCCTAGTCCATGAAGGAAGGGGTCTGCAGGAAACAGATGCCCACAACATTTAAAACTGCTGCTAGAAATAAAATTTAAGACTTACAGAACTTGTTAATTATTTTACTGCTTGTTTGGAGTTAAAGGAAGCTCGTTTGTCTTCCATCTATTTTTTTTAGCAGATATGTTGGCTGGGTGACAATCCCTTTAAAGATGTTGTATCTTGTTAAAATTATGTTACAAGCGGTGCAGGGGCGTAGGACCCCCTCCATGCTTGACTTACTGTGAATATAAGTGGTGCAGGGACATTGGACCCCCTCTGTGTATTGATTATTTAATTAATTTTGGGTTTTCTGTTGATAGATGCCTGCCGTACTACAATTCTCTCTGGACAGGGAAGATGGAGGTGTCGGGGGATCAAAGATAGATTTAATTAAGTATAAGGGAAGGTTGTTTGTGGGGGTCAGAAGTTATTGCTCACTTTTGGCAAGGATACTACAAGCAAGTTTTAGTATCCGATGGGGGACTGTAGGATTTCGCAATAATTTCAAAATTTCCTACAGTTCTGAAGATTAATTTTGATTAAAGAATACCTGGGTAATATACCTTTAAAAATCCAGGGGATCTAAATGGCCGCCAGACCGCATGGCAAAAGACAAAGGACTTGAAAAGGTAGCTTCTGTGTGTGTCTGTGAAAAAGGTGAAGATCAAAGATGGCTGACCAGACTGCCGATCAAAGGCAGTTCAGGGAGTTTCCCCTCCCTGCAGAGACAATCGATGTGTTTACAGAAACTGCTACACAAAGGATGAACCACTTGAGACTGGTTTCAGTCTGACCACAAGGACAATGACTTTCTGTTTACAATACCTTCAAGGCTATTTACTCAAGCAATCAAGGAAATGGGCACATTTCAAACCACTGCAGCTTTATTCGAAAGCCCATCACAGACAATTGGAGACACATTTAAACTGAAAAGGAACAGTTTAAACGAATAGGTAATTCATCCAAACCCATCCTAGACAATGGGGCAGCTGGGATCCCTTTTGTTTTAGCCCAGATACATCCGGATCTGGGCGGGAACATTTCGGCCCAAATCTATATATATAAAGCGGCTCTTCTGTCTGTCCCGATGTCTGTCTGTCTGTCTGCCTGGTCTCTATACGTTTGGAAGTTACAGAGCGTACCGACGCGCGCGTCGCCTCAAAAGAAAGCTTGCGATTCCGGACCGGTCATAGGCGTATTTACGTTTCGGCCGGACAAAAATCCCGCCCGCGGTATCCCAAAAACGTTCAGCGTTCCGCTCATTAGCATCTCATTAGCGACCGTGTGACGTCGAGGTCTTCCTACAGTTGAGTGTCGAGTGACTCGACGATTGACCAATCCTACGCTTCGGTGACCTGACCGGTCGACCAATCGGTGCGTGTGTGGGCGGGCCTTATCCTTCTGAACCGAGGTGAGTGGCCGCCATCTTGATTTTCCACGATTTTTCCCCCCACACTTTGTGTTAGGGAACGAAGCTAAATATTTCAATTATGTGTTAGGCAATTAATTAACAATTTATTTGAGTTTTATATTGTGTTTAGCAACCCCCCCCCCTCCTCACCCTCGCGCAGGGGGCACTCAGGGCCTGAAGCTGAAAAAATTTCTCTCTCTCTCTCTCTCTCTCCTTCTCCTCTTCCCTCTCTCTCCTTCTCCTCTTCCCTCTCTCCTTCTCCTCTTCCCTCTCCTTCTCCTCTTCCCTCTCTCTCCTTCTCCTCTTCCCTCTCTCTCCTTCTCCTCTTCCCTCTCTCTCCTTCTCCTCTTCCCTCTCTCTCCTTCTCCTCTTCCCCCTCTCTCCTCCTCCTCTTCCCTCTCTCTCCTTCTCCTCTTCCCCCTCTCAGGTGTCGCGGACGGAGCGCGGGCGCGCCGCCCGAAGTTTCCCGCTCGCTAACGGCCTTGCCGGCTCCCGCAGGCCGCTCGCACTGACCGCGCATGCGCCGCCCGCACTCACCGCGCATGCGCTGCCCACCCGCCCGCAGCGGCCGTCCATCAGCCGCGCGATACGCGGGGGACCTCAGCAACGGCACCGGACCTCAGGCGCTAGGCAGGGGGAGGGGCCGGAGAGGGGGAGACGGGGGAGGGGGGAGACGGGGGAGGGGGGAGGGGGGAGGGGAGAGGGGGGAGGGAGAGGGGGGAGGGAGAGGGGGGAGGGAGAGGGGGGAGGGAGAGGGGGGAGGGAGAGGGGGGAGGGAGAGGGGGGAGGGAGAGGGGGGAGGGGGGAGGGGGGAGGGGGGAGGGAGAGGGGGGAGGGGGGAGGGAGAGGGGGGAGGGGGGAGGGAGAGGGGGGAGGGAGAGGGGGGAGGGGAGGGAGAGGGGGGAGGGGAGGGAGAGGGGGGAGGGGAGGGAGAGGGGGGAGGGGAGGGAGAGGGGGGAGGGGAGGGAGAGGGGGGAGGGGAGGGAGAGGGGGGAGGGGAGGGAGAGGGGGGAGGGGAGGGAGAGGGGGGAGGGGAGGGAGAGGGGGGAGGGGAGGGAGAGGGGGGAGGGGAGGGAGAGGGGGGAGGGGAGGGAGAGGGGGGAGGGGAGGGAGAGGGGGGAGGGGAGGGAGAGGGGGGAGGGGAGGGAGAGGGGGGAGGGGAGGGAGAGGGGGGAGGGGAGGGAGAGGGGGGAGGGGAGGGAGAGGGGGGAGGGGAGGGAGAGGGGGGAGGGGAGGGAGAGGGGGGAGGGGAGGGAGAGGGGGGAGGGGAGGGAGAGGGGGGAGGGGAGGGAGAGGGGGGAGGGGAGGGAGAGAGGGGAGGGGAGGGAGAGAGGGGAGGGGAGGGAGAGAGGGGAGGGGAGGGAGAGAGGGGAGGGGAGGGAGAGAGGGGAGGGGAGGGAGAGAGGGGAGGGGAGGGAGAGAGGGGAGGGGAGGGAGAGAGGGGAGGGGAGGGAGAGAGGGGAGGGAGAGAGGGGAGGGGAGGGAGAGAGGGGAGGGAGGAATAGGACAGGGAGAGGACATGACAGGGAGAGGGGGGACACACAGGGGCAGGGAGACCAAACGCCCCAAAATTGCCCTCGCGCCCCAAAATTGCCCTCGCAACGCGGGGCTCCCCAGCTGGTTGGGGTATAAAAGATAAAGCCATCGCTCTCTCTGTGGCCTCGCCTCCATGCTCTCTACAACGTGGGAGTCTGCCTGAAGAAGTGGAACACCAGCAGTTTACTTTTAAAATACTGGGGTGGTTTTACTTCGGGGCAGTGAAGATCAAAGATCGCAGGGCACGGAGAAGGCGTTTTCATTGGTGAGCATATATTTTTCTGGCCCCTTTACAAGGCAACTTAGGATAGGTATAGGGGTGGGAATTAAGTGGGAATTTTGTTAGAACTGTGATTTTAGTCGATTTTCCCTCATTATGTCCGTTTCTCCCCCCCCCTTATTTTAAGTAAGACAGTGTTGCACTAGCAGAGAAGAGCTATAGTGGACACCGAGTTTTGTTTTGAAACTGTATTTAAGTAAGACGGTGTTGCACTAGCAGGAAAGTGCTATAGTGAACACTGAGTTCTGTATTTGAAGCTGTATTTTAATAAAGGAGTGTTGCACTGAGCAGAGAAGTGCTCCAGTGGACACTGAGTGGCTGTATTTAAAGGTGCTGTATATTTTAATAAAGGAGTGTTGTACTGAGCAGAGAAGTGCTCCAGTGGACACTGAGTGGCTGTATTTAAAGGTGTTGTATATTTTAATAAAGGAGTGTTGCACTGAGCAGAGAAGTGCTCCAGCGGACACTGTGTAGCTGTTTTTAAAGTGCTGTATTTAAATGAGTGTTGCACTGAGCAAGGAGCGCTCTAGTGGACACTGAGTGTACTGCGTTAAGCAAAAGTGCTGTACCAGGCATAAGTGCTGTATCGATTATTTTAAGTTGTTTCTTTCTTTTTGTTTCAATAAATACTGGTCTGTTTTGCACCCAAAGCACGAATCACGTTTTCTGTCTACATCGCTACCGAATAAGTCCGGCGGTCAGAACCAGGAATAGGGGAGCGCTTCGAAACCGCACGGGAGTCCCTGGAGCAGCTCAGAGGCTTCTGACTGGCCAGAGACAATAACCCCAACCCCGTTGTTTAATTCCTACAAGGAGGAAAAGTTCAGAGATGTGAAGGCAGCTTATAAAGTAGCAAGCACTAGGGATTTTGAAGCGGGAGATCACGGCCCCTGTCAAAAGCAGATGGACAGTTTAAAACTTGCTCTGTCCAGGGCAAAAGGCATGGTATGCCTACTGAGCCCGGATAGACCTAGAAGTAGAAGTAGCAACTGGACAGACTTCACCTGTGGGACAGACTTCACCTGTGGCACCAGGGAACAACTCGGTTGGGCAGCAGGAGGGACAAGTAATCTGTAGGGAGAAGTGCACACCACCACCACCTGCGGCGCCGGGTTTTGACTCGGTTTGGTAGCAGGCAGGAGTGGGCAAACAAATGCAGGAAAGGTCGGAACTGGGGCCGATGTGCCCGGCTCGACAGCAAAAGTTTGGCCCACCTGGGGTTGGTGGGGGCCAGGGGCCCCTTGAAAGCCAGTTCATGATTTCCCATGGGACCCAACAGCTTAGGGCTATGGTAAGCCACCTGAGCAAGCTCACCCAAAAGGGAGACTCCTCAGTCCACTTTATGTAAGTGGAACAAGCAGCAGGCATTAATGAGTGCGATGACTCAGAAATGGCCAAGATGCTTCTGTTCACCTTAGATGGCAAGCTGTACCAGTCCCTCTCTGCTGAGGGTACGTTGCCATCCGGGATCAAGTTCTGGAGGCGATGGGGATGAATGATGGTAGTCCGTTCTCCCGGGTGGAGAAGACTACACAGTTAGGTGAGAACCCACAGGCTTTCGCAGACAGGCTGTGGCCTGTGTACAGGAGTGCCTGTAATGGGGATCTCGACCGGGCGAACTTGAACCAGGATGAGCTGGCTCACTGGCTCCGAAGTCTGGTGGCAAACGGCTTGCCACGGATCAGAGCCAAGGCAGAGCTGTGGTTCGACCCAAAGGGCCCCCAAGTCACCGAGGAGACAGTGGTCAGACAACTGACCCTGGCTTACCGCAAAGGTAGAGGGGTGGAAGAACCACAAGCTAAAGGGAAGGATCACGAGTTAAAACCCAGCTAGAGTAAGAAGGAATGGCACCAGGAAGGGGGTAACCCTTCCGATGTGAGGCGTAACTGCTTCGGGTGTGGGAAAAGTGGGCATTGGAGAAGGGACTGTAGAAATCCTTGGAAGGATAGTGTGGGGAAAAATTCCCCAGCTCCTGCCCCAAAGGCAGAAACACTGACCTCTCCCCCCACAGTTGATTCGTTAGTAGCTGCACTTTGAGTTTTGTTGGCTGGCCCAGGGAGGGTAGCCACAGCCACGGGTGCTTTAACTCCATCTGCCCCACCTAACACAGACTTATGACTGGAGCCAGCGCAGCCTGTCTATCTGTGTCCCCTTGAGTACGATGTATGGAAAAGACCGCTTGTTAAGATGGAAGTGGAAAAAGTAAAAGGGACCTATCTGTTGGACACGGGAGCTTCGAGCACCATAGTCTACTCAGATAACCCCGCTACCTCACCTCTGTCTAACGAGGTCCCATACAGCTTAGTGGGGTTCACAGGTAACGAGCAGGTTGGCTCGTTCTCTATCCCACTGTCCATTCATTTGGGAGCACTCCACACCAAGTGGACTTGTGTTTTAATGAAGTGGGAGCAGGAAGGGAAAAGGGATCCTGGGGGCTGATTTTATTATAGGCCATAGGATTCTAGTGGATCGCAGGAATCACTGTCTGTGGGGAGCATGCACCGGCAAAGAGGGTGAAGTGGCAGTTATCCCAGGAAAACAGGGAAAGGGGACTTTGTGTACGCTAAAACCCAAGGACGGTTACGACCTCAAGCAAATGGTCAGTAACACTCCAGTGGAGTACCAGGCATTTGTGCGAGCACACCTCGGCGCATTTGCCACTCATAAGCATAACTGTGGGAGGGTGAACGGGGTCGAAGTAAGTGTAGATGGGGACCCCATGACCCGACTACAAAAGCAGTATAATTTCCCCAAAGAGGCGGAGGCAGACATGGAAACAGCCATGACCTCTCTGGTCAAACAGTGGGTATTGAGACCAATAGCCACCCATGTAAACTCTCCGCTGTGGCCGGTTAAGAAACGGGACAGCTCCTGGAGAGCCACGGTGGGCTATCGGGTACTCAATAGAAACATCCCCGCCTGTGCACCCACGGTCGCAGCTGTTGCCGACCTCATTGGAAGTATTCCAGCCTCCGCGACCACCTTCACGGTGCTGGATATTTCCAAAGGGTTTTGGTCCATCCCTCTACGGAGAGAGGACCAGTACAAGTTCGCCTTTACGTTTAAGGGCCAACAGTACACCTGGAACTGCCTGCCACAGGGGTTCCACAATAGCCCCAGCATCTTCCACCAGTGTATGGCAGATTGCTTAAAAGGCTTCAGCCAACCCCGACAGTTAGTCCAGTATGTGGATGACCTGCTCCTATTCACTGATGAAGGAGAAGAACACGGTCCACTACTGGCTGCACTGCTGGAGTTGCTCAAGCAGGAAGGTTTTAAGGTAAACCCCAAGAAGGTACAGATCGGCCAAAAGGAAGTAAAGTTCCTAGGGCTGGCTGTACGAGCAGGGGAAAGGGCCATAGATAAAGCCAGAAGGGAAGCAGTGCAGGAGTTAACAGGCCCCCAATACAGTGACAGGAGTGAGATCTTTTCTACGGCTGACAGGGTACTGCAGGGATTTTATTGAGGATTACGCAGACACAGCAGCCCCTCTGCTCTGACTCCTACGCAAGGGAGTGGAGTGGGTTTGGGATGAGGGTTGCGAGGCAGCATTTGTAAGCCTCAAGCAAAATCTGCAGACCGCACCAGGTCTAGGGGCCATTGATGGGGAGAAAGAGTTTTTCTTGGAGGTAGCAGCCAGCAGGGACAGTCTAAGTGCAGTGCTGCTCCAGGAGCGGCACGGTCAGCTGAGACCAGTGGTTTACTCCTCCAGGATACTCATGGATGTGGAAAAGGGCTATTCCAACTGTGAGAGGCACCTCCTCGCCACTCACTGGGCTGTGAAAAGATCATTGATCTTCACAGGCACCTCGCCCATCACCCTCCTCACCCATCACACGCCCACCCAGATGCTCCTAGATGGGAGAATTAAAGATGGGACAGTGAGCAGTGCCCGCATCGCTCGCTGGACCCTGCTTCTCTCCCAGATGGATCTAAGGGTGAAAGGTCTCTGCGAGCCGAAGCTCGCAGCCAACATGATTTATCCAGGGATGGCCCACCGGTGTTCTACTGAAGGGGTATGGGAAGTCAACATAGGTTTTCGGGCCGGGATACACCCCACAGGCCGCAAAATCTATGTGGACGGTTCCAGCACAGTATCTACTGGGAAACGACTCACAGGGTGTGGAGTTTATGACCCAGGGGCAGACATTGCCCTGGCAATTAAACTCCCCAGCACCATGAGCGCCCAGCAGGTTGAACTGTCCGTGGTAGTGTACGCGGTTACACACCCAGAGAAATTACCTACCGCATACACGATTTGCTCGGACAGCATGTTCACGTGCAATTCGTGTACGGAATACCAGGCCATCTGGTCCCGTCGGGGATACACCTCCGCCGACGGGAGACCTCTGGCAATCAAGCCTCTGCTGGAGAAAATCATGACAGCCGTAGGGGAGGAAGGGAAGGTCTATATCCAAAAGGTTAAGGCCCATTCGAAGACAGAACCCATGAGGGAAACCAAAGGGCAGATGAATTGGCCAAGCAGGGAGCTAGGGAAGGAGAGTTTTGGGACCCCTACCAGACAGGTTCGGTAGCCGCAATCCGGGACAAGGGAGGTACACAAGGGGTAGCTTTGGTCCCGGACCTAAAGCTGGCCCAGGTACGGGATCCCATCCTCAGAGCCATCTTGAACGCGCTCACAAAAGGGGAGAAAGTAGAGGGCCTATACGGTACAGCAGCCATCACCGTCAAAGAAGGCATGCTGTTCAGGGGGGAGCAATGGGTAGTGCCGCAGCAGCACCAAAGGGAATTCCTCCAACTGGCCCACGAGGGTCCAGGAGCGGGGCATCCCAAGCCTGAGGCCACCTGGCAGCGGGTGGAACAGGCAGGCTGGTGGCCAGGACTGAGGGAACAGGTCCGCGAGTTCTGTGCCAGCTGTCTGGTGTGTGCTGCCAATAACCTGACCCCCAGAAAAGGAAGGTATCTTTGGGACACACCAGGAGGGTAGAGGGACCATGGCAGTCGATCCAGATCGATTACATCGGGCCCCTACCCACCGCCCAGGGAGGCTACAAGTATTGCCTAGTCCTGGTGGATGTGTTCTCAAAGTGGGTAGAAGCTTTTCCCTGCTGTACAGCTACCGCATTGGGTACAGCCAAGATCCTGGTCAGGGAAGTGTTCTCACGATGGGGACTCCCACAGTATGTGGAGTCTGACCAAGGGAGTCACTTTACCGGACAGGTCATGCAAGATACCCTCATGGTACTCGGCATTGAAGGGAAATGGCACGTCGCCTACAACCCACAGTCATCGGGTCCTGTAGAGCGTTTAAACCGCACTATAAAAAAGCTGCGCAAGGAGACGGGAGGCTCACCCAAGAAGTGGGTAGAAGTCTTACCGTTGGTCCTAATGGGGATCCGAGCCAGCCAGTCAAAAAGCACGGGGTATTCCCCACACGAGCTGATGACTGGCAGGGTTATGCGGACCCCCACCCATGTGCTAGCCCCGGTGCTCATGGAAGGTCAGCTCAGAGAGGTGAACCGGGACAGCTTTGTCAGGAATCTGTTTGAACACCTTAAACAGATTCACTGGCAGGCTGCTAGCAACATGGGAAAGCAGCACTGGAGTAACTGATTGCTGCTAGAACCAAACAGGCACCACGAGTGGGAGATAGGGGATCAGGTCATGGTAAGAAACTTTGCCCGGTTGGGAAGTTTCGAACCATTGTATATGGGGCCGTACAGCATTGTGGACAAGGCAAGCCCCATGGTCTATGCCATCAAGATGCCCCGCCGCACAAAGTGGTTCCACTTTAATCAGTGCAAGCTGTTTAAGACTGAGAGTGGAGAACGGCCAGCAAGGGTTAACCGCATTAAAGCTAGAGAGCAGCAGCCTGCAGCTGTGACAGACTCACAGACTGCAAAGGTGGGGGCAGTGACGTGTGTCACTGGAGAGGCCCTCCCACCAATTAAGTGGGACTCAGGTACACCCCCAGTAGCCAGAGCCTTAAGGAGGTCTCCTCGCACACCACAGCCTAGACTACCGTGGTCACCAGAGTATTATTTTAAATGGTCCAGCCTCAGGAGAACCCTTAACAAAAGGGGAAAACCCAAGGTCAGGGATAAGTCTAAGGATACAGATCCCCAACCTGCCGCCTCCAAAGGTGAGGGACTCACAGGAGAGGTAGCGTTGGGCAGAGAGAGAGAGAGAGAAGCGTCCCCAGCCTGCGGCATCAGGCTGCGGGGAACCCACAGGACAGGATAGGGACTCGGCAGCCACACAGAGAGGGGTAGTGTGTTGCAGCACAGGAGGGCACACTCCCCCGATTAACTGGGTGTCAGGAAAACTCCCAGGTCTTTTAAAGACTCGTCGGGTCCGGTGGCACAGGTCACCTTACGCCCAGGCGTACAAGCTGCCCAGATTCCACAAAAGGTACAGGCCTAACAGGGATTAGCCTGGCCGTCTGGAGACGGGCAGATGTGTATAGCTTTCTGAAGTATTTTAAGTGTTGTAGGGGAGCATCTTTTACCTGGTCTACGGTAATTTACCTTCCTTTATCTGGTTTACGGTAATTTACCTGGTCAAGCAGCCCTTTTTTCCACTGCACTGAGACCAATACCAAAACAGCGGTTTCGAATCGCTAAACCCACTCTTCCAGTTCTGACTGGAGGAACTTATAATTAATGATATATTAAAAACGGACAAATGATCTGGATGTGAGAAAGTCAAATTTTAATAACTAAATAAACTACACCACACGATCAAAGCAAAATTGCTTAACGGGGAGGCAGACGGCAAAAATGAGGGATAAATGGCTACAATGTAAGTCTTGCAATCTTAGCAAATTCCCTTAAATTACCACCCCTCTAACTCCTTACTAGATTGTGGAGGAGCTCGCCATCTACTTCCATGAGGGAAGGTGGCCAGGGTGGCTGGGGTCTAACTTGACCCATTACTCCAGCCAGACCGGGTTCACTTACGGGGAGGCCTCCATCCCGTGCCCCAGGGTACAAGTCGTTGCTACAAGGGTCAGCGTCACCGAGGGGAAACGTGTGTGTTTGACATGTAAGGGACAGATTCCTTTGGATAAGTGGTGGTGGCTCAGAAAGCTGAGCAAGGATATAGGAAACCCCGCAGTCGACTGGGAACGATTGGGGAACAATACCCACCGAACGATTACAGGGACCCGAGGGGGACAGTGTGTGTGCTGAGACAAGTGGTGGGAACCGGATCAGGGGATTTATGTTTGTATCTGGGGGTCAGAGAAGGTCTGCCCCACAGGCATATCCATCATTTTCCACCAGCAATGGCAAGATGCCGGGGAGGGGATGGAGTGGGATTCTAGCATGCGTGCACGATCCCACACTCCCCGATTCCAGTCAATGCCACTGAACTTGTAACCCTCTCCCGAAAGCCCCTGCCCACATCACGGACTATAGTGCAGAGGTGTCCTACCACCACCAAGGGACCAGGGAATGGGTTAGTCCTAGTGCCAACCGATAAGTTACTGTACCAGGGGGTACTCTATGCAGTGGCCTCAGTGATCCTGAACTTGACTGAGGTGCACTTACCTGAGTGATGCCCTAAGGAGACAGAACAGTTGTTCCAAGCCCTGTTGAAGGAAATGTTTAGAAATTTTATGAATTCGACTTTGCCAATATAGACAAAGCGAAACTGTACGGTTTACATCCCGAGCATAATATGGGCGCAGGGAGACAAAGAAGGGGAACCTGGAATTATATTTTTACAGCTTATAGTACAGGGTCCTCAGTAATAAACAGTCTAGACGATATAGAGTTACAATCCTAGATAAATGGTTTAAAGACCCAGTTAAGAAAACTCGTAACAGAGGAGAACACAGTGGTCGGCTCAGAGCTACATGAGGACCAGGCCATGACGGTCCATTTAAAAGAGATAATAGCTGAGCTGGAGAGACACGCCAAAACAGTAAATGCATTCATACGGGAGGACAGGAATGCTTCGGATCAAGCTGCACAGAATGAGGTGTGCGTGCTATACGGGGCATGGTTGCTGGGCGAGGGCTGCAGCAACCTAGAGGATTTAAAACACGGTTTAGTCCCCTCCTGGATTAGCAACAAGCACCTCGCAGCCCTCCACCCATTTAGTAATTCGTTGAGCCCGTGTCAGCTCCGCCTAGCCTCGGAAGCCTACCCTGTCCCAGTGGATCATGGACGCTCCAATCACACTATCATGGGGATAGTAGTTAGGATGCCGGTCATGGGTGGGACAGCCCGACCCGCACCGGTATACAGGGTGGAGAACATTGGGATCATTCAAGGGGGTGCACACGTCCGCTTTGCAGAGGTCCCACCTTATGTCATAAAGTGGGAGCACGCTTTGATACAGACCTCTCCGGGTGTCAAAGCCGGGGAGCACACATAATACTCTGTCCCCAGCACTTGAATGCCTATTCGAGACCACAGTGCGGGTTTAAAGCTGCTGGCGCACAACCTGTGAACTGTACCATGGAGGTAATGGCACAAGGCCATGTTTCCCCACAGCTAGCATTCATAGGGGGTGGGACATATTGTGTCACCACAAGTGCACCCCACTACCGGCATGGACAGCACAGCCAGTGTCCGATGAGTGACAGCAGTTTCTGTTTTAAACCCGAGGCAGAAGTTCAAGTAGCCCAGGAACGGATTGTACCCATCCCTGAACCCTCAACTGTTCACCTCACTGTCAGGGAAAACATCACCAACCTGCAAAATTACGTAACACATTTCGGCTATGAAATTCCCCCTCTACCAGAACATCTTACCGCCCTATTAAAAGCAGTGGTCATCTCACAGAAACATTTCTATACATTAGAGCAGAAGACAGTCGAGATAGGGGCCAAGATCTTTGATATTGTAGTTCCACCCTGGTGGGATATTTTTGAAAATATAGAGGTCCCTTCTTGGATTCGACTGGCTTCACATCTTTTAGTAGTTTGCCAGCTGTGTACGAAGTGCAAAGGAAGGGACCAGATGCTCCGCTCTCAACATGAGGGAGCATGGGACAAAAATGAAGTCTATGACCAGGTATAAAACCAACCTTGACCGTTATTAAAAATAAAGTTTGATGAGTGTGTGTGTCATTTATTTTCTTATGTGTACGTGATATTTTTCTAAGTGGTGCAGGGGTGTTGGACCCCCTCCGTGCTTGGATGTGAATGTAATAAAAGTTTTGTACCTGTTAAACACTACACTTAAAAGGGAACAAGAGAGTGTTTTGTTTTGGGTTTTAGTTTAGGTAATACAGGGGAAGGTTGGCTCCCGAGGATCAGAAAATTTTGCTCACAACTGCATGATACTATAGGGGGGTGTGTAAGGCTCGCAAAATTATACAAGTTCCCCCAAAGTAAGGAAAGAAAAGATATTGGACTGTTTGAAATAATTTTGGGCCAAAGGGGCTTAAAATCAAAACCCCAGGAAGATTTGGCTAGTTTTAAAAGGCATGTTCAGGCCTGTGGAAAACTGTGACAAAGGGGAGGTGGGATGGGCCCCCGAAACACAGACAGTTTAAGTATTGGGTCATCTGGGAATGTTCTGGGCCACCCCAACCTTTCTACATAAAGAAAATTAAAACTGTTCCCGCCAAAACTCACAGAGCCACCAAGAACATGAATAAAACAATACATGCCAACAGTCAACAAAAGAGAACCTGGCCCCAGCAGGAAAAGACAATCAAACAGCAGTTTAAAACCCATCAGAAAGATTTCCAGAACGCTTTATACATTTTAAACTGATTGCAAGGCAATCCCAAAACCAGTTAAAAGCCAATTAAAGATAGATGGACCATCCCCGAAGCTCGTTGAGAATTTAAAACATTAAAAATAACGAGCCCGCCAAAATTTAACAAAAGAACCAGAGATTTGGCGGTCAGATAAGCCAGGGCTCAAAACAGTATAATTGCGGCCTGCTTGTTCAGTGAAACAGCATCAGTGAGTCATTACGCAGAAAGAAGGCCCAAGTTCAGTACAGGAGAGAAAGTACGGTTCAGAAAAAAAGATATCATCATCACCGTACTTAGCCGGAGAATCGGAGACTTGAAGAAAGAAGAACGAAACAGAAGGAAAAGGAAATCATGGCAACCAAAGGCCTCAAGAAACCAACAACTACCAATATTACCACCAACCAGGTAATACTGGGCCACCGCAACCAACAAGAAACCAACCACTGAGAGGTCGAAAATCACAAACTTGTTTCCACTCTACAGGCTAGTCTGACTTACCCCTGGGTAAGATTTGACACAAAAGACCCTGAAAACTTTACCTAACCAAAGAAAATTGGGCACTTACAGCTAACCGCATCAGCGGACAGACCAAGACTGAAGACCCAACGCAGGTGCAGTCTTCCACCACGTCCGGGGTACGGCAGGCCCCAACCGCCACAACTAAAGAGAACCCCGAAATCGCGAATCTCTACAATGTCAAGAAAGTCGTTTGGTGCGCATTTCCTGGTCCTCTGGTTTTCAACCTAGTTCGGATAGTGGGGTTGGGAGGGTAAGGGATTTTGTCTATTGTAATCCTCCCTCGCATATTCCGAGTGTTCCCCCTTTTTAGAGTATAAGATTTATTGTATTGTATATTTTCCTGTCTCAAAATAAAAATCTCAATTCTTTTGACCAACTCAGGTGTCTGTTGCAATTTCATTACAACCCCCAAATAAGTCCAAAGTCTAGAACCAAACGAGTGGGAGCGATTTGAACTGCTCAGAGAGTCAGAGGTAAAGCTGACCATACACACCACCCCTTACACCTTACCAACATAAGAACATAAGAAATAGGAACAGGAGTAGGCCATTTGGTCCTTCAAGCCTGCTCCGCCATGCAATAGGGTACCTCAGGGATCAGTGCTGGGTCCCTTGCTGTTTGTGATCTACATAAATGATTTGGAGGAGAATGTAAAAGGTATGACCAGTAAGTTCGCAGATGACACGAAAATTGGTGGGGTGGTAAATTGCGAGGAGGAAAGCCTCAGGCTACAGGACGATATAAACGGGTTGGTAAGATGGGCGGAAAAGTGGCAAATGGAATTTAACCCTGAAAAGTGCGAGGTGATGCATTTTGGACGGACAAATAAGGCAAGGGAATACACAATGAGTGGTAGGACCCTAGGAAGTACAGAGGGTCAGAGGGACCTTGGTGTGCATGTACATAGATCCCTGAAGGCAGCGGAACAGGTAGATAAGGTGGTTAAAAAGGCATATGGGATACTTGCCTTCATTAGCCGAGGCATAAAGTATAAGAGCAGGGAGGTTATGATGGAGCTGTACAAAACGCTGGTAAGGCCACAGCTGGAGTACTGTGTGCAGTTCTGGTCGCCTCACTATAGGAAGGATGTGATTGCATTGGAGAGGGTGCAGAGGAGATTTACCAGGATGTTACCTGGGCTGGAGCGCCTCAGCTATGAAGAAAGACTGAACAGGCTGGGGTTGTTTTCCTTGGAGCAAAGAAGGCTGAGGGGGGACCTGATTGAGGTGTACAAAATGATGAGGGGCATAGATAGGGTAGATAAAGAGGAACTTTTCCCCTTAGTAGGGGGGGTCAATAACAAGGGGGCATAGATTCAAGGTAAGGGGCAGGAGGTTTAGAGGGGATTTGAGGAGGAACTTTTTCACCCAGAGGGTGGTTGGAGTCTGGAACTCACTGCCTGAAAGGGTGGTAGAGGCAAGAACCCTCACAACATTCAAGAAGCATTTGGATGAGCACTTGAAATGCCATTGCATACAAGGCTATGGACCAAATGCTGGAAAATGGGATTAGATTGGACAGGGCTTGATGGACGGCGCAGACACGATGGGCCGAAGGGCCTCTTTCTGTGCTGTATAATTCTATGACTCTATCTCCACTTTCCTGCACTATCCCATATCCCTTGATTCCCTTAATATTCAAAAATCTATCGATCTCTGTCTTAAATATACTCAACGACTGAGCCTCCACAGTCCTCTGGGGTAGAGAATTCCAAAGATTCCCCACCCTCCGAGTGAAGAAATTTCTCCTCATCTCAGTCCTAAATGGCCAACCCCTTATTCTGAGACTGTGACCCCTGGCTCTAGGCTCCCCAGCCAGGGGAAACATTCTCCCTGCATCTACCCTGTCAAGCCCTGTAAGAATTGTGTGTGTTTCAATGAGATCACCTCTCATTCTTCTAAACTCCAGAGAATATAGGCCCAGTCTACTCAATCTCTCCTCATAGGGCAATCCCACCCATCCCAGGAACCAGTCTGGTGAACCTTCGTTGCACTCCCTCTATGGCAAGTATATCCTTCCTTAGGTAAGACCACCAAAACTGTACACAATACTCCAGGTGTGGTCTCACCACGGTCCTATATAATTGCAGTAAGACGTGTTTACTCTTATACTCAAATTTTCTTGTAATAAAGGCCAACATACCATTTGCTTTCCTAACTGCTTGCTGTACCTGCATGTTAACTTTCAGTGATTCGTGTACAAGGACACCCAAGTCCCTCTGAACACCAACATTTCCCAATCTCTCACCATTTAAAAAATACTCTGCTTTTCTATTTTTCCTACCAAAGTGGATAACTTCACATTTCTCTACATTATATTCCATTTGCCATGTTCTTGCCCACTCACTTAGCCTGTCTATATCCCCTTGAAGCCTTTTTGCATCCTCCTCACAACTTAACATTCCCACCCAGCTTTGTATCATCAGCAAACTAGTAAGCAACAGCCTGACATAGTCATATTCACAGAATCATATCCATCAGCCAACATCACCATCCCAGGGCATGTCCTGTCCCACAGCAGGATAGACCCGCGAGAAGTGGGGACACAGCGGTATGCAGTTGGGTGGCTGTTGCCCTGGAAGAGTCATGGCTTCAGATCAAAGAATGCCAAGCAAACTTGCTGCTGATCACTACCCACTGACCACCGCACCACCCTCCACCCCAATCTTCCACAGCTAAATCAATAATGAATACTCATTCATGCTGAGCACTGCTTGGAGGAAGCACTAAGGAAAGCGTATTTGCTAGACTGGGCCCGGGCCAGGTGGTGAGGGAACCACTGGCCAGGACACTTAATCAGCACCACTGCCACTAAACACCTGCTCCCTCAATTTAGATTCAGATAGCTTTTCTCCTTGTCCCAAACCCCGTTGCTTCAATATTTTTTTCTAAAATAACAGTTTGACAACATTTACTGTGATAACCAGCGACAATAATTGATTTGAGAAAACACACTCAAAATGCTCCAAATTAAATATCTGAAATTTGAAAATAACGAGCCTCCAGGTAACCAACAATCTTATGCCCTCAATTAGAAAGTTGTTTGATTTGGAAGGATCACTTTGTTTTATTCTGGATAGGGTCCTGTCATTTACAGGTTCTTGGCTCAAGCAACTCAGTCAATCAGAGTGTAATGAGCCATCAGCAATGATTGCACACATATCATTGATAATGGTGACTACAAAGCAGCAAAGGAGGAAAAAATCAATGAGAGGGAAAGGGAGAAGGAGGATGAATGGATAAAGATAATAAACAAAAGGAGAAAAAAACATACCCACTATTAACAGTACAGTGAGTAAAGAGAATTATGTGCATTACTCCAAGATCAGGCAACCATGATGCAGAAGCACAGAATTTTGATTCATGTCAACACTGTAGAGAAATAACCTTTTATTTCATTTCAATAATTACAGAAAAAGCTATGGGGACTGAAGGTCCTGGTGGACATGATTTGTCATCCAACAGCCCTGTTATTAAAAAGAACTGAACAAGAAACTATTAAATTGGCAATGTGAATGTCACATGACCCTTAATTCTACTGACAAAATAGAGTCAGCACTGAAATCTAAATAGAAACGACAGAATACTAACAGTTCTTAAATATATGGTGACCTACTAACCAAAAGTATTTGCCTCTGTTATATCACTATAACAATAAAGAGGATACTCTGACCACTGAAACACAGAATCTACTTCATGAATGAAGTCGACTCAAGTAATTTTGTAATCAATGTGTGATATAAAATAGCAGGTCTATTTGATATCAATTTTATTTTACTCTACCTATTGCAAACACAAAATAAACGTTAATAATTCCCACTTACATGTAGCAACTTCACTTCCATTCAAAAGGTTTTGTCCACTATCTTGAAAATCTAATTTGCAGAAGCTAGTTTGAAATTGCACTGAGGTAGTTATAACTGCCGGGTTTTTTGTGCAACTACTGTAAGTTTCTAGTGCTGCAACATTTTAGCATTTTAGGATTAGAAGAACATAAAAGTTAGCCATAATGTTGGACAGCAGTAGGGGCAATTTTCCAGTTTCAAATCCTTCCAGAATATGACAATTTTAAAATATACTTAGTATGGTAGTGTAGTGGTTATATTACTGGACTAGTAATCTGGCAGCCTGGATTATTACACGAGTTTAAATCCTACCATGGCAATTTGAGAATTTGATTTTTTTTTTAAATCTGGAAATAAAAAACTGCTATGAGTAAAAGTGACCATGAAGCTGTTGGATTGTCATAAAATCCACACTGGTTCACTTTAGGGAAGGAAGCTTGCCGTCCTTACCCAGTCTGGCCTATATGTAACTTCAGTCCAACCTCAATGTGGGACTGCTCTTTGAAGTGACTATTCAGTAGTATCAAACTGCTAAGCAGCTTCACTACAGACTGCAGCAGTTCAAGAAGGCGGCCCACCACCATCTTCTCAGAAATAATCAGAAGAGATTTACTAGAATGGTACCTGGGATGAGAAACTTCAGTTATGTGAAGCAACTGGAGAAGCTCTCCTTAGAGCAGAGAAGGTTAAGAAGAGATTTTATAGAAGTGTTAAAAAAATGAAGGGTTTTGATAGAGTAAATAAGAAGAAACTGTTTCCAGTGGCAGGAGGGTAGGTAACCAGAGAACACAGATTTAAGGTGATTGACAAAAGAACCAGAGGAAACATTTTTTTTTTTTTTTTTTATAAACACAGTGAGTTGTGGTCTGGAATGCACTGCCTGAAAGGGTGGTGGAAGCAGATTCAATTATTTATTTATTTATTTTTTTTTAATTCGTTTATGGGATGTGGGCGTTGCTGGCAAAGCCAGCATTTATTACCCATCCCTAGTTGCCCTTGAGAGAAGGTGGTGGTGAGCCGCCTTCTTGAACCGCTGCAGTCCATGTGGTGAAGGTACTCCCACAGTGCTGTTAGGGAGGGAGTTCCAGGATTTTGACCCATCGGCGATATACTTCTAAGTAAGGATGGTGTGTGACTTGGAGGGGAACTTGGAGGTGGTGGTACTCCCATGCACCTGCTGCCCTTGTCCTTCTAGGTGGTAGAGGTCGCGGGTCTGGGAGGTGCTAACGGAGAAGCCTTGGCGAGTTGCTGCAATGCATCTTGTAGATGGTACACACTGCAGCCACGGTACGGTGGAGGGAGTGAATGTTTATGGTGGTGGATGGGGTGCCAATCAAGCAACATTCAAAAGAGAACTGGATAAATACTTGAAGGGGAACATTTACATGGCTATGGAGACAGAGCAGGGGATTGGGACTAATTGGATAGCTCTACCAAAGCGCCAGCTCAGGCACAATGGGCCGAATGGCCTCCTTCTGTGCTGTATCATTCTATGCTTCTATTCTCAGAGCAACTAGGGATGGGCAATGAATGCTAAGGTGGAAACAGGATAGCAATGTCAATTTATTAAAATATACTATTTTACAGCACTGGCGTAATTGGTAAAGAAATCCCTGAATAGGTTATGCATATCGAAGTCCATTACTACAGCAGTAGTGTCTTTTATGTGGGAAATCTTAAGGTTTTTTTTCAAAAACAAAAATGGGCATCGGATCAAAGAAAGAAATATTAAGGCAGGTGACTAAACGCTTGGCCAAATAAGTGGGTTTTAAAGAGGATCTTAAAGAGAGAGAGTTCGAAAGGTTCAGGGAGGGCACTCCAGAGCTTAGGGCCCAGACAACTGAACGAACGGCCACCAAAAATGGGGAGAAGATAGTGGGGGACGCACAAGAGCCCAGAGTCAGAGGAACAGTGAGTTCTCAGAGGGTTGGAGGGAGTTTCACAAAAAGCAGAAAAACAAGACATCTGACTCATGTGACCTGCACTACAATAGTGAGTACAGGAAACTTTTTTTTAATCTGGCAGCGACGGGACCGGCATGCTGCCGGTTTATCAAAAAATCCGGATTACACAGAGGTATAATAAAAGGTACGCGAGCCCCGTACACGGCCACAGATCCAGGCATCCCTGTTGCATAGCAACAGGTGCAGGAACCCCGGTTACACGGCCACAGATCCAGGAACGGCCACTAATATGAAGTAAAACTTACCTGAACCTACTCCTGAATTTTGCCGGTTAACAGAGTTTTCCGGTTATTTAGGTGCCGGTAAATCGAGAGTTTCCTGTAGTGTGTTTCATCAGCAAATGCAGCTCCGGTTCTGTTCAATACCACTGACTGCCAGTAATTGGGTACGATAACCATTCAACTGTAAGGATTTGTTACACCCCCACCCAGTGGGAAAACTAGATATTACAGCAGCCTAAAGGTTGAGCTGAAACTGGTGGAATTTTTAAATTTAAATTGTTAAAAGTTTAAGTGCCGCGGTGTCCCTCTGGATTGCCTACAAATTTGAAACATTAGAAAAACCCAACAGTCTCCCCCAGTGGCCCAGCTGGCAAATTCTCCACCCAATGTTGCACTAAGCCACACAGGAAAAAAAATCACCAGCTCCATCCTCAGTCTGTACAATGTTAGGTGTTACACTGGCTTTAACACATCTAAGCTGTGTGGCAACCCTGGCTGAACGGGACTTCAGCCAGAGTTGCCACACTTGTTGGCGAGAACACGCAAGCAGGTGTCAATTTTGGGCAGGATCGGGCTCAGCAGTGATGCCTCCCTAGTCAAGTAGCTTGCCCATGCCATTACATCTGGGATCATGCATAAGAAATGGTTGAGGAACTCTGTGGTGGGTGTTACCCATGGAATCTTACTCTAGCATGAGTCAGCACCTTCAAGAGAAGAGGTGCAAAAATAGAAGGGTCAAAAAAAAAAGCAGCTTTCTTCCCACATTAAAAGAAATCTCTGCAGCATTCGGACACTAGGGGCTGGATTTTACTCACCGAGACACGTTGGGGGCGGGACTGCTGGCCTCCGAGTTCCAGTCCCGCCCTCAGCGACGTCTGACGAACAGACGCTATTTTGCCCTGACTGATCTTGCTAAGCCCGCCCTGCAGGCTTGCTGGCCAATTAAGAGAAAGCCGGTGTCAGATGATGTTAGTGGATGACTCTTCATCTGCCGTTTTTTTTTTATAAAGGCACATGAACCATAACTTTTTGACAGTGTTTCTTGACAGCACTGAGGTGCTGTCAAACACTGACAATCACTGTACAAAGGTGAGCCCTTGCACCCAGGCTCTCCAGTGACTCTCTCCTTAGGATGAACAGATGGCAGCTGCAGGTGAGGGTGCAGAAGCGATCTGTCACTTCTCCCATTGAGGTAAGGCCACACAAACACTTCACAGCTCGTCACCTGCAGAAACATCTAACCACATTAAAAATTACTTTCACAACATGTCCTTACCTCTGAAACTAGCCAGTGTCCCATTGCTTCCTTCACACCACTTCTGCAGCTGTCATCCAAACACCGACATAACAACAGACCCACAGCACGCCTCACTTACCCTGGTGTGGTTCCCAGACATCGGGAAGCCTGCAGCAGCAGTCGAAAAATGGGAAAAAGCCTCTTAACTGCCTGTTAACTACCTGCTAACAGGCAGTAAAGTGGCTATAATCCTCTTCCCGCCGCTAGGAGTCGGGTCCCTGCGTAAATCGGGGGCCCGTCTCCCAGGATGATTGGTTGGAGGCGGGTTGGGAGCGGGTTTGGGACCCGCTCCCATTTTGGGGGATTTTCCCAACAATCCCGCCTCCTCAGGGCTGGTAAAATCCAGCCCTAGTAGTCAGAGCTCTATGTGCATGATCCAAGAATGCAAGCACACAACTCTGCTTCGTTTGCTCAGAGAGCAGAACAGTATAAATTGGTCCTCTCCCCTCACACCATTCTCGAAGGAATGCCATCCTCAGCACCATCTTGCAGTATTATAGGAAGATAAAAAAAACAAAATCTGAGTTCAAGTCATCCGTGGCATCCCTGGTGATGGCACTGGAAATGAGACTGCCTGACTATGTGTGGGAAGCAAGATTGACTTGCTGCTTAATAGACCTACCAACAATCAACACTTTCAGGAGATGGGGGGAGTGAGAGAAAATTGACATGGGAAAAGAACTACCCATAACTATTGCACCTTTTCTTTCAGGAACACCAAGTTTAGATTACAGCTCTTCAAAAACTGCACACATTTAGTTTTTTGGAGAAACCATATTCTGCAAGCTCCCACAGCTGAAAAAGCAAAGTATAAAGTAGTCTATTTTGTTATAGTAATAACCGAAGCAATCAGTGGTTCCCTATTAAGAATCCTCTAGTACCAGACAGGTGACAGAGAATATTCAATCCCACAACTGAAGGTCATCATATTACTGAGATTTCACAGTAGGTCTCAACACATTTCTCAAAACAGCACTAGGTTGTTCGATGTTAGTTCAATATTAATGATATGTATGAAACATTCTATCCTTTTTCTGGATGAAGTATTTAGTACAGAATATAAAGAAATAGTAAACACAAAACAAGTCACAGCTCACTGCCAACAGGAGATTCAGAGGCCACATTATACTGCAGCATCCACATTGAACTGAGACGTAGGCCATAAACCAAGACTTGTAGAAGGGAACAAGTTTATTTTTGGGATCTCGTTTTTGAAATCCTACTGAACACCCTGTCAAGTGAGCAATACAGGTAGAACACAGAAGGTTACTCAAAAATGCAAGTAATGCTCAACAGTGAGGTTAGATCTGGGCACTGGTTATGTATCATAATCGCGTACTTTCAATTTATTATTGAACTTGTAAACCAATTAAATTTTCTGTAAAGTATGCTAGAGACATTTGAGGTGTGGTTATAAATTGTGGGGGTGATTTTCCCTGGATGCTTTAGGCACTAAAGAGCCTCGAGGTGGCCAAGTTGAAACAGCGGTTTAGCGCAAGATGCCATCTTGGTAAAGGAGTTGAAGTTTGCGCTAGGAATGGCCACCCGGAGGATGGTTAAGCAGCTGATTGCCACTTAAATTGCCTGCTGCCACTCATTAAGGAGGCTGCATGGCATTTTGGTGGCTGGCACTTGACCCAACACCCTCGCCTAACAGCGACAAGCTGAGTGGGAGTAATCCAGTCGTTGCAGAGGATTTCAAGTGCTACTTAAAGGTATATCACCTTTTACTGGTCACTTGCTGCTGGAGGTTTGAAGAGGACTTTTAAGCCACATCGGGAGACTTCAGCAACACTATCAACATTTATTCTGGAAATTATCTGAGGACTTCACCTAATAAGAGTGAGTGCTATGCTATTCTACCTTATAGGAGTCACCAGGAGAAAGGGAGTGTTTGGTCATCGGCATCTTGCTAGGGGTCCCCTTGGTCTGCAGGAGGAATGGGAGGAGGACATGAGGTCAGGCAGAGCAGCACCAGCTGCTGGAGGAGAGGGGGACAGGGGGGCAAGGTGGACTCTTTCCCCCCTGCGGGATCCCCCTCCTCCTCTGAACCTCCTCCACCAGGACCTCTAGTGCTGTGTCAGAGAGCCTGTACGCCCTCTCATTCGGTCCCTGAGCCATCCTGAAACCTGCCGCTGTCAGCCAGCCCACTCCACACCTTCAATGGAAGGGAGTGCGTGGAGCTCATGTATACTGCGCCACGAAAATTGCGTCTAATCAGCACTTGAGTGTTAAACCTACAGAAGTCTGATTTAGCACCTCCAGGCAAGTTCAAATTATGGTAATCAACAATTAGGCCCAAAATTGCATGCTAAAACCAGACTTTCAAACAAGCGTCTTATTAGAACAACCATTTAGCGCCTGTTTCCACTTTAAGGTGGTGTTTGGTGCTGCCTGACAAAAGAACAATGCATTGAAAGACCCTCTACTATACAAGTGGGGGCCTGGTTATTCCCTTCCCCAACTAGCTGAACCCCATGGACCACTTTCAAGTTGTTATCTTGACCACCCACCCCCCCCCCCCCCAATTTGCGTATTGTTTCCTCCAGCACATGCTCAACTGTACCAATGATCCCAATGTATTTGTGCAAGGGCAAAACCGCAGCCACTTAGAATATATGTATGTTATATACCAAAAAGTCACTAGTTTAGAATTCTTTTTGCAACGCAAATTTAAAAATACATCAAGATTCAGATTTCTGCTAAGCCTTGGCAAACCGGTTACAGAATCGGATTAGGCTTGCTGCAGATATTAGCGTCGAGGTGCAGGACAATTCTAGCGGTCCTGACTGCTTAAAACGGTGAATCTTAATAACTGCAAGAAAAACAAAAGTGCATCATGCCTCTATATTAACACTGGATTGGTTAAGGACAAGGTGACTTTGCTTTTTTTGACTAGTATTTGGCCTCAGATCACATCCAGAAGTGTTGCTAATTTTAGTAGGTAAAGCGCATGTAAATTTCCTAAATCCTGTTCCAAGCTTCAGATCAAGTTGCAAAATGGTAAACCAATACTGTAAAATGTATTCGCCCCTTAGAACTCTTTCCAGGTCAACTTGCGCATCACTGGAATTATTAAATGCTATATGACTTTTAGTAAATTCCCTGAGTGCACATTAACTACTTTGAGAAGCAATCAGACATTCAACAATAGCTTGGTGAATACAGAGATTAAGAGTATCAAATGGCAGGTTTTCATAACGTCACACTAAAGCTGGGTAAAATGCATTCCTTCTGTCAATAATGTATTCAAGGAGTGTTAGATCATCTAAGCAAAAAAGAAGTTACTGCATACAAAGTCCATCAGTCAGTATCAGTTTTCAGAATAATACATGGCATAAGAATCCAGAGTCTGCATTTAGCAGAGATAGATTTTTAAAACATGGGCCACTTGTTCAGTCTTTTCTGCCACCTAGTGGCATTTCAGAGAGTTAACAAATACAGTACAGCTGAAATTCTGATGCTGCAATCAAGAACATTACAAAATCCCTGATCAGTTGACTCAATCGCAAAGTTCAGCCATTTGTTTAATGAAGTTTAGACAAACATGAAACCTTCTACAACAATTTGGAGATTGAATTGCTTTTATCTGAATAAATAATAAATAAATTGTCACTTTCGGTGTCAAAAGATGCAAGGTTAAAGTGGCAGCATAGCTGGTTGATGGAAGACCCTGGATAATGGAACAAATAAACTTCAGAGAAAATAGAGCAAGAACAATTATTGGGGTTAAACAGAAGCCAAATCACACTTCCTTTTTAGCGCATAAATGCAATGTCAACTTGGCAATGAACCAAACAAATAAGGGAAATCTCAAGGTCAATGCCCAGTTTGTGCTGTTTTCAGCCAAGACTGGGGTACTGCTATCGACTTCAGGGCCCCTGGACAACAGAAGAAAAAATTAGCCAGAATTCTCGCTTTGGATCATTATCCCAGCAATCCTTGTTGGAAATGTTCAGTAAGAACAGATGTTAACAAATTCCAGGTCTGCTCTGGATATTGTGTTAGGTTCAGTGTCACCAGTCCCTCCCATAAGTGGAGCCCATGTCCCTTACAATCAGCAGTTTGCGTGTACTGCCTAAGATCTAGTCCTACGATAGCATGACTCGATATTGTGACACTGAAAACCCCTCATTATGCAAACTAGATACTGTAATCTTGCATGTGCAATAGGTGGACTGATTGAAGCTTTAGTGTGATAAGGCCAAATGTAAATCAACAAGCTGGCTTATTTTACAATTGTTAAGTGACTGGGCAGAGTAACATTTATAGTAAATCACACTGTACTTTGACTGAATTTCAGTATCACTTCTCAAAGAAAATGTCATAGCAACACTGACTGTTAGCAGGCTAAATATTCAATGTTCTGGTAAAACATGACAGATGGTAAGTGTAGCCTGCTTGGGAGGACAGGGGACTTTAGACCCATGGTTCCCAAAGCTTTCCACCACCGGCAGTTTTCCTTGCCTTATGTAAGGGGCTGTTGTAGACTAATTGATAGAGACTGATTGCCATGGCATAGTTAACAACTCCATTATTCCTGTATCACGCGGCTACCAGGATGGCAGAAGGTAAACGAGATAGACCTTAGGAATTGCTGGATGAGAAAAAGGCCATGTTCCTCAGAGAAAAATAAAGGGGAAATCATTTAAAGAAGAAACATTTCCTTTAGATTTCAAGAATCTAAAAATCTAAGAAGAAATGGGCACTCCAACTTTAGGACTATGAATAATTTATACTGTACACAATTTTTTTTCTGAGCCATAACTTCAAATATTAATTAAACTTGCCTCTCCTATATAGGTAATAATTAATGACGGGGTCAGTTTGCTGGTACCAGCAGTCCCAGGTATCTTGTCTAATTGTTTTGGTTCATCCATGAAGAATGACCAAAGTGCTGGAAGACTATTCAAGCATAAGGAGCATCACAACCAAGTCGAATCCGGTCCTCATCTAACATGCACGTGCATTTTTCAGGAGGAGTGACTGGATAATAAACAGAAGCAGGAACTCTAGCTAACTGATTTTACCCTCCCCACCACAGCAGAAGGGAAACCAACTGCAATGCCCTTTTACTGGAATTTAAGATAAAAATACATTTTAATTCTTATTTTCTTCCATACTTCCACAGGAACTACTCAAACTAACATCAAAGTGCAGTGCTTCTGATTGGAAGAACCCATTCTCAATTGGCAACCAATGAATGAAATGAACTGTCCATCGTTCCATCTACGTTGGATACAGGAAGCTAAGTTCTTGGTGGGCAAGTGATGTGACTGGATGAAAGAGGGAACGAAAAAAATGTATCTCCAATTAAAGGCATCTTTTGCAAAAGCAAGACATTCCCTCTAAATTTGAAGCTGTCCCTGCTGATTTTTACTGCATAACTCAGCAAGCACATGTTAAGGAATAAGATAGCAGTTGCAATCACCATTTATAAACCTGAATGGTACCAAGCTAAATGAAAGCTTGCGTTCATACTTATTTGAAGCATTGCAGTACATGCACAATTAAATCAGCTGCATTAAAGTCACAAAATGAGGACAGTCTCAGTCCAGTTCCACAGCACAAAACTGACCCTAATTTGACACTATATTGGTAATCACAAAAAATGTCAATGATGCAGAAGAAGCATCCTTCTGAAATTGGGGCCGAGGTGCAATGCTCGGACAGGCCAGAGAGAGCTGTACCCTGTATCGAACTACGCAACACCTGATCGGGGAGTGATTTATGCTGACACCAGATACCTGCCATTTGAAGTATTCCATTCCACAGCACTATCATTCCTCATCTTGATAAACATACAAAAAACATTTTTAAACTGGTGTAACGATAAATCAGGCCTCACATGAAAGTGGGTATCCTTTCATTAACTATCCCTTTAAATAAACTACACATTTTAATATATTTTCCGTAGCTATTTTATCAATACTATATAACTGCACATATCCATACTGTCTAATGCACTGCTTATATTCATTCTATAAAGGAATACACTTTAAAGTCTTTATCAAACTCCCCCACTGCAAATGTGGGGCTTTTAATTAATTATTCTATATAATTAAAATAGGCATTTACACTTACAACAGCTAAGTATTGCTCGATACCTTGTCACAAAGTAAATGTCTGTAATTCTGGTGCTCTTCCTACCAGGGATTAGGCTAGTTTGCTCCAGTAGGCAGATTCCTAGCTGCTTGCTATGTCATAGGCCTCAGATCTGTTCTGTGATGAAGGTCTTGCTGGATCAGAGAAGGAACCAGAAATTTGTGATACATATTGCATCACCTTAGATAGTGTTAGGAAGTGTCCTGCCTTCAATGACATAGTCTGCAAGGAATGGTGTATCATTGGTCAAGAATTTAAGTTAGCCAGATACCATGAAGTTAGGGGTCTGATATTAACAATAAATTCAAGCCTATGGTAATTGCCTGCTCATCAACATTCATATAGGTAGACTATCCTTTATCCGAAAACCTTGGGACCAGCTGTGTTTCGGTTTTCGGATTTCGGAAGGTTTTCATCTCTGTATCTGACAACAAACACTGTTGCTTAGCAACAGCTTGTAAACACTCGGGCCCTGCCTTGGAAGCATCTCTGAAGCTGTTGCTAAGCTACAGAGACTCTTTCCACAGCCTGACTGTTTTTAAAAAAAAAAAAATGCTAGGGGAAGAAAAAAAATGCTAGGGGAAGGAAAAAACCTAACAAAAACGGCTGCTGATTTCTGCCGTTAGATTGAGGTTTCCGGCTCCCCCTGCTCCGTATCTGAATTCCTTGACTTAGCGGGAGTCTGGGGCTCGACTGCCACCGCCAGTTGTGGGAAAGCAGATATCGGCTGACTCCTACACGAAGCTGGCCCGTAAATCAGGTCCGGGGGGGGGGGGGAAGAAAAGACTATCGGACGGGCCGCTGTATTGTTAGGTTCACTCTCCCGGTACCTCCTTCACACTGCCCGGCTCGGCCTGCAATCTCCTACCTAGGAGGGAACTCTGTGTCCCTCTGCCCTGCTCACAGGGAAAGGCAGAGCTCCCGGACCACTCCAGTCATGTTTGGCGCCACTCGGGTCATGTCGTGCGCACGACTTACGCTCCACGAAAAAACTCTGTTTTTAGAGGTTTTCGGAAGTGCGGATAAAGGATAGTCTACCTGTATTTTATTTTTAAAAACTTCTGTATACTAGAAAATTTTAATAACACTTTTTCAATAAATTATACATACTAGTGCTGATTTTTCAGGTGTTTTTAAAACACATCTTATATTTTTTTTTAATCTCTTGTGCTTAGTGTTTTCCCCCTTCTTCCTTTCCTCCCTTAGAGATAGTGACCACTACCCACATTTTTGGATGATAGCACTTTATAAGGATTATAAAATGGTTTAACTTCCATGAAGCAGCATGACTTCTGCAACATTAACAATTGCATACCCAATGTCACTCCTGGACACTGCAGCCCCAGACTTCGCTCTGGCATAGAGTTCCACTCACCTAACTCAAGCTTAGGATTGGAGAACCTTGTGTGGAATCAGAACATCTGATTCACAGCACTCATTTTTCTGCCCATTGCCTTTAATGGCTGGAGGGAGAAACAATTGTTAAATCAGCAGGCTGTCCTCAATGCTAGATTGGAGGCCTAAAGTGAACTGGTTGCAATATCTTTACTAGTTTGCTCAAAATTCTAATGCACCCAAATTCTGACAGGCACAAGACAAAGCAATTGAACAGCAACATGTTTTATTTAAGCTACATGCATCAGTCCGAACAATGTTAAACTCAATTGTTGTTATTTGTACTCTGAAAGGAAACAAATTCTTTAGGAGCTCAAAATTATTTTCAGCCACATTTAAAAGTAATAATCAGATTTAGCGAATGTATCATGTCAAATCACTCTGCCGCCAGGCCACTGGTATCATTACTTTTAAGTCTAAATGGCAGCGGTGTAGAAAACATAGAAGATAGGAGCAGGAGTAGGCCATTCGGCCCCTCGAGCCTGCTCCACCATTTAATGAGATCATGGCTGATCATCCAAATTCAGTACCCTGTCCCTGCTTTCGCGCCGTGTGGTGAAGGTACTCCCACAGTGCTATTAGGGAGGAAGTTCCAGGATTTTGACCCAGCGATGATGAAGGAACGGTGATATACTTTTAAGTCAGGATGATGTGTGACTTGGAGGGGAACTTGGAGGTGGTGGTGTTCCCATGCGTCTGCTGCCCTTGTCCTTCTAGGTGGAAGAGGTCTCGGGTTTGGGAGGTGCTGCCGAAGAAGCCTTGGCGAGTTGCTGCAGTGCATCTTGTAGATGGTACACACAGCAGCCACAGTACGCCGGTGGTGGCAGGAGTGAATGTTTAAGGTGGTGGATGGGGTGTTAATCAAGCGGGCTGCTTTGTCCTGGATGATGTCGAGCTTCTTGAGTGTTGTTGGAGCTGCACTCATCCAGGCAAGTGGAGAGTATTCCATCACACTCCTTACTTGTGCCTTGTAGATGGGGAAAGGCTTTGGGGAGTCAGGAGGAGAGACACTTGCCGCAGAATACCTAGCCTCTGACCTGCTCTTGTTGCCACAGTATTTATGTGGCTGGTCCAGTTAAGTTTCTGGTCAATGGTGATCCCCAGGATGTTGATGGTGGGGGATTTGGCAATGGTAATGCCATTGAATGTCATAGGGCATTGGTTAGATTCGTGCTTGTTGGAGATAGTCATTGCCTGGCACTTCTGTGGCGCGAATGTTACCTGCCACTCAACAGCCCAAGCCTGAACGTCGTCCAGGTCTTGTTGCATGCAGGCATGGACTGCTTCATTATCTGAGGAGTTGTGAATGGCGCTGAACTCTGTGCAGTCATCAGCAAACATCCCCATTTCTGACCTTATGTTGGAGGGAAGGTCATTGATGATGCAGCTGAAGATGGTTGGGCCGTTTAAGGGTCCCTATGATGTAGGTGGCACAAGTCCCTGGGAGAATATGGGCTATTATAATCTTAGAGATACAAACAGTAGGAAATCTCAGCTTCCTACATTTTAGTAATATAGTGTGGGATTGCTAGGTGTAATGGAGCCACTTTTAATCAATGATTGCATGCTAACTCTCATGGAAAACTCTCAGGTTATTGCTATTTAACACTAGGGTTCCAATATATTCTGAGAAACTGTGTACTCCACTAAGATTTGGTTACCTAGTTAAAATTTTAGTAAGTCTCAGGACTATATTGGATTAGCCTCTCCAAATATACTTTTGATGCAACTTCTGAACGATCTTTGGTAGACCAAGATCGAAACACTTTTAGTAAATTATGTTGTAATACTATAGGCATTATCAAATTTTTAACTACTGTCTTGATCTGGCAAATAAAAGGTTTTATTTACCAGGGCAGAGTTATGTTAGTCATCTTTCATTCCAATTCCTTAGAACATAAACTGATCCATACACCATATAGAATAAACTATATTGATTATGGGATAGGGTTACAGGAAAGTCCCTGTTATGCAGATGAAAGCGCGATAGTCCATCATTGATTCTGTTCCTACAATGTCCCTTTTAGCACGCTACTTAATACTAGATATCAAAGTTTAAAATTTCTTTTTAATTCAGTGCTGTTGCTTCTCAAGCATTTCTCAGAAAAACTAAGTTAGTAAAATCTGTATCAAACAGTGCCCAGGACTTATTGATTCTACAAATTCTATCGAGCAGCAGTTTCTTTAACTTGCAGTTGAGATGTTTTGTGTCCAAATTCTGACGATCATAATAATGTTGATGGTCTGATGTAAAGACTAAGTTCATCATACCAGGAAGGCCACCTCCTATCACAAGATTAATTTTGCTAATGGGGTGCTAGCCGGGGAGAAAAATCTGGTGCTAAAGCACAAGACCAAATTATGGAAATTGTTGATGAGAATCAGGCAGATGTCTAGGTTGCTCTAAAGGACCAGAAAGTTTTCAGGTTATCTGGATGTAATAAGGCATTCTCAGAGCTGGAGAGAAAAGTGGACGTTTCTAATCACCTTACAATTTGGTTCAAGTCAGACATCTTTTTGGATTTCTTTCACGTGCTACTAGACTGCTTATGCACCTTCCTGTGTTGAGCACTCACTCCTGTTTACCAATCTTGGATTTGCACGCCGATATTGTCCTTGGGCTTTACTGTGGTTACTAAGACTGACCACTTTACCGTTAAGATCATTTCTATGATCTGCTAGGCCCTACTGAGATGTTTGAATGACAGTACCAATATCCTCATTTTAAGTATACAGTCTAGAATACTGGCAAGCAGCTGCTTGGCTCTTTAAACTATGAAGCGTCCTATTGGGTCTATTCTAAAATTATCTGATTTTGTGGGGGCAAGAAATTCCGAATGCACTAATGCTTGCCTGTCTTGCAACTTGATGCAATACTATTTGCATCTTCTAGCAGGCAGAGTGTCAACAAACCAAATTTATGTTGTGCTTAAAAAAAAGTTTTCCCCAGAAGGCTGGGAAGCCTATTAATCGTCAGCACAATATACAATCTTTGTATAGCACATTCAATCTTTGTTCAGCACATTCAATCTTTGTTCATATCGCTTCCTCCATTAATGTTAAATGTCTGTAAAATATTATTCCATTTAACATCGGAGCTCCTGACCGAGTCTACAAAGTAATCTAGCCCATGCTTTCAAGCACATTTGGGCATCAGCTGTAACCACACAGTTCACTGCTTTATTCAGGATCAGCAGAGTCTTTGTAATATCTCCTCAGAGTAATTACTATTCATTGTGTCTTCTTAGATAATTGTCGCCATTGTGTTGAGGCTGTTGTTCATCTATCTAGTATTAGTATCATACTATAACAGCCATATTCCCAGATGGCCAATATACTATAGGCCTCAGACTGGTGCATGTTATGTGATGAACTTCTTGTTGGTTCAGAAAAGGAGCCAACAGGTTCTGATGCAAGTCGCTTTACCTTGTAAAATGGTAGCGAAGTGCTGTTCACAGAAAGAGTAAAGTAACATCCAGATAGCCAAATGGAATTGGAAGGGGGATTCGCAAATGAGGATGAGGGATTACCGGACTTACGAGTAAACGATTTTAACTCCTCCCTTCAGACCACCTTCAAATTCTCCTTTGCCTCGCCCGCCAGCAAGCACCTGAGCTTTCACCACCACATCTTTTGACCCTATTGGAACAAAATTTTAAATGAATTCAGTCAGTCCTGTCAGCACAAACATTTGCGATTTTTTTCAGTGAAAGGGGGGGGGGGAAGGAAAGAGAATGGAAGAAGGGGAGCTGATCGCATCAAGTGCAGTCACTGTTGTAATGTAGGAAACATGGCAGCCAGTTTTCACATAGCAAGATCCCACAAACAGCAATGAGATAAATGACCGAATAAACTGTTCTTAGTGATGTCAACTGAGAGATAAATATTAGCCAGGACACCAGGTGAACCCTGCACCAGCTCTTCTTTGAATCGTACCATGGGAACTTTTATGTCCACCTGAGAGCAGACTGGACCTTGGTTTAACGTCTCACCTGAAAGACAGTCCTTCATCTGAAGGATTCTTTCAACTCATTATCTTATGCTGAAAATAAAGAGGACTAGCATTGTTAGGTTAACTGCTTCTCTCATGCTAACGTGCTTTTCCTTTTCTGGATATAATTTGTACCCAAAGATATCCTACACAAGTTCATTTAACAAAGCATTTCCTTACATAATCTTACCAATGAAGAACTGAAATTAAATTAAACCATTCCTCTCCTCGGAGGTATCCCCCTAACCATTTATTGTATTTACAAAGTTCATACTTGAAATTAATAACCAGCCAACCTGTAACTTCAGCACACACACAGACTGAGAGGAACACCACAGGAAAAAAACTGCTGATATTCAACGCACACATTAACTAATGCAACAAAACTTAAATTATCATAAAAACATTACAAACAAATAAAACTCTGAATCTCCATGTAGAACGTGCACTGCCCACCCCCCACAAAATCAACAGTGTGCCTAATATGAACTGAAAGGGATGAGATTTTTTAATATCTAAATTTAAGAGTGAACATCTGTGTTTCTCGCTGTCTTCCCGCACTACATACGAACTATCTTCTTCTTCTTAGGCAGTCCCTCGGAACCGAGGATGACTTGCTTCCACACTAAAAATGAGTTCGCAGGTGACTGATGAGTCCAATGCGGGACCTACAGTCTCTGTCATAGGTGGGGCAGATGGTGGTTGAAGGGGCGGGTGGGTGGGTGGGGTGCTTGGGTTGACGTGCGCTCCTTCCGCTGTTTGCGCTTGGCTTCCGCTTGCTCCCAGCAAAGAGACTCGAGGTGTTCGGGGCCTTCCCGGATGCTTCTTCTCCACTTTGTGTGGTCTTGGGCCAGGGATTCTCAGGTGTCAGTGGGGATGTTGCACTTTTTCAAGGAGGCTTTGAGGGTGTCCTTGAAGCGTTCCCTTTGTCCACCTGGGGCTCTCTTGCCATGTCGGAGCTCCGAGTAGAGCGCTTGTTTTGGGAGTCTCGTATCGGGCATGCGGACCATCCATTGGAGCTGATCAAGCGTGGTCAAAGCTTCGATGCTGGCCTGAGCGAGAACACTGACGTTGGTGCGCCTATCCTGCCAGTGGATTTGCAGGATCTTGCGGAGGCAGCGTTGGTGGTACCTCTCCAGTGCTTTGAGGTGCCTGCTGTACATGGTCCATGTCTCTGAAGCATACAGGAGGGCAGGTATCACTACTGCTCTGTCTTCCAACACTACAAACGAACTATAGCCGAGTGAGCAATTCCCTGTCTCCACTTGTACTACATTAAACCAGCCACAAGGGGCATGCCAGCAGCCCAACTGTATCCCTCTCCTCTGGTTTAGGACAGTAGAGTTTTACTCAGTTAGGGCACAGCCCCATTCCTCCCAGAATACTTTCACTCTCCACAATTATAATAAGAGTGTAGCTACTCTTAAGCACTTTAGCGCTAAGGAAAAGCATGTAAATTTTCTGCCACATATGCTAGCATTTAGTGACAAATGTTTGGAATCATTTACCAGGCAAGATGAGGGACAAAGTTATGGAGAGGGCAACAATTAAATCCCATGTTGGAAAAATTAGAGGGAAGAGCTTTGCTGGGCCAAACAGCCTTTCCCCATCCCTGATGTTTCTTATGCTCATGTTTATTTACTCATCTTCTGCTACTGCAGATTGTCCACACATTTTACAGTATATACTGTACATTGTACTGTGCTCACTCACACCACCCAGTGGTCAAAGATTGGCAGTGCAGAAAACTGCTGTATTTGTGGCAAGGAAGGAGGATATCATTTCACATCAATATTTTCAACATAAAAAAAGGAGTAGGCCATTCAGCCCCTCGAGCCTGTTAGCCCACTATTTTTAAAAAATGGTTGGGCTGAAATGTTTTACATTTGTCTGGCTGAAGAACAGGAAAACAGAACATTACAGTTCCAAATACTGTGTGGCTATTTCAATCAGTTTTTCCAAGTTCTGGTACACTGAAATCCAACTGAGTCACAAGGATTATCAAAAAGGTAGGATTCTACTTCTCATGATATTGTATTTTTTAATAAAAGTGATAAATTAAAACGAGCAGCACAATTAAATCTTCACTTTAATGCTAAAGTTTCACATCAAGTATTCTCAATATGCAGAGCGAGGCATACCTAATGCTTTGGCAGCTTTGAAGGCTTCGTCAGCTGAACTGGCAACTTGTCCCCTTGGTATACTTATGCCTGCATCCTTCAGTAAATCCATACTCAGATACTCGTGAAGGGACAGATTTCTTTGTTGTTGCTGCTGCTGGATTTCATTCCCAACTAGATTTAAGGATCCGCCAAAAATCTAGAAGCAGAAGATAAAGCTGATTTAGTTTGTTTTATATGGTACAGTAGTACTATGCAATATAATGCAAACAATACAATATTGTAGCTACCTGTCAAACACAAACTATTTTAAATGGGAATAATTATTGTTATGCAAAGAGGTGCACAGAAATGGAACAAGAGTTAAACTTTCAAAAGATACTTCACTGTTTGAGAGGAGAGCTTGAAAATTTTAAGATATAATATATATATTAGCTTAATCTACAGAATGTCATATTCAACAGCCACTAAATTGAGTACCTATTAATATATAACCTTAAAATACTTATCCAATTCTGATTTTTTTAAACTCTCTGGTCCTCTTCAGACTCTGCACTTCACTTGACAACACTTCAGCTGAAGTACTTCTATGACAATTTTTATTTACTCCAGCCAAATAAGACTTGGACTCTACTCTGCCCTCCATAGGACAGATTGTTGCTTTCGTTGATCTCTCATCACACAGCCTTCGTGAAGAAGCTATGACTGAAACCTGGATTTTTGGGGGGATGTGAACTCCAGGACCAAGGTTCATGTAAGGAAAAAGTCAATGAAAAAGTGAGACAAGGTTGTTCACCGTCACCAATCCTAAGTGACATCTTCACTGAAGATGGCACCATAAGGGTGTGTTCCAGACATATCTGAAAGAATTACAGTGCACCCTCTCATAGATGAGGCCGTGTCGCTGGCAGACTCTCCTGGGACCCAGTATCTTAATCTTAAACAATGAGCCAATCAGAGGGATATGGTGGTGGGTTTTCCAATTGTTATTTTATGGCTTTACACAAATCAAGTGGAGCTCCCAAAATATTGGTGGGAAGATAAAATGGGTGTTGTCCTAATAGTTGATTTATTTCAGTACCTGGGGGCTCTGCTGGATGCCAACTTTAACTTGAAGATCTAGAAAATGGAGAAAGGTGCTTTGGTCTTTCTCATTCTTCTTCAATGATACCAAGGTCATAGTGAAGGTTAATTTATGCATAAACGGCATGTGCCCAGTTTTCCACTGTGGTTTGGAACTCTTAGTGCTTCCTTCAGCCTAAGGACCAAGATGCAAGGCAGATTTGTGATAGAAAGGAACGACTGCAGAGTATAGTGACCTATCGAAGAGTACCCTGGTGGGGGAAATCAGCCTCACATGGGCATACATGCCAAGGCTCCTCATGAGGACTTGGATTCAGCAGTTGGTGACAAGGAACCGTGACACATGCAACTGGACATGGAGTTCTAGAATATCACAAACTGTTCTGCGCATGTCCTTCCTCTATGGTGAAGTCAGTTGTCCATACAGCTTAAGAGGAAGCTCTCAAGTTCGGTATGACAGCTGTTTGAAGGGTCTAGCTGGGTATGTAAATATTTTGTATAATTCACTTCAAAAATAAAACAAAAATACTTACAAGCCTGACCAAGCCTTATAATGTATACTAACAGGTACTTTATTAAAAGAAAAATCAGTAACAAAGACAATGTTAATCACGCATAGTAAATATAAATCAAGTCATTGTAATTACCCTGTAATTGATCCTCTCAATGTAAGCAAGCTGTAGCTTTAAAGCATATTTACATTTAACACAAGATTGTTTGCATAAGAGGACTGTACAAGACAGCAAATATGTAATCGTAATAATTACAGCACGTGAGTGCCAAGACAGTGGTGAAAATAAGTTTACAGTATGACAACTCAAGTCAACAACAATACAAAAGGCTGTCAAACCATTTACTGGCACAAACTTAAAGGTCTCAAGAAACTGCAAGGACAGCATAAGTCTATATTTAAGTTTGTAGTATCGTATTCCTTTTTTGTGCACACAGCACTCCTGGGCAACACTACAGAACTGAGTACCTGTACTAAACAAAAGTTTATGAAGCAGTGTTCTTCCATGACATGATAATGATTACTCCCAGCAACCGCCAAACCTACGATTAATTTTTATTTAAAATGCGGGGGACTGGGTGGTGCATTAAGTTAGGCTGGCTTTTCACCTCTGGGACCGAGGTGCAAATCCAGCCTAGAATGATGGCAGGACTCCTCTGGCAGTTGGCTGTAAGGGTACTACCTGTATATGAAATGAGACTGGACAGCCTCAATCCAATCTTCATTTGTCATGTGTTCACAGCACAGAACAGGCATTAAATATCCAATTTCACTCAAGATAGGTGGCATGCTGGCTGAAGTGGGAAATGGAAAAAAAAAAGGTCATGTCGTTGTATGAAGGGCTGCTCTCTTGAGATTGGGAATGTTGCCTTGCATCCCACTGAGCTATCCTTGACATGGGGCCACTTGATACTGACACTGGAATGGAAAAGCCTCTGACTGGCATACCTCACCTTACAAAAAGTCACAAAAAATGTAAAAATTGAAGTCAGAAACATTTTTGTTTTGACTGAAATCAAGATATAAAAATGTTAGGCATTTTCAAGAGTTATCTCAAAAATAACTTAAGGACTATACAATTCTTTCAGAAAGAGCTTTCTGTTGTAATTTCATTGTACCCTGTATTGCCGCCTTAGAATAGCACTATCGACCGTAGATATTTTGTGTAAAATATTAGATACTGGTAGCTCATTTTTCTAAATGTGACTTCTGATTCCTTACAAGCAAATTACAGAACTCAAGTTGCCCAACACTGCTTTACTTTATAAAATTATAATTAAACACTTAAAAGATCAGGAACTTTTTCCAGCTACAATTTCCCCCAAAAAGTGGCAAATAAGCATGTCCTACAGCTTTGTCACAACAGTGCAAGAGTACAGGTGTAAAACTAACTGTACGCTCAATCAAGCTTCCAATCTGACAGCCATTGCCATTTGCACAGCCCCTCGAAATACTTCCATTGGAGAATTCAACCGTCATACCAAACCAGAACACTCCGACCACGGCTTACACTATTGTAGAGTTTAATACAACACTCATTAGCAAAAGAGGAAGCTGAAATAACAATGACCAAACCTCCAATAAACGACTTGGCCAGTTCCCTTAGGTTTGTAATAAAGAAGTTTGACTGTAGAAACAAAAAATAGCTGCGGACGTGGAAAGCATCTACATCAAACATATGAACATAGAGCATAAAGAAGGGCCCTTCAATGCTCACCCGTTCCATTAGAAGATGCACCCTCAGGCATGAGCCTCCCTAATCGCTAGTACGGCAATATTGTACTTGTAGGGGGAGGTAAATCAAGAGAAAAAAAATCAACACCAATTCCAAGAAAAAGTCTCCTGAAACAATCAAGCAGTCCCCAAGAGCCCACGGTTACCTGTGCTGCAGCACTAGATGTACTTAACTAATGCTGCCCCCACCTCCCAATATTGCCCAACGTCCTTCAGAATATTGAACTGGGAAAGACCATTTCTTTTCATTGGGCTGCACCCAAAGATCAAGGACCTCCAACACAACTTTCTCTATCGCCCTTTAATAGCCCTATCTGCCACAAAGGTATCTCTGCCACGACCTTGAAATTCTAACTCTCTCCTTTTCCACTAACTCCCTCTGTAGGCTACTCCACACATTTATGAGCCTGTTTGTGTAGAAGCTGTATCTCAACTGTGGGATTCACCTTTTCTCATCTTGGCTTGAATTCATGTCCTCTTGTCTTGTCCCTCGAGCTATGGGTCCTCAAGAAAATCGCTTGATAACCATTTTCAGCCAAGTGGAACATGATTGGCGAATTTCACCACTTCCCAAGTCTCAACCCAATGACTTAACAGACTGTCTACAAAACAGTCTCAAGATAAGAACATAAGAAATAGGAGCAAGAGTTGGTCATTCGGCCCCTCGAGCCTGCTCCACTATTCAATAAGATCACGGCTGATCTTCTACCTCAACTCCACTTTCCAGCACTATCCCCATATCCCTCGATTCCCTTAATATCCAAAAATCTATCAATCTCAGTCTTGAATATACTCAACGACTGAGCCTCCACAGCCCTCTGGGGTAGAGAATTCCAAAGATTTACCACCCTGAATAAAGAAATTTCTCCTCGTCTTAGTCCTAAATGGCCAGCCTCTTATTCTGAGACTGTGACTCCTGGTTCTAGATTCCCCAGCCAGGGGAAACATCCTCCCTGCATCTACCCTGTCAAGCCCTGTAAGAATTTTGTATGTTTCAATGAGATCATTCTTCTAAACTCCAGAGAATATAGGCCTAGTCTACTCAATCTCTCCTCATAGGACAATCCCCCCATCTCAGGAATCAGTCTGGTGAACCTTCATTGCACTCCCTCTATGGCAAGTATATCCTTCCTTAGGTAAGGAGACCAAAACTGTACACAATACTCCAGGTGTGGTCTCACCAGGGCCCTGTATAATTGTAGTAAGACATCTTTACTCTTATACTCAAATCCTCTTGTAATAAAGGCCAACATACCATTTGCTTTCCTAATTGCTTGCTGTACCTGCATATTAACTTTCAGTGATTCATGTACAAGGACACCCAGGTCCCTCTGAACACCAACATTTCCCAATCTCTCACCATTTAAAAAATACTCTGCTTTTCTATTTTTCCTACCAAAGTGGATAACTTCAAATTTCTCCACATTATATTCCATTTGCCATGTTCTTGTCCACTCACTTAGCTTGTCTATATCCCCTTGAAGTCTCTGCATCCTCCTCACAGCTTACATTCCCACCCAGCTTTGTATCATCAGTAAACTTGGATATATTACATTTGGTCCCCTTATCCAAATCATTGATGTGGATTGTGAATAGCTGAGGCCCAAGCACTGATCCTTGCGGTACCCCCACTAGTTACAGCCTGCCAACCCAAAAATGACCCGTTTATTCCTACTCTCTGTTTTCTGTCCGTTAACCAATCCTCAATCCATGCTAGTATATTACCCCCAATCCCATGAGCCCTAATTTTGTTTAATAACCTCCTGTGTGGCACCTTATCAAATGCCTTCTGAAAATCTAAATACACCACTTCCACTGGTTCCCCCTTTTCTATTCTGCAAGTTACAACCACAAAAAAGTCAATCATAATTTCCCTTTCATAAATCAGTGTTGACTCTGCCCAATCCTATTATTATTTTCTAAGTGCCCTGTTACCACGTCCTTAATAATAGATTTTATCATTTTCCCTGCTATTAATGTCAGGCTAACTGGTCTGTAGTTCCCCGTTTTCTCTCTCCCTCCTTTCTTAAATAGTGGGGTTACATTTTCTACCTTCCAATTCACGGGAACCATTCTAGAATCAATGGAATTTTGGAAGATGACAACCAATACATCCACTATCTCTATAGTCACCTCTTTCAAAACCCTAGGATGTAGGCCATCAGGTCCAGGGGATTTATCGGCTTTCATTCCCATTAATTTCTCCAGTACTATTTTTTAACGAATACGAATTTCTTTCAGTTCCTCATTCTCGCTAGACCCTTGGTTCTCCACTATTTCCGAGGTTTTTTTGCGTCTTCTTCCGTGAAGACAGACACAAAGTATTTGTTTAATTTCACTGCCAGATCCTTATTCCCCATTATAATTTCTCCTGTCTCGGCCTGTAAGGGACCTACATTTACTTTCGCTAATCTTTTCCTTTTTACATACCTATCGAAGCTTTTACAGTCTGTTTTTATGTCTCTCGCTAGTTTACTCTCATATTCTATTTTCCCTTTCATCATCAATTTCTTGGTCCTGCTTTGCTGAATTCTAAAATCCTCAGGCTTACTGCTCTTTTTGGCAACATTATAAACCTCTTCCTTAGATCAGACATATACTTTAAAAATACCATTTGTACTTAAAAACCTGATATCACCCCATCATAAAATGTACAAATTAGGTAAACAAATTGTTTTCAGTGTAGTATTAAATAGGACAGTTGAAGAACCATATGTTCTTGGCCCAGATATTACATGCTATCTTGTTTATTGCAGAAGAAAATTGACAACACAATATTCTATCTGCCTGTTATTTCTCATCTGGCAACAGGTTCTCATGTAAACTAACTACTCCAGGTCATTCCCTCATTAAAAATGGAACTTCCCACGACTGTTCAAACAAGTGCATCTCAGAGCAAACAATCAAATATCTGTCTTAACACGAGACTCAAGTTGTTAGAAAAAGATATTTAAATTACAATTGAAACCACTTTGTTGCGTTAACCACTCTAGAGAACAGATAAATTCACTCAACTTTGGAAACTGGCAGTAATAAACAAAGAGGACAGAAAAGATCATAAACTTTCTAGAAGCATTAATTTGCTTCATAACAGGAATACTCCTAAATAGGATGCAGACACCAGGGCTGGCAAATTAGTTTGGCTTCAGCAAAAATTGTGGATGCATCTTTACACTGAAACAGAAATTGGTCCAGGCAACAGGCGGTCGAAGGGGTCGTTCGGCCCACCTGCCTCTCTTCCGCGGCCACGTTCGCACCCAGGTGGCCCTGGAGATGGAGCATGCGGTGTCCACCGGCACGTTAGAATCCTTCCGCGACCGGTGGGCACCGCAGGGACTGGAGTGCATTATCACCCCGGCCAACCAAATTTTAATTTAAGTTGTAAGTTTTCTTTAATGGGTTTTTAGTTACAGTTTATTTGTTTATAGCGTGCACCAAGAGTACGCTGAAACAGACCCAAGCGACGCCTCCCAAACCCGCGACCTTTACCACCTAGGACAAGGGCAGCAGGTGCATGGGAACACCACCACCTCCAAATCACACGCCATCTTGACTTGGATATATATTGCTGTTGCTTCTTAATCAGCTCGGAGTCAAATACCCAGAACTCCCTCCCTAACAGCACTGTGGGATCACCTTCACCACACGGACTGCAGTGGTTCAAAGCGGTAGCTCAGCACCATCTTCTCATGGGCGGGATGGACAATAAATGCCAGCGTTGCCCATATCCAGAGAGTGAATTTTTTTTAATGATCTGAAAGAGCTGGGAGCAAAGAAAAAGATCTCATGTACGTTTCACAGACTTTAAGCAGATATACAACTCAGTGGGGAAAGAAGGCATCAGCGTTCCAAAGATGGACTAGAGAACAAAGGTTTGTGCCACAACTCAAAGAAAACTCAATTCGATCCGACTTGAATTAAGACAGCTGGATAAATCTGATATCTCAGCATTCAGAAATCAATCACAATAGATATTCAATGGCCAATTTCTAGTTAAGATTTAAAATGCGTGTGCTTGAACTGTTTCAATACCCAATATAAATAACTACTTGCATTTATATAGCACCTTTAACGTAGCAAAACATCCCAGGAGTGTAATCAGACAAAAATTCACAGAGCCAAAGATGACGACATTAGGACAGGTGACCAAAAGCTTGGTCAAAGAGATAGGTTTTAAGGAGCATCTTAAAGAAAGAGAGGTGGAGATTTTTAGGGAAGGAATTCCAGAGCTTCGGGCCGAGATAGCTGAAGGCATGGCCGCCAATGGTGGGGCTTAGGAAGTGAGGGATGAACAAGAGGCCAGAGTTGGAGGAGTGCATAGATCTCAAAGGGTTGTACGGCTGGAGGAGATTACAGAGATAGGATGGGGCTAAGCCCTGGAGGGTTTTGAGCACGAGGATGAGAATTTTAAAATTGAGGCGTTGTTGGACTGGGAGCCAATGTAGGGGCAGCGAGCATAGGGGTGATGGATGAATGAGACGGTGCAAGTTAGGACATGGGCAGCTTTAAAATAAAGTATAATACTTTGCCAAAACTATCAACCTGTCTAGTGACCTTTGCACATTAGTCAGGCACAGCAAGTTTAGCAGTAAGAATCAATATAGAGATCAGTAAGAAGCTGGCTCGACCTCTGCAGTGTTTTATGTGGCACCGACATCAAGGGGGCGGGGGCGGCCTGTCGGTCTGGGCGGCCCATATTGGTTACCGACAAGAAAGGTTAATCGGGCTTAAAGAAGCTGAATGCGAGAGCAGCCGATCCCTGGGCGGCTCAGCGCTAGGTTGAAGCAGTCTGCGGCCCGGGGGCTGCGAGGCGATCTCACTGTCACTGAGCGGGAGTGCGGGGCCAACGAGCGGAGCGCAAACACCGTCCGCCTGACCCCGGGACCGCCCGGCTACAACCACGGAGTTTCACACCCCGACCCCCGACCGCTCCTCAGAGGGAGCCCATCGTTCCCGGCCGGCCGGCCGGCCTGCCTGCCCCTCGGTGCTTACCCTGGAGGCGCAGCAGGCCGCCGTTCTCCCGTTTGACCCGAGCGACAGCCGACGGAAGACAGAAGCCGCCATGACAGTCCGAGCCGGAGGGCTACACGGCGCAGGCGCGCCCCGCTGCCCCCTGGGTAACCCAGCCTTGGCCTGGCTCCAGCAGCAGTGGGCAGAGCTGGCAGCAGTGCTTCAGATTTACCTGTGTGCCTCTCAACACATATTTCACAAGTTTACCTACTGTCCTGGCCAGTATTTATCCCTCAACCAACATCACTAAAAAACAGATTCTCTGGTCATTATCACATTGCTGTTTTTGGGAGCTTGCTGTGCACAAATTGGCTGCTGCGTTTCCTACATTATAGCAGTGATTACACTTCAAAAAGCACTTCATTGGCTGAAAAGTGTTTTGGGTCGTCCGGTGGTCGGGAAAGGCACTATAAAAATGCAAGTCTTCTTTCATTGGAGTTCAGGGGATGCGGGGGCTGGTGGTTCAACGTTAAAAGGCACTATCTAAATGCAAGTAGCTGTCGTTTTTTGCAATAGGACAGGGCACTTTTCATGATGGTAAATGCCAATCCGACGTTGGCAGTCTGCTTGTGGCACTTTTGAACAGGGGTGCTGTGATGGGCCTTCAATAACCACAAAACTAGAAGTTATAGACTTAAACAAGTTGGCTTTTAATCACTAAGATCAGAGCTAACATCTCAACACGCCGACTGGTTCACAGGAATGAGTCATACAGATCCTGGGATCTTTATGTAAGAGAAGTCAGGGGCGGAGCCAAGACCTGGAACCTCCCAGGTTAGTCGGGAAAGAGGAAGTGAAACTATACACAGTGGGGGAGGGTAATATACATGAGTGCAAAACGAATACAGGATCAAGACAAACAGATTTCATTACATTCACCCCTTCTATAGATTTAGTCCATCGGGGTGATGTTTCTTAAAAGTTGGTATAAGTGAGTCTGTCAGGAGGTTTTGCAGTTCTCAGTGATCGGCGCAAAGCCAGTTGGGGTGCCTCTAGGGGAGTGGATTCTGGTTCCTCCGCTGTCCGGGCCTCCGCAGTGTCTTCCAGGTTATCTGCAGTGTCCTCCAGGTTAAAGTTGGGTATTGATACCTCTGGGCGTCCTGTCTCTTTGTAGTGTAGGTCTTCATCGGGTAGTCTCCCATCATTCTCTCCCCTCCCCGAGGGAGCGAGGTCTTTTATGGAAACAGTGTCCTCTCGCCCGTGAGAGTATTCGATATAGGCGTACTGAGGGTTTGCATGGAGGAGCTGTACCTTTTCCACAAGGGGGTCCGTTTTATGGCCTCTCACGTGCTTCCGCAATAGTACTGTCCCCGGAGACGTCAGCCACGCGGGTAGAGATATGCCCGAGGTTGATTTCCGGGGGAAAACGAACATCTTTTCGTGAGGGGTAGCATTAGTGGCAGTACATAACAGAGATCTTATGGAGTGGAGCACGTCTGGGAGGACTTCCTGCCAGCGGGAGGTCGGAAGGCCTTTTGACTTTAAGGCTAACGTGACAGCCTTCCAAACAGTAGCATTCTCCCTTTCCACTTGCCCATTACCCCGGGGGTTGTAGCTAGTGGTTCTGCTAGTGGCTATCCCCTTCGAGAGCAAGAACTGGCGCAGCTCGTCACTCATGAATGACGTCCCCCTATCGCTGTGTATGTAGTTCGGCATGCCAAACATGCAGAATAGATTACAGAGACACTTGATGACTGTGGCACTGGTCATGTCTGGGCAGGGAATGGCGAAGGGGAAGCGGGAATATTCATCAATGATATTGAGGAAGTATACGTTACGGTCGGCAGAGGGAAGGGGTCCCTTGAAGTCCAGACTTAGGCGCTCGAATGGCCGTGTGGCTTTGATAAGGTGTGCACGGTCAGGCCTGTAGAAACGAGGCTTGCATTCCGCACAGATGCGGCAGGCTCTGGTCATTGCCCTGACCTCCTCGATGGAGTGGGGCAGATTGCGGGACTTTATAAAATGGTATAGTCGGGTGACCCCTGGGTGACAGAGGTTGTTGTGGAGACCCTGTAATTTGTCCGTATGAATGCTGGCACACATTCCCCGTGATAGGGCGTCTGGGGGTTCATTAAGGGCTCCCGGCCTGTACACAATATCATAGTCGAACGTGGATAGTTCGATCCTCCACCTGAGTATTTTGTCATTCTTGATTTTCCCCCTTTGTTATTAAACATGAAAGCCACCGACCGCTGGTCGGTGAGCAGGGTGAAACGTTTGCCGGCTAGGTAGTGTCTCCAGTGCCGCACTGCCTCCACTATAGCCTGTGCCTCCTTCTCGACAGAAGAGTGCCTGATTTCAGGTCCCTGAAGGGTTCGGGAGAAGAAGGCCACAGGTCTCCCAGCCTGATTGAGGGTCGCAGCTAAGGCAAAGTCTGACACATCGCTTACGACTTGAAAGGGAATGCATTCGTCCACTGCACACACTGCAGCCCTTTCAATGTCCTGTTTAATACTGGTGAAAGCCTCCCGAGCTTCAGCTGATAGTGGGAAGGACGTCGATTTAATGAGGGGTCGGGCCTTATCAGAGTAATTGGGCACCCATTGGGCATAATATGAAAAAAATCCTGTAGTGTATGTAACCGTTCCACCTTTAAGAGAACTATTTTAAGAGTTGCACTACTTTATCTTGGCTGCTGTATACTGTAATACCGGTAGTGACCACACCGGTATATAAGTGCTGTGTAATGATTTATTGGGCAGTTCCGCCCTGACCTTCGAATAGTAAAGACCTGTTAAAGTTTACTCTTGTGGTCTGTGTATTAATTCTCAATATAACACACAGACTTAACAGTGGCGACGAGTACGATCTTACCCTGCGGCAGAGATACATCCAAGGCAGTTTAACGGGCGTCGAGAAGAGGCATCCGCTCTCATCATTCTGCTGAGAGAAGACTCGAGTCTGCAGAGCAAAGGAAGAATTCTGACACGAAGCCTTCCATCAGCAGCAGGCAGTGATCATCCCTTCTATCACGGTGGTGGGTAAGCCGATCAGCGACGAGCAGCAAGTCGGCCACGTTGACTGTGAAGTAGGGGAGGGAAAAACGGAGGCTATAAGGGCGGAGAACTCGACCACGGCCGGGGAAAAGAGCCGGACAGAAGTCGGGCCAGGGGCGCTGAGACTGGGGCAGCGCAAGGCATGGGAGCCGCGGTGACTGCAAACGCAGCCGGTGCGAAAGACCGGGCTGCAAGCGGGCTGGGAGACGCAACAGCGTCGAGAGAGAGCTCGACCGTGACCGGTGAGAAAGGCCGGGCAGCTACCGAGGCCGCGAGGCGCAGCGACCGGGACGTCGTAAGGCGCGGGAGAAAATTTAAAAAAATAAAAAACCGCGGAGAACTCAGCCGCAGCCGGGGGAAAGGACCGGACTGCAAGCTCGACCGCGACCGGTGAAAAAGCCGCGAGGCGCAGCGACCGGGTCAGCGTAAGGCGCAGGAGAAAATTTTTAAAAACGCGGAGAACTCAGCCGCAGCCAGGGGAAAGGACCGGACTGCAAGGGGCTGGGAGGCACGATTTGAAAACCGCTGGGGAGGGCGAATGCAGCAATACGGCAATCACCATTACAGCCAGCGGGGGAGAAAGGCAAACGCGGGAAGCCGCCATTTTAGTAGGTGGGGAAGAAGACAAGCGCGGGAGCAAACGCGGGAAGCCGCCATTTTAGTAGGCGGGGAAGAAGACAAGCGCGGGAAACTGCCATTTTGAAAAAAAAAGTTAAAGAAAAATTTCTTGTTGTTTCTCAAGAAGATTGCGAGGATGCCTAAGCGTGGTAACATCAACGATTTCGATCCCGATGTTGAAGATTGGGCCACGTATGTAGAACGCATAGAGATATATTGTAAGGCAAATAAAATATCAAATGAAGATAAAGCACTAACCTTACTAAACTCAATGGGTGCGAAGACATACGGGCTATTGAAGCATCTTCTATCACCAGCTAAACCGGAGGATCAGACTTTTGCTAATATTGTTGCTGTCCTGAAGGATCATTTGAACCCCACACCGCTGATGTTAGCGGAACGATTTAAATTTTATGCGAGAACGCAACTGAAAGAGGAAAGCAACGCGGAGTACTTAATTGAACTGCATAAGCTAGCGAAATACTGTCAGTTTGGGGAAGGACTGACAGAGGCACTGAGAGACAAATTCGTGTGCGGATTGTCGAAAGAAGGAACACAAAAGCGGCTACTTGAAGAGAATGATCTTACACTTGATAAGGCTGTCTCTATTGCAGCATCGCACAAAGCCGCAGCGAGAGGCACTGCGGAAATGCAGCTGAAGACAGCGGTACTCAGCGTAGATCAAATGGCTTTGGGTACAACGAAATGTTATCGTTGTGGAAAGACAACACACGATCAGAACCAATGCTGGTTTAAAAACCAGGAATGTAGAAAATGTGGCAAGCTTGGTCACATAGCTAAAGTATGCCGGTCAGGAAAGAAGACCAGCAACAAAAAGTCACCGCAGGAAAAGTGCAGAAAGGTACATAAGGTGACTGAGAAGAGTTCGGATGAACAGAATTCGGATTCAGACTCCAACAGCCAGGAACTGGGTAGTCTGAGAATTCACAATGTGAGTAAGGAAGCTGACCGACAAACTATCTGGGTCACACTGCAGATAGCAGGAGTCCAAGTGAAGATGGAATTGGACACTGGATCGGCGTTGATGGTCATGAATAAGCAAGATTACAAAAAGTTATTCAAACATATTCCCCTACGGGATACAGAGATAGTATTGCAGACATACATGGGGCAAAGAGTATACCCCATCGGAAAGATAAAAGTCAAGATGGTACACAAGGGCAAAGAACACCAAGGAATGAACTTATATGTATTACCTGAGGGAGGTCCACCACTTCTGGGACGGGAGTGGATCAGGAAAATAAATATGGACTGGCACTCCCTAAACACAATAACGGTAGATTCCGGAAAGAAAAATGTCAAACCTGCACGATTGTCCAGAATATTGGATGAGGGCATATGCAGCAGTGGCAGTGACAAAGCAGAGAGTGAGAACTCGGTGAAGACAATCAGCTCAGACCCTGGAACTGATGATGGTAAGACCAGCCCATGTGCAAAAGACAAGTCTAAAATGGACTTGCAGACTAATGATGGAAAAACGAAGGAGTGTATAAATGCTTCAGGAGAGAACAAAGTATCAGAACAGAATTCCACTGAACAACAACAACATAGTTTGACAGAGAATTCTGAGTCTGTCCAGTCTACAGACATGCACATTTCTGAGGAACACCGGGCTCGAACTCAACTCAATCTCAAACTACAACAGCAATTAGAACAAATGATTCGCCGTTTTGAGCAAGAGATGAATGCAAAGAAAAAGTTCTTTGACACAGAGTTGGAGAATCTGGGAAGACAGCAGAAGCAGCTGATTGAGAAAATGGAGCAGGAACACACAAACCGTCTGCGCGATGAGGCCAAACGAATCAAAGCTGAGCAAGAAAGGGAATATGTCAAATTCATCGATCAGTTGAAAGCTAAGAAGAAAGAGCACCTTTTTGTGAGCAGTGTCAGCAGTAATAAGCCACTCAGGGAATTGGTGGCAGAGGCAAAAGCTGAAGTGATGGAGGAAATAGGAGACAATAGAGAAGAAGCAGAAGATGATGACTCATCTGAACCATTATCATCCCTACCAGGTCACGCACGTGGTCCCTCCGAACTGAGCCAAATCAGTCTGGAAGTAGAAAAACTTCCCAAGGTACTCGAGCCTTTAGAAGTCAGCAATGCTGGTTCTGAAGTTACGAAAGTTCAAGCTGTTAAGGCCAGTGAAGGACTATTAGATGAGTCACCCCAGCAACGACAACCTACTCCACAACTCTATACGCCTAATGATGAAGCAGAGATACCCATAGTATCTACCTCCGATCCGGTGATACTGGAATCAGATGAACCCGACACTGGCATTCAAGCCGAATCGACCTTGCCAAAAGAACCTACGACACCACCGAGAACTACTACACCACCGAGGCGTTATCCGGACCGAGTCAGGAAGCGCAGGAGGCGCCTCCGCAGAGACTGAATCTGTGAACTGTTTTTACATGAAGTTGTGTATATATGTTATGATGTAATGTTTAATGGGGAATCTATATACTGTTAAGCTAAAAAGGGAGGATTGTAGTGTATGTAACCGTTCCACCTTTAAGAGAACTATTTTAAGGGTTGCACTACTTTATCTTGGCTGCTGTATACTGTAATACCGGTAGTGACCACACCGGTATATAAGTGCTGTGTAATGATTTATTGGGCAGTTCCGCCCTGACCTTCGAATAGTAAAGACCTGTTAAAGTTTACTCTTGTGGTCTGTGTATTAATTCTCAATATAACACACAGACTTAACAAATCCCAGGCACCTTATCAAAGCTTTGGGATTGTGTGGCAGGGGCAGTTCCTTTAGGGGGCGTAATCGGTCAGGGTCCGGTCCAATTACCCCACCTTCCACTACACAGCCGAGGATACAGAGACGGGTTGTGTTGAAGACACATTTGTCTTCGTTGTAGGTTAGATTCAGCTTTAGGGCAGTTTTTAAAAATCTCGCAAGATTTAGATCGTGGTCTTGCTGGTTGTGCCCGCAGATAGTGACATTGTCCAGATAGGGGTAGGTAGCTTGTAGTTTATTCTCGTCAACCATGCGGTCCATCTCACGTTGGAAGACCGAGACCCCATTTGTTACCCTGAAGGGCACTCTGAGAAAGTGGTAGAGGCGCCCGTTCGCCTCGAAGGCGGTGTATGGGCGGTCCTCCGTTCTAATGGGGAGCTGGTGATACGCGGATTTGAGGTCGATAGTCGAGAAGACTCGGTATTGCGCAATCTGGTTGACCATTTCTGATATGCGGGGTAAAGGGTAGGCATCCAGCTGGGTATAAATATTAACAGCCTGGCTGTAGTCAATTACCATCCATTTCTTTTCGCTATTTTTAACTATGACTACTTGGGCACGCCACGGGCTGGTACTGCATTCAATAATGCCTTCCCGCAGGAGTCTGTCCACTTCCGCCTTGATAAAGTGTCTGTCTTCCAGACTGTACCGTCTACTTTTGGTCGCTATGGGCCTACAGTTCGGAGCGAGATTAGCGAATAAAGAGGGCGGGCTGATTTTTAAGGTTGATAGGCCACAGACTGTGAGCGGCGGCTGGGACCCGCCATATGCTAGCGTGACACTTTCGTGGTGGCACTGGAAGTCCAGGCCCAAGATTACATTAACACAGAGTTCTGGCATCACGAGGAGTTTAAAATCCTTGTAGTCTGTGCCTTTTACAGTCAGTGTTACCACACAGTAGCCCAAAATGTCCGAAGTGTAGGGCTTAGCAGCCATAGCAATTCTGCTCCGTGTAGGGGTTACCGTTAATGAGTGCCGCCGTACCAGGCTAGGGTGGATAAAACTCTTGGTACTCCCACAGTCAATTAAACATTTCGTTAAATTCCCGTTTACCTGTATGTCCATCATGGATTTTGTCAACGGGTGTGGCCTGGATTGATCCACCGTGATCGAAGCCACTGTTGGGCCCTGGGCGGCCGTTGAGTCGGGAAAAGATGGCGGATCCCAAGATGGCGGCCCGCACAGCACGCACGAGGCAGTGACGGAGTTGGAAATCGGATTCCCCCTGCAGACTTTGCTAAAATGCCCCTTTTTCTTACATTTGAAGCATGTAGCGTCCTTCGCTGGGCATCATTGTCTGGGGTGCTTGGCCTGGCCGCAGAAGTAGCATTTCGGGCCTCGAGACATTGCCGCTGTAGTAGGACTCCTGGGTGAACTTCTGTGCGGGGACTCCGGCGGCATAGAGCTGGTCTGAGACCTGGATGGGGAAGATGGCTGATTCCAAGATGGCGGCCCCCTCGGCGCGCACGAGGCGGTGAGGGCCGCATGGCCGGAAGAATAAGAGTCAGAGTTTCTCTGGGCCACGTCCAGCGATCGCGCAGTGGCCACTGCCTTTTTTAAGTCCAGGACCTCCTTCTCCAGCAGTCTCTGCCGGATATAATTCGATTTGAGGCCCGTGATGAAGGAATCGCAGACCAATTCGTCAGAGTACGCGTTGGCCGTCACAGCCTTGCAGTTACAGTCCCGGACCAGGTCCTTTAAGCCCTGTAAGAAATCGTCCATTGATTCCTCTGGTCGCTGCCTGCGTGTAGCCAGCAGATGTCTGGCGTACACTTCGTTTACCGGCCTCTGGTATTGGGCCTTCAGGATAGTGATGGCCTCCGTGTAAGAGGTGGCGTCCCGGATGAACGAATAAATCCGATGACTTACGCGAGTAGTCAGTAGACTCAGTTTATCTACCTCGCTAGCGGATGAGGCCCCCGCAAAGAGTTCGAAGCATTTGAGCCAGTGTCCAAATTGATTTGATGCTTCAGCAGAATGTGGATCCAAGTCCAGACACTCTGGTTTTAGGAGTCAATCCATCCTAGTATTCTTTAGTGATTAAAATTGATGGGCCTTCAATAACCACAAAACTAGAAGTCATAGACTTAAACAAGTTGGCTTTTAATCACTAAGATAAGAGCTAACATCTCAACATGCCGACTGGTTCACAGGAATGAGTCATACAGATCCTGGGATCTTTATGTAAGAGAAGTCAGGGGCGGAGCCAAGAGCCAAGACCTGGAACCTCCCAGGTTAGTCGGGAAAGAGGAAGTGAAACTATACACAGTGGGGGAGGGTAATATACATGAGTGCAAAACGAATACAGGATCAAGACAAACAGATTTCATTACATTCAATCCGACGTTGGCAGTCTGCTTGTGGCACTTTTCAACAGGGGTGCTGCTAATGAACAAATATTCATATGTGGCAAAACCACTAAGTGACTTACATAATTGTCTGTAACCAATGTTATTACCTCTAGCATTAATTGTCTGTAACCAATGTTATTACCTTTCAAGTTGGCTCTGGTTAAACAGAGCTAGATCGACAACATCGCGATCTGAGGCGATGACGTCATCACGTGGGTCACGTGACGTCCCCTTCGGCGGGAAACGTGATGACGTCATGATGTCAGAGGTAGGGGGCGGGACCAGCCAGTCCTCGTGTGGATTGAAAGAGAAAAGACCTGTTTAGAGCTTCTCCTGTAGTTTCTTGTTTTGTAAAGTTCTTAGACAATAAATTCAGTTTGTTAACTTCCAGTAAGTTATAGATTCTTTGTTAGGAGTGCAGAGACTCCTACATTGGTGACCCCGATTCCTCGCGATCGTTTTTCGCGGTGAACGCCGAACACAGGCCAGTGATGGAGGCCAACGCAGTGGCCTTGAAGCTCCCCCAATTCTGGGAACAACAGGCAGCCTCTTGGTTTGTGCAAGCCGAGGCGCAATTTGAGCTCCGCAACATCGTTCAGGATCAGACCAGATATCTCCACGTGGTCTCCGCCCTCGAGAGCTCGACGGCGTCGAGAATCATCAGCCTGCTGGAGAGTCCTCCGACTGCTGACAAGTATGTCGCCATCAAGACGCGATTGCTGCAGGTATTTGGTCTCACCAAAGCGGAGCGCGCTCGCCGTTTACTGACTCTACCAGGGTTAGGAGACTCCAAACCCTCGGAAATGATGAGTCATATGCTGACTCTCCTGGGGTCCGAGCCCCAGTGCTTTCTGTTTCGCGAACTGTTCCTTACTCAACTTCCTGAGCAAGTACAGGCGTCCCTCGCCCGAGCAGAAACCGCAGACTGCGTCGCGCTCGCCGAAGAGGCGGATAAGATTTACGCGGTCTGGCAACAATTATGCGCCCTCGCGCAACGCCCCGCCACGAAGAGCCCGGCCCCGGCTCCGACAAAGGCGCCTCCGATGACCGGTTTCTGCTACTACCACGCTCGTTTCGGCCCGAAGGCCCGCTGCTGCCGCTTTCCGTGCACTTTCGTCACCAGACCGTCGAATAGACCGCCGCGAGTCATGCACGCCGGTCCCGGTACTTCCCCCGCTGCCGCGATGGCGATCGGTGCTTCTGGGAATTTCGGAGTCGGTCCAACAGACTTGTCCGGCCTTCTCAGCGATTGACTCTTTTCGTTAAAGACAATTCTGGGGGGGCGTATGTGACAAAACCACTAAGTGACTTACATAATTGTCTGTAACCAATGTTATTACCTCTAGCATTAATTGTCTGTAACCAATGTTATTACCTTTCAAGTTGGCTCTGGTTAAACAGAGCTAGATCGACAACATCGCGATCTGACGCGATGACGTCATCACGTGGGTCACGTGACGTCCCCTTCGGCGGGAAACGTGATGACGTCATGACGTCAGAGGTAGGGGGCGGGACCAGCCAGTCCTCGTGTGGATTGAAAGAGAAAAGACCTGTTTAGAGCTTCTCCTGTAGTTTCTTGTTTTGTAAAGTTCTTAGACAATAAATTCAGTTTGTTAACTTCCAGTAAGTTATAGATTCTTTGTTAGGAGTGCAGAGACTCCTACACATACATATATAGTATTTATTCAATTCTAATAGATGATGGAAATATTTGAAAAGAAAAATCAAACCTTGAAGTAAGAGTACAAAAGCAAAATACTGCAGTGCTGGAAATTTGAAATATAAACAGTAAATGCTGAAAATATTCAGCAGGTCAGGCAGCATCCCTGGAGAGAGAAACAGAGTTAACATTTCAGGTCAATGACCTTTCGTTAGAACTGAAATAAGAGTCTCAGCATCAGAGCCTCTTTCAAACTGGAAATGTTGCAAAGAATTATGATTAACTCCAGCATCCCTCCATTAACTGTTCATTTGTATTGTACATTTTCCAGCAGCTGATTTAAATTTAGAGAGTGGCAAAAGCAGCTTGAAGGTACTCATTGCATTTTTAGGTTTTGCACTCGATATTCTATTTGGTTTCAGCATCGCTGCCCGCTCCCATAGGCTGACCTCACATCCTCTATGCTGGAGTGTGCCTTTAGCTGTCCAATATCTAGGTATGTGACAGTGAAACCTCTTGTACTGTACACCGGCTTAGTGGAATGTGCTACATGCCACTGCAAGGTTCTCTCTGGCTTCAGTAGGCTGAGTATGAGCTCTCAAAACAAGACTCAGGCTGTAACCAACAGGCAAGTTATTTAACTTGGCTGTCATTCGCTATATTGAACTACACGATTAACACTTTGTGCACCTAACTATCAAAGACACTACAGTCTACTCCTAATTTGAAGTTGTTTAAATTATCTGTGAACAAATATACTTCCCATCAACTATTTTTCAACATAGCTAGATCCCTAAAAATGGTTGCTCATTTCTGACATGGCAAAATACTACCATGAAATCAAATCAACTTGAACCCTCTGCTGGCTGTGGTGTGACTGGTGATTTGAGCAGCCACCACTCCAGATTAACTCACACTAGAAAGTTCCATCCCCTGAGCTGTCCATCAAAGGACTACAGTCAACCATGGACCCTGCCCTTATTAAAAGTCTTGAGAAAGAGCTGAAAATCAAAACTCGTACCCTAGGCTGGGTTAGTTCTTTCAACTATGCCACATAACAAACTATTTGTGATGACTGACAATTAATGCCTTGTCCAGCAAACTATCAAAGACATTACATTCTACTCCTCTTAACTTGACATTACCTAATTTTAAAAAACTGTTAATTCAAATTGAAATTATGCAAAAAAATGATCCCTGTGGTATTTTATATAAATGGCTTGATTTGAACTCCAGGATAATTCAATTCTTTGCAAAGTTAACAGTACATTATACTCAACAGAATGTTGCCAATGAGTCAATTCCCTTCATTATTTAAAAAAAACCTCAAACCTATCTCCTCAGAGTCTACATTTCTTCAATGAAAAAAGGCCCAATTTGTTGAATCTGTATTTATTTTGCAATGACATACACCATCAAAGACTACATAATTGAACTAAAATGAATGCTCACCATTACCAGTGAGTGACACTTGCCTACGGCCACATTGCTTTGAGCACGCCCGAAGGAATGCTCTGTTTTATAAGGGGAAAAGAATAAACCTGAAAGAGTATTTCAAACATAGACAAAAAGAGCATTATAAGGCTTTGTGTATTTATTACTTGGAAAAGAATTTAAGGTCAGTATTTTTTGGCAAGTTTTTGAAGTTCAGTAGATTGATATATGTCATGTGTGACAAATTTAACTTTAATTTCTAAAGGTAATAAATGGTAAAGGAAGATTGTACAGTATAATGACAATGTTAATGGCTTTAATGATGACTTTAAATTCTGTAGCTAAAAACTGGTAAAGGAAGGATTGTATGTTACAAAGGAATGATCATGAGGTTGTAACTGTGTTTAATGTTGAATAAATCCAATTTAAAAAAAAGCATACCTGATCTTAGAAGCTTAAGCAAAGTCAGGCCCTTTTAGTATTTCGATGGGAGACTGCCTGGGACTACTAGGTGCTGTAGGCTTCTCTTGCCAGCAGAGGCTGCTCTCAGCTCTGTAAATTCACACTGCCTTCAATCATCAACCTTTGGATGTGGCCCATGCGGGTGGTCACTTTGGTTGCCTGCCTCTCTTCTGCAGTTTTGTCCGCGCCTAGGTGATCCTGGAGAAAAAGCACACAGAGTCCATTGGTACGCCTGAGGCCTTCCACGACCAGTGGGCACCACAGCGACTGGAGTACATAGTCGATAAAGGTGATAATGTAGCAGTGCCACCGAGTGTCCCTTACTTGTTATACATAATTCCCTTTAACTTTAACTATGTTTATATACAGTTTGCATGTACGGGGCGTTGCCCCTTTAAGAACACGACCTAACGCAATGACGTCACGTCGCGCATCATGTGACTCACCCAAACGCGGGCTAACGCGATGACGTCACGTCGCACATCACATGACTCACCTAAACGCGAGTCGGCCCAGCTCGGCCTCCCACTCCCGCGACAATCGCCGGCCTAGCTCGGCCTCCCGCTCCTGCGGCAATCGCCGGCTCAGCTCGGCCTCCCGCTCCCGCGACTTCGGCCACAACGGCCGGCTGCAGTGCCGGGTGCCGAGAGAACGCGATGACATCATCGTGCCATTCACGTGACTGCCCAAGCGTGGGAAAACGCAATGACGTCATCACGCAATCCACCGGACTGCCGAGTCAGTCCTTGTGGCGTCCCCACTGGGGAAAGACCTGTTCCACGACTCTCCTGCATCGTTCTACGTTGTTTGCTGTACTTCATCTAATTCAACATTAAAATCCTGTTTGTTGTTCTTCCGAGTCAAGCTCCATTATTTGTTTGGAATACACCTATTCCTACAATAATATTATTATTTAATTTTGAAGTTTCCTTCGTTTTATGAATTATTTTTCTATTAGTTGTGCCCCTTTACAAGGGGGCACTTTTGTTTGTTTTGTTTAATTACTCTGGGGCAACCCAGTGTCTCCTTATCATTTTATTTAAGAAAAGACACTTGAAAAACCTGCTCACAATGTCAGGCACTGTGTCTTTTACAAACCAATACTTTCAATGATATCAACAGTTATTACTTAAACAGAAAATATCCAAGAACTATCCAACAGAAGTAAATAGAACAAACACAAAGGATATTAAAACTAATTCTAGATGTAGGTGTTGGGGGAATGATCCATAAGTTTGCACTGATACCAACATATGTGCGAGAGTTAGGGCTGTAGAGAATGCTCAACTACTACAAGCAGTTTGAGATGTGCTGGGATTTGGTCTCGTGTTTGGCAAATGATGTTTAACTTAGAAAAGTGCAATGTTAAGAATGTGGGCAGGTCAAATGCTATACATACAGCCTACAGGGAAAAGAATTACAACTAGTGGTGAAAGAAAGAGATCTTGGTGTTTTGGTGCATTAATCTCTAAAGGTCCATGACCAATGTCATGAAGCTATAGCCAAAACCAACAGGGTTCTTGGGTATATTCACAGGACAATTCACAATAACACAAAGCATACCATTTGGTCCTTGTACAAGACCTTGGTTAGACCTCAGTTAGAATACTGTACCCAGATTTGGTCTCCTCATATGGCAAGGGCTGTTGACACTTTGGAAAGGGTGTAGAGGAGCACCACAAGATTAATTCTCAGTTTAAAACACCGTAGTTACCCAGATACATTTAGCGAGCTGGGTTTCTATACTTTAGAGTAGCATAGACTTACAGGTGAGTTAATCAAGGTTTATAAAATATGAAGAGAATAGAATATGTTTATGTAGAATAGGTTAGGGAGAACTAGAGGTCACGCTTACAAGTAATGTAATGGCAGAACAACTTTGGATGTTAGGCAGTTCTTCCTTTCCCAGAGAATACTGTGCCTCTAGAATAGGTTGCCAGCTCGTGTGCTGAAAGCTGATTCGCTGTATTCCTTGAAGCAAGGGCTGGACCTGTTTCTGGCTAAGCTGGAGATCACCTTGTACAAGAGGCAGGTATCCTATTACGTAAATCAGGGCCAATGTGATCTCCTGGAGTAGTTTTGATTGCCTAAGGAGGTCGGAGAGTAAACTTTCCAGTTTATTCCCCCCTAATTGGCCAGGGCTTTTTTTTTTTTAATTGCCTGTCCCAGGTTACATGACTTCGTGCAGATGTATGTATTGTGATGCAACTGTGTGGGACAAGCTGGATGGACTAGTACGTCTTTTCTTGTCTGTCATTTTTGCATGTAATCCTAATTCTTTGTAGCTAGTTAATTTTTACGAAAGGGTCCTGGTGGTGAAATTCTCTCATTAAGCTATTGTAATGACATTTGTTTTTTATTTAAATAAATAATTTAGTGTATTCTAGAGTCTGGCCAACATATGGTGGCACTCATCAGTTATATTGGGGAAGCTTGTTTGGCATCTCATCAGACACAAATGTTTGTATTTGTTCACTTTAAAGCTCACACAATTTTAATTGGGCTACATGGTGGATGGTCAACCAAATATACAGTATTAAGACTGATCCATTTACTTAAAGAGGGTATTATTGGCATGATAGTGTCCTGCAAGATAAATTAAACTGTAGGAGTCGCTGGAAATCAACAGACTGCGAGACTTTCGTAGCAGCAAAGAAAAACGCCTGTTAGCTTTATTAACTCTCCGCATGGACTGAGGGACTCAGCCTCGTCGCAGGGCTATGACGTCATCACACAATCGCGACTCTTAAAGGGACCCTGCCACGATAACCCAACCAAGTTCCGTACATAACATGGAGCGATAACAACATTGGCTATACATAGTGAATTGTGTTACTGTCCCTATGTGGTCTCCACCACATACGTCCCCCCAGAATTCACTAGAACTGGCAATGTCAGTCGTTGAGGGGCCCGGATCACACGGCTGAAACGGCTCCTTAAGTCCGGGACGGGGACCGGGGGGGGGTCGCAGGAGGGTCCCCGGGTGCTCGGTGGTGGACTGATGGTGCAGAAGCCGGAGGTCGGCCCCGCCGCGGGGGCTGAGCCAACCCAACGGGTCGGTCCAGATCCAGGTGGGCCGGCTTAAGATGGTCCACGGAAATGTAGTCCGGCTTACCGCCGACATCCACCACGAAGGCCTTGTCCCTGGCTTCCAGGACGCGGAATGGTCCGTTGTAGGGTGGGTGAAGAGGTCCCCGGTGGGCGTCATGGCGGACGAAAACGTACTCCGCCGCACGAAGGTTGGGCGGAACGTGGGACTGAGGGAGACCGTGCTGCGACGTGGGCACCAGTGCGAAAACCTTGGCGTTGTCCAGGAGGGCGGACCGCTGATGGGCTGCAGACCAAGGGTCCGTGGTGTTGGGGACGAAATCCCCGGGAACCTGTAGCGGCTGCCCGTAGACGAGCTCGGCGGACGAGGACTGGAGGTCCTCCTTGGGGGCAGTCCTGAGTCCCACATGACCCACGGGAGTCTGTCGATCCAACTGTCGTCCCGGAGGCTGGCCCGGAGCGCGGCCTTCATGGAGCGATGAAAGCTTTCGCACAGCCCGTTAGCCTGAGGGTGATATGCGGTGGTGCGGTGGAGTCTCAACCCGAGGCCTTGGGCGACAGCGTTCCAGAGCTCCGACGTGAACTGGGGCCCCCGGTCGGAGGCGACGTCAGATGGGGCACCGAACCGGGCGACCCAAGTGTTGATGAATGCCCGAGCCACATCGGCGGACGTTGTTGACAACAGCGGGACGGCTTCCGGCCATCGGGTGGTTCTGTCGACCATCGTGAGGAGGTGGGTGAACCCACGGGAGGGCGGCAGGGGCCCCACCAGGTCCACGTTAACATGGTCGAACCTCCTCTCGGGCACCGCGAAAGGCGCCAACGGGGCCTTAGTATGACGATGCACTTTCGAGTGCTGGCATACCATGCAGGTATTGGCCCAGTTGCGAACGTCCTTCTTGAGCCCGTGCCAGGCGAACTTAGCCGCCACCAGCTTCTGTGACGGCTTCCTGCCCGGGTGGGAAAGGCTATGGACGGCGTCAAAAATCTGCCGTCTCCACCCGTCGGGCACGACGGGGCGTGGCTGCCCAGCAGCAACGTCGCACAGGAGCGTGGTGCTGCCATCGTCAAATGCGACGTCCGCTAACTGAAGGCCCGTGACAGCCGTCCTGTAGGCCTGGACGTCCGGGTCGGAGGCCTAGTAGGCCGCCATGCGGGTGTAGTCGATGCCGAGGTGTACGGCGCTGGCGACGGCCCAGGAGAGACAGTCGGCGATGGGGTTGTCTTTCCCAGCCACATGCTGGATGTCCGTCGTGAACTCGGAGACGAAGGAAAGCTGGCACTGCTGACGGGCCGACCACGGCTCGGAAACTTTGGACATGGCGAAGGTCAATGGCTTGTGGTCCATGAACGCCGTGAACAGGCAGGCCTCCAGCAGGAAACGGAAGTGTCGGACGGCAAGGTAGAGGCCGAGAAGCTCGCGATCAAAGGTGCTGTACTTCCGCTCGTTGGGGCGGAGCTGCCGGCTGAAGAAGGCGAGCGGCTGCCAGGTGCCGTTGACCCACTGTTCATGGACGGCGCCGACACCATAGTCCGAAGCGTCAGTGGTGAGAGCGATCGGCGCATCGGGCAACGGGTGCGCCAGCATGGTCACGTTAGCCAGGGCCCTTTTCGTGTCCGGGAAAGAATTGGCCATCTCCTCGGACCAGTCAATGGGCGAGCTTGGCGGGCTTGCCTTTGAGGGCCTCGTAAAGGGGCCGCATAAGCTGGGCTGCCTGGGGAACGAAGCGATGATAAAAGTTCACCATGCCCAAAAACTCCTGCAGGGCCTTCACGGTGAGGGGTCGCAGAAAATCCTTCACGGCCTCCACATTCGACAGCAGTGGCACAGCCCCGTCCTTCGTGATGCAGTGCCCAAGAAAGTCGATCGAGGACAGCCCGAACTGGCACTTGGCCGGATTGACGATTAGGCCGTGCTGGCTGAGGCGTTCGAAGAGAGTCCGGAGGTGGAACAGATGCTCCGTCCTGGAGGCGCTGGCGATGAGAATGTCGTCCAGGTATACGAACAGGAATGGCAGGTCCCGTAACACGGCGTCCATTAGGTGTTGAAAAGCCTGAGCGGCATTTTTGAGACCGAATGGCATGCGGAGGAATTCGAACAGCCCGAACGGGGTGATCACCGCGGTTTTCGGGACGTCCTGCGGCCGGACGGGGACCTGGTGGTAACCCCGAACGAGGTCCACTTTAGAGAAAACAACTTTCCCGGCCAGGCGGGCGGAAAAGTCCTGGATGTGTGGAATCGGGTAGCGGTCGGGGGTTGTAGCGTCGTTGAGGTGCCGGTAATCGCCGCACGGGCGCCAACTGCCGCCTGGTTTCGGTGCGATGTGGAGGGGCGAGGTCCACGGACTGTTCGACTGGCGAATGATGCTGAGGCGCTCCATTGTGTCGAACTCGGCTTTAGTGATGGCGAGTTTCCCCGGGTCGAGGCGCCGAGCGCGGGCGTAGACAGGCGGACCGGTGGTCGGGATGTGGTGTTCTACCCCGTGCTTGGTGGCGGCGGACGAGAAAGTGGGCTTTGTGAGGTCCGGGAACCCGGCCAGGAGGCTGGAAAACTCGTCGGAGGCCGAGAGTGCGCTGGACAACTTCGTCATGCCGGAACCACTGAGCGAACACAGGAGCGAGCTGAAAGTCTCAGCGATGACGAGACGTCGGTTCTTGACGTCCACCAAAAGGCCATTGGCGCAGAGGAAGTCAGCGCCGAGAAGGGGGGTGGACACTTTCGCTATAACAAAGTCCCAAGCGAAACGCTGCCCGCCAAAACACAGCGCCATGCTCCGTTTCCCGAAGGTACGGATGGAACTGCCATTGGTGGCTTCGAGGGCGGGGCCGTGGTTCCCCGCCTGTATGTCTATGGTTGACGCGGGCAGGACGCTCACCTGGGCACCCGTGTCGCAGAGGAAGCGACGTCCAGAGTCAGTGTCCGTAATGAATAACAGATTACCTAAACGGCCGACAGTCATGGTAGCTAATGAGTGGGCCTTTGCGTTTTCCGACACGGTAAAGCTGCACGGGGGCCAGCACTTCTTAGCTTTGGGGCCGAACTGCGCATGGTAGAAGCACATGCTTGGGGGCTGCCGCCATTGGGCTGTGGCGGTGGGAGCAGGGCCCCGCATGGCTGCGCAGTATTGTTGCCTGGCGGAGAAAAATTTGTCGGCCTCCTTGGCCAGGTCGCGGAAATCACTAATATGAGAGTTGGCTAAAGCCGACTGTACCTGCCCTGGCAGCTGTTGTAGGAACAGTTCTCTGAAGAGGAAGCACGGCTTGTGCTTGCCCAGGAGGGTTAACATGTGGTCCATCAGTTCTGAGGGCTTGGAGTCGCCAAGCCCAGGTAGAGAGAGAAGCTGGCGTGTGCGCTCGGGTTCAGTTAGTCCAAAAGTCTCTAGGAGGTGCGTTCTCAGCGTTGCAAATTTGTGGTGCTCCGGGGGGGTCCTCGAGCAGGCTCACGACTCTGGCCGCGGTGGAGCTGCCGAGAGCAGAGACGACGTAATAATACTTCGTGTCATCCGCGGTGATGTCCCGGAGTGCAAACTGAGCCTCGGCCTGGGCGAACCAAGCAGCAGCCTGTCGTTCCCAAAACTCCGGTAATTTGAGAGAAACGGCGTTCGTCGCCATTTCGGATAAAGTCTTTGGAAACATCCAAAAGAGAAATGGGGTCACCAATGTAGGAGTCGCTGGAAATCAACAGACTGCGAGACTTTTGTAGCAGCAAAGAAAAACGCGTGTTAGCTTTATTAACTCTCCGCATGGACTGAGGGACTCGGCCTCGTCGCAGGGCTATGACGTGATCACACAATCGACGATTCTTAAAGGGACCCTGCCCCGATAACCCAACCAAGTTCCGTACATAACCTGGAGAAATAACAACATTGGCTATACATAGTGAATTGTGTTACTGTCCCTATGTGGTCTCCACCACAAAACCATGTTTATATACATAAGAGGTCACAGTACATAATCATCAACAATATCCTGTCACTAATCATATCCACTTACAATGTTTTTCTTATATAGCTTAAACATGAGAAATTAATGGCCAACTATGGTTGCAGTGGCAGTTTAGAAGCCATTTAAGGAATTGAATTTAGGAATATGGTCAAAATATGAGTTCAAATCCCACCACGGCAGCTGGGGAATTTAAATTCAGTTAATTAATTAAATCTGGAATAAAAAGCTAGTATCAGTAATGGTGACCATGTAACTATCAGATTGTCATAACAACTCATCTGGTTCACTAATGTCCTTTAGGGAAGGAAATCTGCCATCCTTACCTGGTCTGACCTATATGTCACTCCAGACCCATAGCAATGTGGTTGACTCTTAACTGCCCTCTGAAATGGCCTAACAAGCCACTCAGTTGTAAAAAACCGCTACAAAAAACAGTAAGAATAAAACCAGACGGTCCACCCGGCATCGACCTCGGCACCAGCTACGACATGACAATGGCACACCCAGCCCAGTTGATACTGCAAAGTCCTCCTCATCAACATCTGGGGACTTGTACCAAGATTGGGAGAGCTGTCCCACAGATGAGTCAAGCAACAGCCTGACATAGTCATACTCACAGAATCATACCTTTCAGACAATGTCCCAAACTCTCCACCGGCAGGACAGACACACCAGGGGTGGTGGCACATTGGTATACAGTCGGGAAAGAGTGGCCCTGGGAGTCCTCAGCATTGACTCGGACCACATGAAGCCTCATGGCTTCAGGTCAAGCATGGGCAAGGAAACCTCCTGCTGATTACCACCTACTGCCCTCCCTCAGCCAATGAATCAGTACTCTGCCATGTTGAACACCACTTGGAAGAAGCACTGAGGGTAGCAAGGGCACAGAATGTACACTAGTTGGGGGACTTCAATATCCATCACCAAGAGTGGCTCAGTAGCACCACTACTGACCGAGCTGGCCGAGTCCTGTAGGACATAGCTGCCAGTCTGGGCCAGTGGCCGGTGATGAGAGAACCAATACGAGGGAAAAACCTACTTGACCTCGTTGTCACCAATCTACCTGTCGCAGATGCATCTGTCCATGACAGCATTGGTAGCAGTGACCACCGCACAGTCATTGTGGAGATGAAGTCCCGTCTTCACACTGAGGATACCCTCCATTCTGTTGTGTGGCACGACCACTGTGCTAAATGGGATAGATTCTGAACAGCTCAAAACTGGGCATCCATGAGGTGCTGTGGGCCATCAGCAGCAGCAGAATTGTATTCCACCACAATCTGTAACTTCATGGCCTGGCATATCCCTCACTCTATCATTACCATCAAGCCAGGAGACCAACTCTGGTTCAATAAGGATTGTGGAAGAGCATGCCAGGAGCAGAACCAGGTGTACCTAAAAATGCGGTGCTAACCTGGGGAAGCTGCAACACAGGATTACATGCATGCTAAAAAGCGGAAGCAGCTTGCTATAGACAGGGCTAAGTGACCCCACAATCAACAGATCAAATCAAAGCTCTACAGTCCTACCACATCCAGTCATGAATGGTGGTGGACCATTAAACAACTAACGGGAGGAAGAGGCTCTATGAATATTCCCATCCTCAATGACGGTGGAGCCCAGCACGTGAGTGGCATGAATCTTGTCATTCATGTGGAAATGACTTATGAAATGATACTGGGCGGCCTGCTGGTGGCGCTGTCCAGGGAGAGTATAAATACTCGGGCATGGGCCCAGCTTGCTCAGGACATTCTTTAACAGGAACTAGTGAAGGACACAACTAGATCTCCATGTTGAAAAACAGTTGATTAAAGCCTTGTTTAATACTTAGACCAAGTTCCTAGTTTTCTTACGTCAATTTAATCAACTGCAACCCGCTCCACGCTCTGAGTGATTTGGGAACAGACAGCTACGATTCAAACTGTAGAAGGGAACTCAGACGTAGTAATCAATCCATCATGGAGAAACTACTCAGACCCACTCGTCTCGACCTGGAACCGAATTCACTTACAGCTGCTAAGGTATGGAAACACTGGTATCGTACCTTCAGCAACTTCCTCGAGGAGTGTGGTGAGAATGTTCCTAATAAGTTACGAATGCTTGTCAATTATGTATCCCCTCATGTGTTTGACTTTATCGAAGACTGTGTAGACTATGACTCCGCTATCCAAACACTATAGCAGCTATATGTTAAGGCCCCAAACAAAATTTTTGCTCAGCACCTACTGGCCACAACTCAACAACAACCCAGGGTATCACTTGACGAATTCCTTCAAGAGCTTCGCAGGCTCAGCAAAGATTGTAACCTCAAAGCTGTCTCAGCTGAGCAGTACCGGGAGGAATTAATTCGTGACTCTTTTAGTAACGGAATTGCTTCTTCCCTCATACGCCAGCGTCTGTTGGAGAATAAAAACCTCAGGTTACAAGCTGCCTATAACCAGGCATATTCTCTGGACTTAGCTCAAAAAAATCCAGATGCCTATTTTTTACCATATGCACGAACTGCTGCTACCACTTTTAATGACTCCCCCGGTAAGCCTCAGGCAAAAGCCCTCACTGATGATGACCCTTCCCTAGCAGCATCTTGGCAATCTAAAAACAAGTGTTTCTTCTGTGGAGGTGCATTCCATTATAGGAAATTTTGTCCTGCTTGTAATGCAACCTGCAATCATTGCAGTAAGAAAGGTCACTTTTCTAAAGTATGCCGGTCAAAAGCCTCTACTACTGTTGCAGATGCTATCTATAAAACTGCTCCTCCCCCAAGAGCCACTACTAGTGTTACAGCTGCTATCTATAAAACTGCTCCTCCCCCAAGAGCCACTACTAGTGTTACAGCTGCTATCTATAAAACTGCTCCTCCCCCAAGAGCTACTACTAGTGTTACAGCTGCTTTTCCCCAAAGCCTGTCCCATGCAGCCACGAGGGTTTCGCGAAATGGACACATTTTGAGTGCATTAATCGACTCATGTAGCTCTGACAGCTTCATCAGTGAGCAGGCTGTCAGTAAGTTACAACTGCGTATTTACCCCTTGGACAGGGAAATTGTAATGGCTCTGACGACACTGACCACCAACTCTTCCGGCTTTTGTCTTGTTGACCTTATTCTCAATGGCCGCACTTATTTTTCCACCCGGCTCAGGGTGCTCAAACACCTATGCAGTAATGTGCTCCTGGGACAGGATTTCCAGAAACAACACAAAAGACTCACTTTCGAGTTTGGAGGGCCAAAGCCGGAGCTTACTATTTCCAAAGTACTGTTTTGTGCACTTTCGGCAGCTTCGCTCGATGAGCCCTCCTTGTTTGCCAATCTTTCCCCCTGATGTAAGCCCATAGTCACTAAATCACGACGTTTCAGCCAGGATGATCTATCCTTTATCAAGGCAGAAATCTCTCGCCTTCTAGCCGACGGTATCATTGAGCCATGTTCATCTTCCTGGCGGGCTCAAGTCGTCGTTGTTAAAAATCCTCTGAAGCAACACAAGAAATGTCTTTGCACCGATTACTCGCAAACTATTAACCAGTATACCGACCTGGATGCCTACCCACTACCACGCATCGATGACATGGTCAATAACCTTGCCAACTACAGGATATTTTCAACTTTTGACTTAAAGAGCGCATACCATCAAGTATCGTTAAAGGACTCTGACAAGAAGTATACTGTAGGAACGGAGGTTCCTCGATGAATCAAATCAACAGGTTTTAATGAACAACGAAGTTAACAGGGAAACTACAGGAGAAATGGTACACAGGTCTATACAGCTTGCTGGGCACTCGACGACTACTGGAAGATTCTGGAAGCTGACGTCATGACGTCATCGCGTTCTTCACGCCACTGGTGGTCACGTGATCGACGTCATGATGTCATCACGTGGAGTGCAGGAAAACACAATACAGTACAGTTTAAAGGTGCAGTCCGCGGTTGCACTACACTGTAGTTAAAGGGATTATTACCAATTGTTCTGAGACCCTTGGTGGCTCCGCCACAGGCGCCCCCCCAGAATCCACTTTAACGGACATTGTCAACCGAGTAGGAGGCTTAATGATCCTGGCCGAACGGCGACGAAATTCAGGCAGCGGAAACGGGGTATTAGTGGAAGGACCAGTGCCGGATTGCGGCAGAAGCGACGTCTCGGGCGAGGCAGAAACGGTAGTCAGAGGTGCAGGCGCGTCAGAGGCCGAATCGGGCTGTTCGACGGTGGGCTGGTGCACGGCTGGTCTGGCGGCTAACGGCGGTCGACCGCGGCAAGGCGGTTGGGCAGCCACGACAGGCTCACTCTGATCCAGGTGGGCTGGTTTGAGCCAGTCGATAGAGACGGTATCAGACTTTCCACCGACTTCGACTGTGAAAAACTTTTCCCCTGGTGTGATGACACGAAAAGGTCCGGTATACGGTGGCTTGAGTGGGTCTCTGTGACCGTCTTGTCGAATAAAGACATAGTCCGAACTCATGAGCTCTGCCGGGATGTGAGGCCTCTGCAGGTCATGGTGCGAGGTTGGGATGGGCAGGAAATTCCTAGCCGCCTCCTGATGAAGTAGGAGCTGTTGAGCTGCAGACCATGGTTCGGTGTGTGGAGGGAGAAAGTCACCTGGTACTCTGAGTGTCTGGCCATAAACCAGCTCAGCCGATGAAGACTGAAGATCCTCCTTTGGTGCTGTCCGGAGGCCTAGCAACACCCATGGGAGCCTGTCCACTCAATTGGGTCCCCTCAAGCTGGCACGGAGGGACGCTTTGAGAGACCGATGGAACCTTTTGCACAGGCCATTCGCCTGCGGATGGTACGCGGTGGTACGTGTTGTGTATGTAATATGTGTGCTACTTTAAACCTATGGACAGGACTGCACTACTTGTAGGGCGTAGTGATACGCAGTACCACTCCTGGCCATAGGGGTATAAATAGTACTGTGGGTACTGATCAGTTCCCGCCTGTGGGCATGAAGTAAAGACCTACGTGTAGTCCCTACCTCCAACCAGTAAAGACCTGTTTGAGTTATACGTTTAAGTCTTTGTGTTAATTGTTCAATACAATACACATACTTAACACTGGCGACGAGTCAGATTCTTACCCTGCGGCAGTTATTCCACGGCGGCTTCGTCCACAGACAGGACGTTGAAGAGAGGTTTCAAACCGCACCACCCCACTGGAAGCGACAGGCATTAGGACCCTGAAGCCTCCATCAGCGACTGAAAACTGGAGGACAGAAGACATCCTGCAGCTTCTTTTTCAACCTCGATGGTGGATAAGCCGAGCAGCGTGGGCTGCAAAGACAGGGCTGGGGGAAGTCGGAGGTACAAGGGCGATCGCGATCGGGAGATAAGGGCCATCGATCGCAATCCCTGATAAGGGCCGCACTCGGGCTGAAAGGCGCAGCGTCGGCAGACACTGAAGGCGCGAGAGCCGCGGTGAAAAGCGCGGGCCATCGATCGCGGCGGAGATAAGGGCCGCACTCGGGGCTGAAGGGAGACGGCGTCGGGGGACGGGTGAAGACCGCCAAGCGCGGGAAAACCGCCATTTTGTGGGCGGAGGACGATGGCAAGAGCAGGAAGCCGCCATCTTTGATAACAAGTAAAGAAAAGAAAATCTGAGAAATTGCAAATCTACAATGCCTAAACACGGGAATATTAGCACCTTTGATAGTGACCTCGAAGATTGGGCCATATATGTTGAAAGAGTAAAAAATTATTGTCAGGCCAATAAAATTCGTGACCAAGATAAAGCTCTAACATTATTAAATTTAATGGGTGCGAAGACATACGGGCAATTGAAACACCTGTTATCACCAGATGAACCGGCGGATAAGACGTTCGATGAGATTGTTACTGTCCTGAAAGATCATCTAAACCCCACGCCGCTGATGCTAGCGGAACGATTTAAATTTTATGACAGAAGGCAGCTACAGCATGAAAGCAATGCTGAATATTTGCTGGAATTGCGTAAATTAGCGAAATATTGCCAGTTTGGAACGGGACTGACAGATGCACTACGAGACAAATTTGTGTGTGGTTTATTTAAACAGGATACACAAAAGCGACTGCTCGAGGAGAATGAGCTGACGCTTGAGAAGGCGGTCACTATGGCAGCAGCACACGAAGCCGCAGCGAGAGGCACGGCAGTAATGCAGCTACGGTCACCGGAGCTCAGTGCACACAAATTGGGTGTGAGTTCTGGCAAATGTTATCATTGTGGAAAGACAACGCATGATCAGAACCAGTGTTGGTTTAAAAACCAAGAATGTAGAGCTTGTGGTAGGCTTGGACACATAGCTAGAGTATGCAGGTCAGGGAAGAAGACCAGCAACAAGAAGTCACCGCAAGGAAAATACGCAAAAGTACACAAGGTGGCCGAACAGGAGTCCGATTCAGACGCTAGCAGTAATGAACTGGCTGGCTTAAGCAGTATTGAACTGGCTAGCTTAAGGGTACTCAACGTGGGTAAGGGTGCAGACCTCCAGACAATTTGGGTCACTCTTCAGATAGAAGGAGTCCAAGTAAAACTGGAATTGGACACTGGATCGGCATTGACGGTCATAAATAAGAAAGATTATGGAAGGTTATTCCAACATATTCCCCTACAGGATACGGAGCTCATATTGAAAACATACACAAGGCAAAGAGTGTACCCCATCGGGAAAATTGAGGTCACAGTGGTCCACAAGGGCGAAGAAAGTCAAATAATGGACTTATATGTGCTATCTGAAGGAGGTCCTCCACTACTAGGACGGGAGTGGATTAGGAAAATGAATATCGACTGGCATTTCCTACAAACAATAATGAGTGAGAACTCGGTGAACATAATCAACCCAGACTCTGGAACTGATGATGGTAAGACCAACCCGTGTGCAAAAGACAAAGTTTCAGCACAGAATTCCACTGAGATAGAGAATTCTGAGTCTGTCCAGTCTACTGACATGCACATTTCTGAGGGACACCGGGCTCGAACTCAACTCCATTTCAAACTGCAACAGCAATTAGAACAAATGATTCGCCGTTTTGAGCAAGAGATGAATGCGACGAAAGAGTTCTTTGATATAGAGTGGGAACATCTGGAAAGACAACAGAAGCAGCTGCTGGAGCAAATGGAGCAGGAGCACACAAAACGTCTGATGTCAGAGGAGTTAACGGTCAGCCAACTCCTGCATATGCTGAAGGACAGGACTCTGAAATGGGAAAAACTTGAACACGAACTTCAATATTCAAACGAAAGGGGTTCGGAGCTCTCAAAGGTTATTGGAAGAGCTGAGGTGGCAACACAGACTGAGATGACTGCAACAGAGCAGCCCTTGGATGCCAAAAGTACGCTGACTCACGTCAACGTAGAACAACAGACCGCTGAAACAGCTGCTACGGTAGAGGGATTGAATAGTCCGATCAATCAATCTCCAAAAGAAGTTGAAGTAGTAAAATCTCAAATGAGGTCATTAGTAAACGACTTGCTGAAAGCCCAGAAAAAGCTGGATGAAGAGGTACGCATGAAGAAGTCTCTTCAGAAAAGATGTCTGGACTTGGAACAAAAGCTGGCTAACGCCCAGCTGGGTATGGAGGAAATAGAAGACCCTCTCGCTGGCCTAGATCAGGACGACACCGAATATTACCATGACCTATTGAGTGACACTGAATATTATAGTGACCTGGTCTGCCCAGCTTGTGATGAAAACTCCCAAAGTGCAGAAATCAGGATGAATCACTTAAAGTCTAAGGAACATAGGGAGATGGTGGCGCTACAGCTGGCAGCTGACAGGGGAGCCCAGAGAGTCTCTAAGAAGCAGAAAAGGAAAAGACGAAGCAGAAGATGATAACCATCTGAACCATTATCACCCCTACCAGATCACACACGTGGTCCCTCCGAACGGAGCCAAATCAGTTCGGAAGTTCAAGCTGTTAAATCCATGGAAGGACTATTGAATGAGTCACTCCAGCAACGTGAACCGACTACACCACAGAGACTGAATCTGTGAACTATTTTCCGCAGAGATTGAATCTGTGAACTGTTTTCCGCAGAGACTGAATCTGTGATCTGTTTTGACATGAAGTTATCTATGTTATTCTGTTATGTAAACCTGAAGTTATATATGTATATATGTTATTACGTTATGTTAAATGGGGAGATGACTGTAAAGCTAAGAAGGGAGGAATGTTGTGTATGTAATATGTGTGCTACTTTAAACCTATGGACAGGACTGCACTACTTGTAGGGCGTAGTGATACGCAGTACCACTCCTGGCCATAGGGGTATAAATAGTACTGTGGGTACTGATCTCCCCTCAGTTCCCGCCTGTGGGCATGAAGTAAAGACCTACGTGTAGTCCCTACCTCCAACCAGTAAAGACCTGTTTGAGTTATACGTTTAAGTCTTTGTGTTAATTGTTCAATACAATACACATACTTAACAGTACGGTGCAGCTTGGTTCCCAGGCCTTGTGCCACTGCGTTCCACAGCTCTGATGTGAATTGCGGGCCGTGGTCCGAGGAGATGTCCGATGGCACCCCGAACCGAGCCACCCACGACGAAAGAAATGCCCTGGCGACGTCTGCTGTGGTGGTAGCGGCCAAGGGAATCGCCTCTGGCCACCTGGTGGTCCGGTCTACCACCGTCAGGAGGTGTGTGAATCCACGCGACCCGGGAAGGGGACCTACTAAATCCACGGGAACGTGGTCGAAACGGCACTCAGACACCGGGAAGTTGGCCACCGGAGCCTTGACGTGACGGTTGACTTTGGACTTTTGGCAATCGACGCAATTGTTTGTCCAGTCCCGGACGTCCAAATGCATGCCTTTCCAAACGAATTTGCGGGACAGTAGCTGTTGAGAAGCCCGCATCCCCGGGTGAGATAACCCGTGGATTGCCTGGAATACCTTCTTGCGCCATTCGACCGGCACAATGGGCCGGGGCACTCCCATGGATGTGTCGCACAAGAGCGTGGTTCCTGCCGCTTGAAACGGCACATCTGCAACCTGCCAACTGGAAGGCGTGGTCCTAAACGCTTGTACCTCTGGGTCTGCCAGTTGATCCTCTGCCAGTCCGACGAAATCGATACCCAGGTGGACTGCCTGGACTGGAACCCGGGAAAGGCAATCTGCCACGAGATTATCCTTGCCTGACATGTGCCGCAAATCCGTTGTGAATTCGGATATAAACGTGAGGTGGCACTGCTGCCGAGCTGACCAAGGTTCTGCCGTTTTGGCCATGGCAAAGGTGAGCGGCTTGTGGTCCACGAATGCAGTGAACGGCCGGCCTTCTAGCAGGAAACGGAAATGCCGTATGGCCAAAAACAGGGCTAGCAACTCTCTGTCAAAAGTGCTATACTTTTGCTCGTTCTTGCGCAGTTGGCGGCTGAAAAAGGCTAACGGCTGCCAACCCCCGTCGACCCACTGCTCTTGAACCGCTCCGATGGCGTAGTCGGAGGTGTCCGTAGTGAGGGCAACAGTCGCGCCCGGGAGTGGGTGTGCTAGCATAGTTGCATCCGCCAACGCCGCCTTGGTATCGCGGAATGCCTGGTCCATTTGCGGTGTCCAAGCGAGAACATCCTTGCCCGACTTCCCTTTTAGTGCTTCGTACAGAGGTTGCATTAACCGGGCCGCCTTGGGGACAAAACGATGATAAAAATTTACCATCCCCAAGAACTCTTGTAAGGGTTTGACCGTATGTGGCCGCGGGAATGCGGTAACTGCCTCTACCTTGGTGGCTAGCGGGACGGCGCCTTCTGGGGTAATCCTGTGTCCCAGGAAATCAATGCTGGATACTCCAAATGTGCATTTAGCCGGATTGACAATAAGGCCGTGTTGGCTGAGTCGGGCGAAAAGTGTACGTAAATGGGCCATGTGAGCCATCGTATCCTTGCTGGCTATTAGGATGTCGTCCAAATATACAAAAATGAAGGGCAGGTCCCGTAAGACAGAGGCCATCAACCGCTGGAATGCTTGCGCTGCATTTTTTAGACCGAATGGCATGCGGAGGAACTCAAAAAGGCCGAACGGAGTGATGACTGCCGTTTTGGGGACGTCTGGAGGGTGCACCGGAACTTGATGATATCCACGAACGAGATCCACTTTAGAAAATATAGCGTTGCCAGCCAGATGTGCCAAAAAATCTTGGATGTGGGGAATAGGATACCTGTCCGGTGTCGTGGCGTCATTTAAGCGTCTGTAATCCCCGCATGGTCGCCATCCGCCACCTGGTTTAGGTACTATATGCAGTGGGGAGGACCAAGGGCTGTCCGAACGCCGGATGATCCCGAGATGCTCCATGGTCTGGAACTCAGCCTTTGCGGCTGCCAGCTTGCCGGCCTCTAATCGCCGCGCCCGCGCGTAAACAGGTGCTCCGGTCGTGGAGATATGGTGCTCCACCCCGTGCTGTGTGCTTGCAGCCGAAAAAGTAGGCCTGGTGAGCTCCGGGAATTTGCCGAGCAGGCGCGTAAACCCATCTTGTGATGGAACAGCACAGGCTACTGACCAGGACACGGCGGTGCTGCGGTGGCAGGGCACTGCGTGGAAAGTGGACGCATTAATGAGTCGGCAGTGTTGGACGTCGACCAGCAGACCGTTTGCACAGAAAAAATCGGCACCCAGGATGGCCTGTGAGACCTTAGCTGTAATGAAGTCGCAGACAAAACGCTGACCGGCGAAGGTTAAGTTTACCGTCCGTTTCCCAAACGTACGTATGGCAGCGCCATTTACTGCCACGAGGGAAGGCCCCTGGCCGCCGGATAGTAGGTCCAGCTTTGAAGCAGGGAGGATGCTGCACTGGGAACCAGTGTCGCACAGGAATCGTCGGCCCGTAACGGAATCCGTAACGTAAACGAGTTTGCCCGCTGAGCCCGCCACCATAGCTAACTTGCTGTGCTTTCTAGACCTTGTCGTCCGTCCGGTAGGACGCGGGCTTGTTGGAGTTCTTTTTTTCTTGAGGGAAACTGCAAGGAGGCCGGCAGCATCGAGCTTTGGCGCCAAAATGGGTGTGGTACGCACACCATCCTGCTGGGGGAGGGCTGGGCTTCGCTCGCGTGGGGGAAAAACGCCTCGTGGCTGCACAACATTGCTGAGTAACAGTAAATATCTTGTCTGCCTCTGCAGCGAGTTCAGCACCGTCTGTGATGGCAGTGTTGGCCAAGGCCGCCTGCACCGGTTCGGGTAACTGGCAGAGGAAAAGCTCACGGAATAAAAAGCATTGGGGTTCCGCACCCAACAGCGTGAGCATTTGACTCATCAGCTCTGACGGTTTTGAGTCCCCGAGGCCAGGCATGGAAATAAGCTTGCGTGCCCGCTCCGACTTATTAAGGTCAAATACCTGTAGCAAACAGGCTTTAAGCGCTTCATACTTGCCCTCCTCCGGTGGGCTTCCAAGGATGCTGACGACCCGCGAGGCCGTGGCACTGTCGAGAGCGGCAACCACGTAATAATAACGGGTCGCATCTGCTGTGACCTCCCGGAGAGCGAACTGGAAAAACCACGTTGCTGGCTGCTGTTCCCAGAACTGCGGCAGTTTAAGGGCGACGGCGTTCGTGTTCATCCTCGACGAAAGTTGTCCGACGAGATCGGGGTCACCAATGTAGGAACGGAGGTTCCTATCTGAATAAGGTATTCGACTCGATGAATCAAATCAACAGGTTTTAATGAACAACGAAGTTAACAGGGAAACTACAGGAGAAATGGTACACAGATCTATACAGCTTGCTGGGCACTCGACGACTACTGGAAGATTCTGGAAGCTGACGTCATGACGTCATCGCGTTCTTCGCGCCACTGATGGTCACGTGATCAACGTCATGACATCATCACGTGGCCTGCAGGAAAACACAATACAGTACAGTTTAAAGGTGCAGTCCGCAGTTGCACTACACTGTAGTTAAAGGGATTATTACCAATTGTTCTGAGACCCTTGGTGGCTCCGCCACAATACAGCCTTTGAGGCCAATGGTTGGCTTTACCAGTTTTGTCGCCTTCCATTTGGGGTCACCAATGGGGTGGCCGTCTTTCAACGGGCAATGGACAGCCTAACAGCCTAGTCAAACAGGAGAACATTGTCCTGACACTTTTCCATATCTGGATAATATCACCATTGCTGGTCATGACCAGAAGGAGCATGATGCCAACCTCCAGAAATTTCTTGACGTTCTCCGTCATCGCAACTTAACCTTAAATGAGTCCAAATCTGTGAAATCAGTACCATCAGTCAATATCCTTGGCTATTGGGTGGGCAATGGTGTCATCAAACCGGATCTGGAGCGACTTCGTCCGCTTCAGGAGCTCCCTCCTCCTACGAATCTCGGCTCTCTTCGTCGGGCCCTCGGCATGTTTGCCTATTATGCAAAGTGGATACCCCACTTTTCCGACAAGATCCAGCCCCTGCTTCACGCGAAGTCATTTCCATTGGACGTGATGGCTATTTCAGCTTGCGACCTCCTCAAGCAACAACTGGAAAAAGCCATGCTTCATTCCATCGATGAAAATCTCCCTTTCGTGGTCGAGTGCGATGCATCGGAGGTGGCGATCTCAGCTACCTTGAATCAAGGTGGTCGATGTGGTAAACCACTGTTGTTAGTATTGTTGTTCACCACTGTTGTTAGTACTGTTGTTCACTGTTAGTACTGTTGTTCACTCTTGCATATTGTTGTACTTGCCTGTGCATGCCTCAGCTGACTCCGCCCCTGGCTCCACCCTCATGGCTGGGTATAAAGGTCGCTGCTCGGCAGCCCCCGGCCCTTTTGGATACCAGGCAACCACAAGAGGCATGCTCTGTTCTTTGGTAATAAAAGCCTGTTTATTACTTTCTCAACTACCAGTCTTTTGTAGCAATTGATAGTGCATCAATTTTATTACCAAAGTTAAATGTTGGCTGCGGATGCTGATCAACCGATGGCGCAAAACGCTGAGCAGCAGGCGCTGCTGCGAGCCCTCAGGCCAACATGCCTGGACCTAGACCCCCAAGAAGCGGGTTCGTCGACTAAATTCGCACAATGGCTGCGTTGCTTTGAGGCGTATCTGGAAGCCTCGACCGTGACTCTTGATGAAAATAAACTGAAAATCCTGGCCTCGAAGGTGAGCCACCAAGTCTATACTTAAATCCAAGATGCGACGACCTACGCGGTGGCTATCGACCTACTGAAAGGGCAGTATGCACGCCCGGTTAACACGGTCTATGCCAGGCACCTTTTAAGATCTCGCAGACAGCAGCCCGGGGAATCGGTGGAGGCCTTCCTACGGGCACTGCGGGTACTCGGACGTGGCTGCGACTGCAAGGAAGTATCGGCCGCGGCACATGCGGAGGGACTGATACGAGACGCTTTCGTTGCGGGTCTAAGGTCCGACTACTCCCGGCAGAGGCTGCTGGAGAAGGGTGAAATAGACCTGACAAAGGCAGTGTCCCTCGCGCTCTCGCTCGACGCGGCCCACAGAAATATGGACGCTTTCTCCCCTAATCGCCCCGCGCCGTGGATGCCGCAATCTTGGGCCATGGGACCGCCACCTCCGACTGCTGCAGCGATGTCCAAGGCACAAAAATGCTATTTTTGTGGCCAAGCTAAACACCCTAGAGCACGCTGCCCCGCGAAGAATGCTACCTGCTCCGGCTGCGGGAAGAAAGGTCACTACGTTAGCGCCTGCAAAGGGAAGACCGCTAACGCCAGCAGCGCCGCGTGCGAACCGTGGGCGTAGCCATCTTGCCCGCCATCTTGGGCTCCCCCAGCCGCGTGGGGATCGGGACCGTGGGCGCCGCCATTTTGTCCGCCATCTTGGACGCCTCCGACTTCGGTTACGCGGGACCCGGACTCCACCACCGCCTCATCGGACGACCGCATCGACGCGCTTGAACATACGCTGGCTTCCGTGACGCTGGATCAATCTCTCCCGCATCAACTGTCCAGGTCCATGATGGACATTACGGTAAACGGCCGCGCCACTACCTGCCTTTTTGACAGCGGGAGCACGGAGAGTTTTATACACCCCGACACGGTGCGCAGTTACTCTCTCCCGGTCCTGCCGACGCGTCATCGCATCTCTGTGGCTTCCAAAGCCCAGTCAGCGGAAGTCGGTGGCTACTGTATGGTGACTCTTTCAGTGCGGGGTACTGAATACAAAAATTTTAAACTTCTGGTCCTGCCCGATCTCTGCGCTGCCGTCCTACTGGGGTTGGATTTTCAGTGCCACCTTAAGAGTGTCACTTTAGCGTACGGTGGACCCCTCCCCCCTCTCACGGTCTGCAGCCAGCAGTTTTTAAATCGCCCGCCGTGCGCCATTTGCAGCCTCTCCACCCTTAAAGTCTCCCCCCCCTCCTTGTTCGCTAACCTCACCCGCGACTGTAAGCCCATCGCTACCAAAAGTAGGCGTTACAGTGCCGGGGATAGGGGTTTCATTAAATCCGAGGTAGCGAGACTCCTGAAGGAAGGGATTATCAAGAGCAGCAATAGCCCATGGCGAGCACAAGTGGTGGTGGTGAAGACTGGCGGAAAACAGCGCCTAGTTATTGACTACAGCCAGACGATCAATCGCTACACCCAGTTGGATGCATACCCACTCCCCCGCATATCTGACATGGTCAATCAGATAGCACAATACCAGGTGTTCTCGACGATTGATCTGAAGTCAGCATACCACCAGCTCCCCATCAGGGCTGAGGACCGCCAGTACACAGCTTTTGAAGCTGACGGTCGGCTCTATCACTTTCTCAGAGTTCCCTTCGGCGTCACCAACGGAGTTTCTGTCTTCCAACGGGAGATGGACCGGATGGTTGACCAGACCGCGCTCCAGGCCACTTTCCCATATCTAGACAATGCCACCATCTGCGGCCACGACCAGCAGGACCACGACGTTAATCTAGGGAAATTCCTCCGGACGGCCCAGCGGCTGAATCTCACATACAACAAAGACAAATGTATGTTTCGTACTACGCGCCTTGCTATTCTTGGCTGCGTAGTGGAGAACGGAGTCATCGGCCCAGACCCCGATAGAATGCGCCCTCTTATGGAGCTCCCCCTCCCCCACTGCCAGAAAGCACTGAAGAGATGCCTGGGGTTTTTCTCTTACTATGCTCAGTGGGTGCCCAACTATGCGGATAAAGCCCGACCCCTCATCAAGTCCGCCTCCTTCCCCCTGACAGCAGAGGCCTGTGCAGCCTTCACTCTCATAAAAAGCGATATTGCGAAGGCCACAATGCACGCTGTGGATGAGTCCCTCCCTTTTCAAGTGGAGAGCGACGCATCCGACTTTGCCCTAGCTGCAACCCTTAACCAGGCAGGGAGACCCGTGGCCTTTTTCTCAAGGACCCTCCAGGGCCCCGAGATTCGACACTCCTCTGTCGAAAAGGAGGCCCAGGCCATTGTGGAAGCCGTGCGACATTGGCGGCATTACCTGGCCGGAAAATGATTTACCCTGCTCACTGACCAGCGTTCAGTAGCTTTTATGTTTCATAATAAGCAGCGGGGCAAAATCAAGAATGACAAGATATTAAGGTGGAGAATCGAACTCTCCACCTACAATTACGATATCTTGTACCGGCCCGGGAAACTCAATGAGCCCCCAGATGCCCTATCACGTGGTACGTGCGCCAACGCGCAGGTTGATAGATTACAGACCCTCCACAATGACCTCTGCCACCCGGGGGTCACCAGGTTCTTCCATTTTATCAAATCCCGTAACCTGCCCTACTCCATCGAGGAGGTCAGGACCATGACCAGGAACTGCCAGATCTGTGCCAAGTGCAAGCCGCATTTTTATAGGCCAGACAGAGCGAGCCTGATCAAAGCCACGCGCCCCTTCGAGCGGCTGAGCATCGATTTTAAAGGGCCCCTCCCCTCCTCTGACCGCAATGTGTACTTCCTCAATATAATTGATGAGTACTCCCGTTTCCCGTTTGCCATCCCTTGCTCAGACATGACCAGTACCACGGTCATTAAATGTCTGAATGACCTCTTCGTCTTGTTCGGTTTCCCTAGCTATGTCCATAGCGACAGGGGCTCATCTTTTATGAGCGACGAACTTCGGCAGTACCTGTTCGCGAGAGGCATTGCTACAAGCAGGACCACCAGCTACAACCCCCGGGGTAACGGCCAGGTGGAAAGGGAGAATGCGACAGTCTGGAAGGCAGTCCTTTTAAACTTAAAATCTAAGGGCCTTCCGACCTCCCGCTGGCAGGAGGTCCTCCCTGCGGCGCTCCATTCCATTCGGTCGCTGCTCTGTACACCCACCAATGCCACTCCTCACGAGAGAATGTTCTCCTTCCCCAGGAAGTCCACGTCGGGGATTTCGCTGCCAACATGGCTGACTTCTCCAGAACCCGTCCTACTGTGGAAGCACGTGAGGACCCATAAGGCGGACCCCTTGGTCGAGAGGGCGAGCCTCCTCCGCGCCAACCCGCAGTATGCTTACGTGGTGTACCCGGACGGGCGGGAGGACACAGTCTCCATTCGAGACCTCGCACCTGCGGGTGCTCCTGAAACACCCTCTTCGCCACCCACCGCTACTCCTGCCAACCCCCAGGACACAGTCCCCGCATGAGACCTCGCACCTTCGGGTGCCTCTGAGAGACCACCATCGCTACCTCCCATTACCCATGCTCTGACCCCTGTAGACGGCATGCAGCAGCCCCAGGGTCCACCACCTGCTACACCTCCGCTGAACGAGACACCGGGTTCAATGTTGGATGCTGCACCATCACCGCCGCTGCTGCGACGCTCAGGACGGCTTACAAGGCCTCCTGATAGACTTCAGTACACGAATTTTTAGTGCACTTCACCCCGCCGGACTCAATTCTAAACAAGGGGTGAATGTGGTAAACCACTGTTGTTAGTATTGTTGTTCACCACTGTTGTTAGTACTGTTGTTCACTGTTAGTACTGTTGTTCACTCTTACATATTGTTGTACTTGTCTGTGCATGCCTCAGCTGACTCCGCCCCTGGCTCCACCCTCATGGCTGGGTATAAAGGTCGCTGCTCGGCAGCCCCCGGCCCTTTTGGATACCAGGCAACCACAAGAGGCATGCTCTGTTCTTTGGTAATAAAAGCCTGTTTATTACTTTCTCAACTACCAGTCTTTTGTAGCAATTGATAGTGCATCAGTCGACCCGTTGCATTTCTGTCCAGAACTTTGCAGGGTAGTGAGCTCCATTATCCTCCTGTCGAGAAGAAGGCTACGGCTATCATCGAAGCAGTATGTAAATGGAGTCATTTTCTCGCTCGTCGCCATTTCACTATCATAACTGATCAGCGCTCTGTGGCCTTTATGCTGGATAACCAGAAACGCATTAAGGTCAAGAATAACAAAATACAGCTCTGGCGGATGGAATTTGCCGTCTTTGGCTACACCATACATTATCGACCCGGCAAAGAGAATGTGGCCCCGGATACCCTCACGCGTGCATTCTGCTCTTCCATGTCAACTTCGACTCTTGCGGATCTTCATACTGACTTGTGCCATCCTGTCGTTACCCGTATGTTGCACTTTGTGCGATCTAAAATTCTCCCATTTTCTACTGAAGATGTGAAAAGAACATGCTCCACTTGTAGAATTTGCGCAGAATTAAAACTGCAATTCTTCCGTCCGTCGGTTGGCTCGCTCATACATGCTACACAACCTATGCAGCGACTCAGCATTGACTTTAAAGGGCCATTGCCTTCCTCAACGCAAAACACCTACTTGCTTACTATGGTGGACGAATATTCACGCTTTCCCTTTGCTTTCCCCTGTCCCAATATGCTTACTTCCACAGTGATCAAATGCATCGATCAGGTCTTTTCCCTTTGCGGTATGGCCAATTTCATCCACTCTGATCGGGGTCCCTCCTTCATGTCAAGCGAACTCAAAAGTTATCTTTCCCAACGGGGAATCGCCACAAGTAAAACAACACCGTATCATCCTATTGGAAACGGACAGTTTGAGAGATACAACACCATTGTTTGGAACGCTGTTCGTCTTGCACTGAGGTCACACAACCTATCAGACCAGCAGTGGGAAACTATGCTCCCTGACACGTTGCAATCCATCAGGTCACTTCTTTCTACATCCACCAACGCTACTCCTCACGAACGATTCTTCGGGTTCCAGCGTCGTTACACACATGGGACATCCCTACCATCGTGGTTGGCAGCGTCTGGCCCTGTGCTGCTCTGAAGATTCATCCGATCCTCTAAGAGTGATCCACTCGTCGACAAAGTGGAACTGATGAATGTCAATCCCGCGTACGCGCACGTGCGGTACCCTGATGGCCGAGAATCCACAGTGTCACTTCGGGATCTGGCTCCCTGCCCAACTGGTCCCACGGACCCAATCGATAGTGGAATCCGTATTAATGATGCCGATACCCTGCGCTCCTCTGAGGATGACGCCCTACCCGAGACATCAAGGGATCTGCCAGCTATTCCGCCGGATCAACCCGGGGAACAGGGCACTCCCCGCGGGATGGCCATCCAAAGCCAGGACGCTGGTCAGTCACCAACTACTGAGCAGGGTGAAACCAGCTCTGCGCCTGTGGGGGCCCGCACCCGGAGCCACGATCTCCCCAGTCCCCCTCAGATCGATCAATGTGACACGGACTCTGCCGGCCCGCCGGTATGAGCCAAGCAACCCAGGGAACAAAACACGGTCCAAGGAGACGTGCCTTCCAGCCTCCAACGGAGATCCAAACGACTGCGTCTATTCTTAGTCCGATTAATTCCGTCGAAGGAAGCCGCCGGACTTCCAATCTTTCAGGCAGGAAGAATGACATGAATCTTGTCATTCATGTGGAAATGACTTATGAAATGATACTGGGCGGCCTGCTGGTGGCGCTGTCCAGGGAGAGTCTAAATACTCGGGCATGGGCCCAGCTTGCTCAGGACATTCTTTAACAGGAACTAGTGAAGGACACAACTAGATCTCCATGTTGAAAAACAGTTGATTAAAGACTTGTTTAATACTTAGACCAAGTGCCTAGTAGTTTTCTTACGTCAGTGAGTGCAAGACGTAAGAACATAAGAACATAAGAAATAGGAGCAGGAATAGGTCTGCTTCCCCATTCAATAAAATCATGGCTGATCTTGGGCTCAAAGCCACTTCCCTGCCTGCACCCCATAACCCTTCACTCCCTTATCTTGCAAAACTCTGTCTATCTCCACCTTAAATGTATTTAATGACCCAGCCTCCACAGCTCTCTGTGGCAGAGAATTCCACAGATTTATGACCCTCTGAGAGAAGAAATTCCTCCTCATCTCAGTTCTAAAAGGGCGACCCTTTATTCTGAAACTATGTCCCCGAGTTCCAGATGTCCCCACGAGGTGAAACATCCTCTCTGCATCTACCTTGTCGAGCCCCCTTAGTATCTTATATGTTTCAATAAAATCACCTCTCATTCTTCTAAATTACAATGAGTATAATCCCAACCTGCTCAACCTTTCTTCATAAGTCAACCCCCTCCTCTCTGGAATTAACCTAGTGAATCATTTCTGAACTGCTTCCAATTCAAGTATATCCTTCCTTAAATAAGGAGACCAAAACTGTAATAATAATAATAATAATTCAACTTTATTGTCATTGTACAATGCACAAGTACATGAACAACAAAATGTGATCTTGCAAGCTCCCATGAGTCCAGTACAAATAACATTAACATTAAACGTAAATAGCACCGTCCTGGGAGAAGCAAAGCCGCTGCGTCTGTGCGTGCCGCCATTCCATTTCTGCCATTCCTCAGCCCAACGCCCGGGCCTGCTCACCAGCTGCCCCTCCCGGGGCTCCTTCCGTGACCTTCTCACCAACCGCCTCTCCTCAGGGCTCCTTCCATGACCTTCTGCACCTGGTTTTCCCTGATGGTCACCTCTCCAGGTACTAACCAGGCCTGGCTCTGTTTAGCTTCCAAGCTTTGACCAGTGACCCTGTCCCTAGTCCCAGGAACAGTACTCAAGGTGTGGTCTCACCAATACCCTGTACAGTTGTAGCAGGACTTCCCTGCTTTTATACTCCAGCCCCCTTGCAATAAAGGCCAACATTCCATTTGCCTTTTTGATTACTTGCTGTACCTGCATGCTAACTTTTTGTGTTTCAGGCACAAGAACCCCCAGGTCCCTCTGAACTGTAGCATTTTGTAATCTCTCTACATTTAAATAATAATTTGCTTTTTTATTTTTCCTGCCAAAGTGGATAACCTCACACTTTCCCACATTTATACTCCATCTGCCAAACGTTTGCCCACTCACTTAACCTGTCTATATCCATTTGCAGGTTCTTTGAGTCCTCTACACAACTTGCTTTCCCACCCATCTTTGTATCATCCGCAAACTTGGCTACAGTACACTCGGTCCCTTCATCCAAGTCATTAATATAGATTGTAAATAGTTGAGGCCCCAGCACTGATCCCTGTGGCACCCCACCAGTTACCGTTTGCCAACCGGAAAATGACCCATTTATCCCGACTCTCTGCTTTCTGTTAGTTAGCCAATTCTCTATCCATGCTAATATATTACCCCCAACTCCATGAGCTCCTTCTTATGCAGTAACCTTTTATGTGGCACCTTATTGAATGCCTTCTGGAAATCCAAATACACCACATCCACTGGCTTACCTTTGTCCACCCTGCTCGGTACATCCTCAAAGAACTCCAGCAAATTTGTTAAACATGATTTCCCTTTCATAAAACCATGCTGATTCTGCTTGACTGCATTATGATTTTCCAAATGCCCTGCTACTGCTTCCTTAATGAAGGACTCCAGCATTTTCCCAATGTCAGGTGTTAGCCTAACTGGTCTAGTTTCCTGCTTTCTGTCTCCCTCCTTTCTTAAATAGGGGTGTTACATTTGCGATTTTCCAATCCGCTGGGAACACACCAGAGTCCAGGGAATTTTGATATATTGTAACCAATGCATCCAACTATCTCTGCAGCCACTTATTTTAAGACCCTGGGATACAGGCCATCTGGTCCAAGGGACTTGTCGTCTTTTAGTCCCATTATTTTGCCCAGTACTATTTCCTTAGTACGATAGCAAAATACTGCAGATGCTGGAAATCCTTAGTGATAGTGATTTTCTTTAGTTTCCCCCTCCCTGTGGCCCCTTGATTATCCATTATTGGGATGTTGTTAGTGTCTTCTACCGTGAAGACAGATACAAAATATTTGTTCAGAGTCTCTGCCATTTCCCCATTCCCCATTATTAATTCCCCCGTCTCATCCCCTAAGGGACCAACATTTACTTTAGCTACTCTCTTCCTTTTTATATACCTGTAGAAGCTCTTACTATCTGTTTCAATAATTTTTGCCAGTTTACTCTCATAATTCATCTCTCTCTTTATTTTTTTTAGTCATTCTTTGCTGGTTTTTAAAAATTTCCCAATCCTCTGGCTTCCCACAAATCTTGGCAACATTATATGCCTTCATTTTCAATTTGATACCATCTTTTACTTCCTTAGTTAGCCACAGATGGTGCTCCATTCTCTTAAAATCTTTCTTTCTCACTGGAATATATTTTTGTTGAGAGTTATGAAATATCTCCTTAAATGTCCGCCACTGCATTTCAACTGTCTTACCCCTTAATTTATTTTTCCAGTCCACTTTAACCAGTTCTGCCCTCATGCCATTGTAATTGCTTTTGTTTATAATCAGGACACTGGTTTGAGCTGCAACTTTCTCACCCTCCAACTGAATTTGAAATTCAACCATGCTATGATCACTCTTTCCTAGAGGATCATAGAATCATAGAATGGTTACAGCACAGAAGGAGGCCATTCAGCCCGTCGAGCCCGTGCCGGCTCTCTGCAAGAGCACTTAAGCTAGTCCCACTCCCCCGCTCTTTCCCCGTAGCCCTGCAGATTTCTTTGCTTCAGAACTCCCTTTTGGAAGCCGTGATTGAATTTGCCTCCACCACCCTTTCAGGCAGTGCATTCCAGATCTTAACCACTCGCTGCGTAAAAAAGTTTTTCCTCATGTGGCCTTTGGTTCTTTTGCCAATCACCTTAAATCTGTGTCCTCTGGTTCTCGATCTGGTTAAGCAGATCTTGCTTAAAAATCAGTTACATTTCTAACTTTTTCCAGTTCTGATGAAGGGTCATCGACCTGAAATGTTAACTCTCTAACTAAATGTTAAACGTTTCTCTCTCCACAGATGCTGCCTGACCTGCTGAGTATTTCCAGCATTTTCGGTGTTTTTTTTTCAGATTTCCAGCATCCACAGTATTTTGCTTTTGTACCCGTCCCATTTCCCCTGGACACACGCCCTGCAATCTGGACAGTGATCAGGAGCGTGGCCCCTGGCTGAAATGAGCTCACTGAGCACAGAATGGGAGAATTTCTAGTTTGTATACTGCAGCTTCGAGGAGCTCACTTCCGCTGCATCCATCACATTTGGGCCTTTACTATGAGATCATTTATTAATTCTGTCTCATTACACAGTACTAGATCCAAGATAGCCTGCTGCCTGGTTGGTTCCATTACACACTGTTCTAGGAAACCACCCCGGATATACTCTATGAACTCCTCCTCAAGGCTACCATGGACAATTTGATTTGTCCAATCAATATGGAGATTAAAATCACCCATGATTATTACCGTACCTTTTTTACAGGCCTCTATTATTTGTTGATTTATACTCCGTCCAACAGTATTGCTATTGTTCGGGGGCCTGTAGACTAAGCCCACCAGAGACTTTTTCCCCTTATTATTTTTTATCTCCACCCAAACCAATTCTACATCTTGATCTTCTGAGCCAATGTCATTTCTCACCACTGCACTGATCCCATCCTTTACCAACAAAGCCACCCCACCTCCCTTTCCTTTCTGTCTATCCTTCCGAATTGTCAAATACCCTGGAATATTCAGTTCCCAGCCCTGGTCACCTTGCAACCATGTCTCTGTAATGGCGATCAGATCATACCCATTTGTATCTATTTGTGCTGTCAATTCATCTATCTTGTTACGAATGCTGCGTGCATTTATATATAGAGCTTGTAACTTTGTCTTTTTACCATTTCTCTTTGTTTTGGCCCCATTTTCTGTTGCACTCTTATTTTTAAACATTCTGTCCCTTCCTGTCACACTCTGGTTATTATTTCCACCATTTCTATCCTGCTCTATTGTTTTCTCATTTCTCATTGACTTTTTTAATTCCCACTCACCTGGACCCTCGCCCCCCACTATTTAGTTTAAAGCTCTCGCTACAGCCCTAGTTATTTGATTCACCAGGACTCTAGCCCCAGCGTGGTTTAAGTGAAGCCCATCCAAATGGAACAGCTCCCTCTTATCCCAGTACTGGTGCCAGTGCCCCACAAATCGAAACCCATTTCTCCCACACCAGTCTTTGAGCCACTCGTTCATTTCTCTGATCTTATTTACCCTATGCAAATTCGCTCATGGCTCAGGTAGTAATCCTATCTTTGTGGTTCTGCTTTTTAATTTAGCCCCTAGCTGCTCATACTCTCTCAGCAGAACATCTTTCTTTGTCCTACCTATGCCATTGATACCTACGTGGACAATGACATGGATATCCCCTCTCCCACTGCAAGTTCCTCTCCAGCCCAGAGGAGATCTCCTTAACCCTGGCACTGGGCAGGCAACACAGCCTTCGGGACTCACGCTCTCGGCTGCAGAGAACAGTATCTATCCCCGTAACTATACTATCCCCTATCACTACAACATTTCTTTTTACTCCCCCCACGGTGCTGTGGTCAGATTTCTCATCCTCCCTGCAGTCCCTGCCCTCGTCCACACAGGGAGCAAGAATCTCGTACCTGTTGGACAAGGCCAAGGGCTGAGACTCCTCCATCACTACCTCCTGGATCCCAATACCTGCCTCGCTTGTAGTTACACCCTTCTGTCCCTGACCATGGGCCACATTGGAAGTAATTACTCTAGTGGGTTTGACTGCCTACTGGAACTTAGTGTCCAGGTAATGCTCCCCCTCCCTAATGTGTCGCAGTGTCTGAAGCTCGGACTCCAGCTCATCAACTCTGAGCCAAAGTTCCTCGAGCAGCCAACATTTGCTGCAGATGTGGTCGCCTTGGACCTCAATAGTGTCCACCAACTCCCACATGCAACAACAACAACACATTGCCTGGTCTCCCATCTCAATTAATTAATTAATTCATTTTAAATTTTGGAACACGTATATCTTTTAATCTACACCAAGGCACTTAAATTTAGATGCCCAAGTTTGGAAAAAATCGAGAAATAGAGACATATTCACCAACTAATCACTTACCTGCTTTCTGGTGACGTCACACTTTGATTACTTTTTACTTCTTAACACCCACCGATCCGTTTTATCTCTCTCTCGTTCCCAGTTCGGGTCCCGCCCAGGTCCGCAGCCTGAAGCATTTGCAAACATCTTCAGTCAGAAGTGCCGAGTGGATGATCCATAACGGCCTCCTCCTGAAGTCCCTACCACCACAGAAGCCAGTCTTCAGCCAATTCAATTCACTCCACGTGATATCAAGAAATGGCTGAGTGCACTGGATACAGCAAAGGCTATGGGCCCCGACAACATCCCGGCTATTGTGCTGAAGACTTGTGCTCCAGAACCAGCCGCGCCTCTAGCCAAGCTGTTCCAATACAGCTATAACACTGGCATCTATCCGACAATGTGGAAAACTGCCGAGGTATGTCTTGTCCATCAAAAGCAGGACAAATCCAATCCAGCCAATTACCGCCCCATCAGTCTACTCTCAATCATCAGCAAGGTGATGGAAGGTGTCATCGACAGTGCTATCAAGCAGCACTTACTCACCAGTAACTTGCTCACTGATGAACAGTTTGGGTTCCGCCAGGACCACTCGACTCCATACCTCATTACAGCCTTGGTCCAAACATGGACAAAAGAGCTGAATTCCAGAAGTGAGGTGAGATTGACTGCCCTTGACATCAAGGCAGCATTTGACCGAGTGTGGCATCAAGGGGTCTTAGTAAAACTGAAGTCAATGTTGATTCGGGGGGGCGGGGAACTCTCCACAGGCTGGAGTCATACCTAGCACAAAGGAAGATGGTTGTGGAGGTTGGAGGTCAATCATCTCAGCCCCAGGACTACGCTTCCTCAGAGCAGTGTCCTAGGCCCAATCACCTTCAGCTGCTTCATCAATGTCCTTCCCTCCATCATAAGGTCAGAAGTGGGGATGTTCGCTGATGACTGCACAGTGTTCAGTGCCATTTGCAACTCCTCAGATAATGAAGCAGTCCATGCCCGCATGCAGCAAGATCTGGATGGCAGGTAACATTCGCGCCACACAAGTGCCAGGCAATGACTATCTCCAACAAGCGAGCATCTAACCACTGCCCTTTGACATTCAATGGTATTGGCATCACTGATTCCACCACCATCAATATCCTGGGGGTCACCATTGACCAGAAACTTAACTGGACCAGCCACATAAATACTTTGGCAACAAGAGCAGGTCAGAGGCTGGGTATTCTGCAGTGAGTGTCTCCTGACTCCCCAAAGCCTTTCCACTATCAACAAGGCACAAGTCAGGAGTGTGATGGAATACTCTCCACTTGCCTGGATGAGTGCAGCTCCAATAACACTCAAGCATCTGGACACCATCCAAGACAAAGCAGCCCACTTGATTGGCACCCCATACATCACCTTAAACATTCACTCCCTCCACCACCGGCGTACCATGGCTGCAGTGTGTACCATCTACAAGATGCACTGCAGCAACTCACCAAGGCTTCTTCGGCAGCATCTCCCAAACCCGCGACCTCTACCACCTAGAAGGACAAGGGCAGCAGCCGCATGGGAACACCACCCCCTCCAAGTCACACACCAGCCTGACTTGGAAGTATATCGCCGTTCCTTCATCGTCGCTGGGTCAAAATCCTGGAACTCCCTCCCTAACAGCACTGTGGGAGTACCTTCTCCACATGGACTGCAGCGGTTCAAGAAGGCAGCTCACCACCACCTTCTCAAGGGCAACTAGGGATGGGCAATAAATGCTAGCCTTGCCAGCGATGCCCACATCCCATGAACGAATAAAAAAAACTGCTGGCTCTCAAATTCTTGTATTTATTCTATTAATGATTATCAAATCAAAATATTATATAAACTGTACCCTTCTCTTCTCCAAATTTCCTTCCTTGTACTTGCACTAAATGCTTCTGTTAACATTGGGGGCGGGGGGAGGAAGGGAAGACAAGGCAACCTGGTTGAACCAAACTAAAATTCTAACCCATTCCCTCATTTTACATTGATGTCCAGATCCCTTGAGAACACCTGCTGTATCAAAAAGACCTAACTAAACTGCAGTTAGAAATTTTAAACAGGAATTCCCTCAAATTGGATAATTTCAGGATTTTTGGAATTGCCCCAATTTGGACCAGTTCATGTTCAGGGTGACCTGGCCTATTTTTATAAACGAAAACACACCTGGTGCTGTCTTTGTAACCATCTATGAATAAACAGCATCAAATGTATTCCCCCCATCTCCCCAATTAGTACAGTACAGGTCAGAAGAGGCCATATTGAAACTCTGATTCTCTAAATTCAAGTTCTTTTTAATTTTCTGATCAAACTGTACACGTTGCGTGCCACATCCAGTTTTGGTCCCCAAGGAAATAAGGGAGACATTCTAAACCTGCAGGTGGTGCGCATATGAGCCACAAGGATCAGAGGCCTGCATTAGAAATAAAAAACTCGAACATTTCGGGCTTTTCATCCTTGAAAGGAAAAACTGGAATGGAACAATGGGTGATCTTTAAGGAAATGTTCCAAGTACAGGCTAGATACATTCCAAGAAGAGGGAAGGGTAAGGGAACCAAAGCAAGGGTTCCTTGGATGACGATAAAGAAGATGAAGAAACAAAAAAAGAGGGTGCATGATGAATGTCAGGTGAATTCTTCCAGGGAGAACCAGACAAAATACAATAAGTTGAGAGGGGATGTCAAGATGAAAGTAGGATTGGCAAAGAGAGAATGGCGGTTAACATAAAAGATGGGGGGAATACATTTGATGCTGTTTATTCATAATGGTTACAAAGACAGCACCAGGTGTGTTTTCTTATATAAAAATAGGCCAGGTCACCCTGAACATGAACTGGTCCAAATTGGGGCAATTCCAAAAATCCTGAAATTATCCAATTTGAGGAAATTCCTGTTTAAAATTTCTAACTGCAGTTTAGTTAGGTCTTTTTGATACAGCAGGTGTTCTCAAGGGATCTGGACATCAATGTAAAATGAGGGAATGGGTCAGAATTTTAGTTTGGTTCAATCAGGTTGCCTTGTCTTCCCTTCCTCCCCCCGCCCCCAATGTTAACAGAAGCATTTAGTGCAAGTACAAGGAAGGAAGTTTGGAGAAGAGAAGGGTACAGTTTATATATTTTGATTTGCTAATCATTAATAGAATAAATACAAGAATTTGAGAGCCAGCAGTTTTTTTAATTTGTTCATGGGAATCTTCTACCGGCATGTAAACAGTAAGCGGGTAGTAAGAGGTGGGCTGGGGCCTATTAGAGACAAAGTAGGCAATATATGCTTAGAGGCACAGGGCAAGGCTAGAATACTCAATGAGTATTTTGTATCGGTGTTTACTAAGGAGATGGGTGCTGACAAAATATCGGTAGAAGCAATGGAAGGGGTGAAAATTGATAGACAGGATATACTAGAAAGGCTGGGTATGCTTAGAGTGGTCGCCTGGTCCAGATGGCTTGCATCCCAGGTTGCTAAAGGAATTGGGGGAGGAGATAGCAGAAGGGCTTGCCATCATTTTCCAATCTTCCCTAGATGCAGGAGAGGTGCCTGAGGATTGGAAAGTGGCAACTGTGACACCATTGTTCAAGAAAGGGTGCAAGGACAATCCTAGTAACTACAGACCGGTCAGTTTAACATCAGTGGTGGGTAAAATTTTAGAAACAATAATCAAGGAAAAAATTAACAGGCACTTGGATAGGTTTAAGCTAATTAAGGAGAGCCAACATGGATTTCTAAAAGGCAGATCATGTTTGACTAATCTAATTGATTTTTTTGATGCAGTAAGAGGATTGATGAAGGGAATGCAAAGGATGTTGTCGACATTAAAGGTGTTTTCCAAAATACCACATAGGCTGGTTAACAAAATTGAGGCTCATGGAATAGGTGGGTCAGTGGCAGCTTGGATAAGAAATTGGCTTAACAGAAAACAGCAAGTTGTGGTAAATGGCTGTTTTGCAGACTTGAGGATGGTAGACAGTGGTATTCCCCAAGGGTCAATGCTGGGGCCACTGCTTTTTTTGATATATATAAATTACCAGGCTATTAGAATACAGAGTAGAATTTCTAAATTTGCCAATGACACCTAATGTGGGGGTGTGGCAAAGTGATGATACTCATCGATTGCAACAGGACATAGAAAGGCTAGCAGAATGGGCAGACAAGTGGCAGATGGAATTTAATACAGAGAAGTATGAGGTGATGCATTTTGGCAGAAAGAACAGGGAGAGGCAATATACACTTAATGGCAGTTTTAAAGAGTGTGCAGAGACAGAGGGACCTGGGAGTTAATGTGCATAGTTCCCTGAAGGTGGCACAACCTATATTGAGAGTGGTTAACAAAGCGTATGGGATCTTGGGCTTCATAGAGGTAGAGAGTACAAAAGTAGAGAAGTTATGCTGAACCTTTCTAAAGCGCTGGTTAGGTCACAACTGGAGTATTGCGTCCAGTTCTGGTCACCACACTTTAGGAAGGATGTGAAGGCCCTTGAGAGGGTGCAGTGCTTTACCAGAATGGTTCCGTGGATGGGGGATCTTAGCTACAAGGACAGGTTGGAGAAGCTGGATTTGTTTTCATTAGATCAAAGGAGGTTGCGGAGTGATTTGATAGAGGTGTACAAGATTATGAAGGGTTTGGATATGCTAGACGGGGAAAGGCTGTTCTCACTAGTTGATGGTATAAGGACTAAGGGACACAGATTTAAGGTTTTGGACAAGATACACAGGGGGGGATGCGAGAAAAAACTTTTTTACGCAGTGTTGACCTAGAATTCGCTGCCGACGGAAGTGGTGGAAGCGGAGACACTCAATGTTATCAAATGAAGACTGGATAGGCACTTGAGGGAAATAAACTTGCAGGGCTATGGGGATAGTGCAGGACTATGGGACTGACTGGATTGCTCTACAGAGAGCCAGCATGGACTCAATGGGCCTCCGTCTGTGCCATTATGACTCTATGAAAGGATGGAACTGACAGTATATATTAAATCATATAGAAAAGGTAAATAGTAGGACAAAGGCACACAATTCAAACAGGAAAATGACAATTTAGAACTGAAGAAGAAATTCTTCACACTAAGAGTGAATAGATTTCCAGATAAAGTAATGTAGCTCAAAATTCCAAAATAGTTTCAGAAATAACTGGGTGCTGTGATGGAGGACTGTAGGTTTGCCCGAGATTGATGGGACAAATAGCCATCCTCATTTGTATTTATTTTATGCACATAATCCAGGCTCACATTCCAATGCAAAGAAAAACTTGCATTTATATAGCGCCTTTCACGACCTCAGGACTTCCCAAAGTACTTTTTTGTAGTCACTGTTATAATGTAGGTAACACAACAGCCAATTTGTGCACAGCAAGTTCCCACTAACAGCAATGTGATAATGACCAGATGGATAAATATCGGCCAGGACACCAGGGAAGAACTCCCCTGTGCCTCTGCGAAATAGTGTCATGGGCTCTTTTACATCCACCAGAGGGGGCATAAGAGGCCTTGGTTTAATGTCACATCCAAAAAATGGCACCTCTGACAGCACAAATCTCCCTCAGTACTGCACTGGAGTGTCATCCTAGATTATGTGCTCAAGTCCTGGAGTGGGACTTGATCACACAATCTTCTGAGACAAGAATACTACCAACCGAGTCATGGTTGACAATCACAATGGAGGAAAAGGGAGTGCTGCAATGTCAGAGGCTATGTCATTCTGATGTGGTACTAAATGGAGATCACATCTGCTTGGACAGGTAAGCAACAGGGAATTCTCCTAATATCCTTGCCCCCATTCCTCACTCAGCTATAAACCACCAAAAACCAGATTAACTGGTAATTCATCTCAACACGGAGGTAAAATTGCATGTCATTGTTACCTACAGCAGTTCCTACATTCCAAAATTAAGTTACAAGAAACATTTTTGAAATGTTTTGAAAATGCAACTTTTCCAAAGTTTTGATTACAGCATCTTGTTTGGGGCACAGGAGACAATGCTGTACTCTACACTTAGTCACACTTCATACTGAAGCTTGGTACCCACAGAAAAAAAATTACTCCATTCTTTTAGCATCCTTCAGCTTGATGAACATTGGGATGGTAGAGGGAGAGTGTAGAATCATTTTTTGAAATATATCAGTGGTTAGCACTGTTGCCTCACAGCGCCAGGGAGCCGGGTTCGAATCCGGCCTCGGGTGACTGTGTGGAGTTTGCACATTCTCCCAGTGTTTGCGTGGGTTTCCTCCGGGTGCTCCGGTTTCCTCCCACAGTCCAAAGATGTGCGGGTTAGGTTGATTGGCTATGATAAATTAACCTTTAGTGTTAGGGGGATTAAATACGTGGGGTTACAGGGATAGGGTGGGATATGTGTTGGTGTAGGGGTTACGGGGGTCGGGTGGGATATGTGTCGGTGCAGGCTCGATGAGCCGAAATGGCCTCTATCTGCACTGTGGGGTTTCTGTGATTCTGTGATATACATTTCAAAGTATTGTCCAAACTTAAAAAGGTACAATAACTTAACAAAAATATGTTGTGCCTTCAATTCTGGAATAATTTTAACCATGAGGGTTAAATAACATGAAAAACAACAAAAGAAATGCACTACAGTACTGTTATCCATAAAACAGAAGGTTCATGCTTACAAGATATTTCTATTAGTTTGAAGATCAAGTTTCTTTTTAGAATATACACCATTGAAAAACACAAACTGCAATCTACTCTTTAATAGCTGTCCAAAAATAATTCTATCTTATATGAAAATTAGCCTCCATTAAATAACAAAACCTTACATCAGATCCAGACTGCAAGGAAACTTGCTTTTCCAATATGTACAGATGTCGAACCAAATGGCTGTTTCAGCAAAATCTGATTCGTTATACAAAGATTTATTAAAATACAACTGGAACATTTTGAATAATTCTATAAAACAGCACAAAAATGTAAACTTACGTTACATAATAACGAACACAAAAGTGAGTTTGACACACGTAACACTGGCAACCTCTAAGTTTTCAGGAGAGATAAAGCAGTAAGCAACACCAAATCAATTGATGTGGAAAAAACAATGCAAAAACAAAATATGCAGAAATCAATGTCCAAAAATAACTCTCGGAAAATGTGATAATTCTTCACACGTTAAAAAGAATTGAAGTATAGAAAACTGATCTTCGTGAAAAGCAATTTAGTAATAAGCTCGTGCCAAGTGGGGATCCCGAGATTTAAGCTGATAACTGTTTACTGTAGCAGAATGGCATTTATTTAATCTGAACAAGAGAGGCAGTATCCACATCATGTTTTCAATTCTCTGGTGACCATATAAATTGCAAGCACCTTTACGCATTAGCTTCACATTACTGGATGTACAGTTCAGCCTGTCCAAACTGGATGACCTGCAAGCAATCCCAAGCTGATATTAGCAGAAGTTCATCACGTGTGCCTGGGAGTCTCAATACATTGGATTTATTCTGAAAAGAATAACAACTTTGCAAGACAATGGTCAGATCCACTTTTAGGATGCATCGTAGTCATCATCATCTTCGTGTTTCCGTTTCAATGGGTTGACCTCACTGGTGCTACCCGGGGTCGAGACCATGTTAGTTGTGATAAGGATATTTTTTGAGCCGATTAGAGATGGATTGATCAACACATTTTGGACTGACGTTGTTGAGATGCCTGTAGCTGAAAGAAAAAAAAGTGTTATATATTTTATAAATTCTGTCCGAAAGCACATCTACAGTAGGCAAATAAAAGTAAAGCTAAAAACACAAATCAATTTGATTATACAGTGAGTATAAGTTAAATTTAAAAATCAACTAAAGTTTCTCTGACCCAAGTAGAAATCTAGCTCTATTGGAGCTGGCCATTTTCATTTAAAATTGTAGCTTTATGGATATTGCAGCTTTAAAGATGGCCCATGAAAATATCCTTTACTTAAAAAACACATCATTTTGAGAGTTATATTCAAGCATTAAATACTGGAATAGATTAATTTTTAAGCCAACTGCTCAGTAATCTAAACAGTTTGATCAAAAAAGATAGGTAATTTGTAATGCTAGGAAATATCAAGCTAAATTACATTTAAAGGAAAAATCCCAAAGTTGCATCTAATGATAGATTATTTTGTAAATATGTAGCTCCTGTCATTTAATCTACACAGTAAACCAATTTCTGGTGAAAGATTTGCAATTATCCTTAAGTCCTCTGTCACTTAACTTTTTCTTCCCCCCCAGTCCCACCAATGGCTGTTTGAGATTAACAAGATCTGATACTGGTAGAAATACCCAAAAATCTGCAAGTTGCTCATGTTGGAAGTACAGCAGTTTCTTTTCAGCAGAGTGTAGGACAGCTATCAGCACACTGCAAAGTCTTGCTTAGTCATAAGCAAGAAGCCTACTTTTGTAAATCTGAAGTAACCTGCCTATACATAGGAGCAGGAGTAGGCCATTCGGCCCCTCGAGCCTGCTCCACCATTCAATGGGATCATGGCTGATCATCCAAATTCAGTACTCTGTTCCTGCCTTCTCCCCATAGCCCTTGATCCCTTTAGCATTAAGAAATATATCCAACTCCTTCTTGAATATATTTAATGAATTGGCCTCCACTGCCTTCTGTGGTAAAGAATTCCACAGGTTCACCACTCTCTGGGTGAAGAAATTCCTCCTCATCTCTGTCTTAAATGGCTTACCCCTTATCCTTAGACTGTGACCCCTGGTTCTGGACTCCCCGGCCATCAGGAACATCCTTCCTGCATCCAGTCTGTCTAGTCCTGTTAGAACTTTATAAGTTTCAATGAGATCCCCTCTCATTCTTCTAAACTCCAGCGAGTGTAAACCCAATCGACCCAATCTCTCCTCATACGTCATTCCTGCCATCCCAGGTATCAGTCTGGTTAATCGTCGCTGCACTCCCTTCCTCAGATAAGGTGACCAAAACTGCACACAATACTCAAGGTGTGGTCTCAGCAAGGCCCTGTACAACTACAGCAAGACATCCTTGTTCCTGTACTCGAATCCTCTCGTTACGAAGGCCAACATACCATTTGCCTTAACCGCCTGCTGCACCTGCATGCTTACATTAAGCGACTGGTGCACAAGGACACCCAGGTCTCGTTGCACTTCCCCTTCTCCCAATCTATTGCCGTTCAGATAATAATCTGCCTTCCTGTTTTTGCCACCAAAGTGGATAACCTCACATTTATCCACATTATACTGCATCTGCCATGCTTCTGCCCAAATCATACTGGAGCTTCTCGGCATCCTCCTCACAGCACACACGCCCACCCAGCTTTATGTCGTCTGCAAACTTGGAGATATTACATCTAGTTCCCTCGTCTAGATCATTTATATATATTGTGAATAGCTGGGGTCCTAGGACCGAACCCTGCGGTACCCCACTAGTCACTGCCTGCCACTCGGAAAAAGACCCGTTTATTCCAACTCTTTGCTTCCTGTCTGCCAGCAAGTTCTTTATCCAAGTCAGTATCTTGCCCCCAATCCCATGTGCCTTAACTTTACACGCTAATCTCTTATGCAGGGCCTTATCGAAAGCCTTCTGAAAGTCCAAATACACCACATCCACTGGTTCTCCCTTATCTATTCGAACAGTTACGTCCTCAAAAAATTCTAGTAGATTAGTCAAGCACGATTTTCTTTTTGTAAATCCATGTTGACTTTGTCTGATCCTGTCACTGTTTTCCAAGTGCTCTGCTATTACATCTTTTATAATGGACTCTAGCATTTTCCCCACTACTGATGTCAGGCTTACTGGTCTATAATTCCCCGTTTTCTCTCTACCACCTTTTTTAAATAGTGGGTTTACATTAGCTACCCTCCAATCCACAGGAACTATTCCAGAGTCTATCGAATTTTGGAAGATGACCAGCAATGCATCTACTATTTCTTGGGCCACTTCCTGAAGTACCCTAGGATGTAGATCATCAGGCCCTGGGGATTTATCGGCCTTCAATCCCATCAATTTCCCTAACACCATTTCCCTACAAATACTGATTTCATTCAATTCCTCCCTCTCATTAGACCCTATGTTCCCTGAAATCTCTGGAAGGTTATTTGTGTCCTCCTTTGTGAAGACAAAACCAAAGTATGTATTTAATTGGTCAGCCATTTCTTTGTTCCCCATTATAAATTCCCCTGATTCTGACTGCAAGGGACGTACGCTTGACTTCACCAATCTTTTTCTCTTCACATATCTATAGAAGCTTTTACAGTCAGTTTTTATGTTCCGTGCAAGCTTACTCTCATACTCTATTTTCCCCCTCTTAATTAATCCCTTTGTCCTCCTTTGCTGAATCCTAAACTGCTCCCAATCCTCAGGTTTACTGCTTTTTCTGGCCAATTTATGTGTCTTCTCCTTGGATCTTATGCTATCCCTAATTTCCCTTGTTAGCCACGGTTGAGTCACCTTTTTTGTTTTATTTTTATGCCAAAGAGGGATGAACAAATTCTGTAGATGTAACTACAAATACAACGGTGCATGCCACTGTGCCGCTTTATCCTTGCTTTTGTTCATTCCTCAGACACACTTTTGCACCACCCAAGTCCAGAATCTAAGCATTGGTCTTTCACAGCATGCCATACATACAGCAAATTGGAAAAGGCATCCACAGACACCCCCGCCTCATTTCAGCTCTTCTCCTGCCTTGCATTTAGAATTTGAGCTAAAAAAAAAAAAATCTCCCTAAAAACAGAAAAACTAGACAATGTGCTAATCGTACTTCACGTTGGCAGAATCAGTACTGTTTGAGTTGGGAGGAAGGAAGAACAGAGCTAGTATTGGGACAGAGAAGCGCAAGAGAACTCACCCATCATCATGGAACATAGTAGGAGGCAAATACATTACACCTGCACTACTAAAATGTATTGTTTCAACACCACACGTTAGTTGGGGTCATTCATTCAGTGAAAGGTGATCTAATTATTCATTCTTGGGATGCGGGAGTCACTGGTATGGCTACGTTTATTGTCCATCCCTCGTTGTCCTGAAAATATGCGGAGTCAACTATGTAGTTTGGGACTAGAGTCATGTCTAGGCCAGACCGGAGAGGGGTGGCAGGTCCCCTTCCCTGTTGGACATTAGTGAACCAGTTGGGGTTTTACAACAATCCAGCAGCTTTCATCGTTATTTTACCTGGTATTAGCCTACAAATCAACAGACTGTTAATGAGATCAATTTCCCAATTTGCCTTGGTGGGACTTGAACTCAACCTCTGGATTGCTAAGCCAGTGCCATAACCACTAGGCTACAGCAACCATTTTAAAATATATTTATTGGAGCCATTAAATATTTATAATGCAGTAAAAGTGGTTTAGCCATTCTCAACACAACCAAAAGATTCTGGGTTTAACCCCCATTCTAGCCCATCTTGGCTGCCACTTCAATACAATACTGAGGGAGTGCTGCAACAGCAGATGTGCCATCCTCTAGACAAGATGTTAAACCAAACATCTGCCTATTCAGATGCACTTTTAGAAGAGGAGTTCTCCAGGGGTTTTGGCCTACCCTCCTGAATCAACACTATCAAAATGGACTAACTGGTCACATCTTATTTGCTGCTTAAGGGACCTTGTTTGTGCAAACTGCCTGCCACAACTCCAGTAACTCCACTTCAAAAAAATACATGAATTGACTGAAGAGCTTTGGGATATCCTGAAGATGTGAATGGCAGTTTATAAATGTACATTCTTCTTTCTTTCCAACATTATGGTGGGGGGAAGCAGTGAGATTCCCCACCCCACGATAAATGGCAGGAGCATTTGGAAGCATGGAATTGACCTTTAATATATAATGCACTGTTCCATAAATCACAAGTTTGTAATTTTACCTGGTTTAACAGTAGTTTGTGAGGAAGGGATTTGTACTGTAAATCTCTGTCCAGCCAATGTCACAGGCGTTCCGACTTTTGCAGTAACAGCTACTGTTTGTGATGAAGGTGTACCTGCAAATGCAAATTGCAGCTTTTCAACTCATTCCAAATATACAGAACTTCAGTCAATATTCTGTGCAAATTACAATAAAACTACTAAAACCACCAGTGTTAATACACTGCAAGAGGTCACAGACTCTCAAGATTATGAGGGAAATCTGTAATAAAAAGATGTTTTCTATATTTGTGCGGTACTCAGGAAACAGGGATAATACACCTTGTTTTTTTCCACCCATTTGTAATAGGCTGCAGCTGACGCAATCTGCCCACTTTTCCAAAATGACCTTAAAAGAAACCGATGTTAGGACGAAACTTCATGAACAGATAAAACAAAATTTAGGTGGAACTAAACATTGAATTAATCGTAGCAGAGTGCACGTTAAAGCAGGCTCTACTGTAACACTGAAATTGAGTCTGTACAAGAGAAGTGCTCCCATTACTCCAAACAGTTTATTATAGTGTAATCAGCACCAATATGTAGATGCTTCAGTAGCTATGCTTGAGCTTTGTTAAGTCAATTTGTGTATTTATATAAACTGGATCAAAATCAATTCAGTGTTAACAAATACTGAAAAGGATATAATTCGTCCTCCTCCATGTCTGTCATTTTCAGGGTGATTGGGATTTATAGAGTATTCAAACAATTTTGGTATTTATAAATGCAGCTGAGGGCTAAAGCACATAACGACAGTGAATGAGCGGGTGAAGCCAAGTCTGCCACTAATTCCACCAGGAAATTAATTATTATTCATAAAAATCAAAATATAAAACAGATAGTCATGTGTAGGAACTGAAGTTTACATTTCCACTATTATAATGTCTCAGACATGATATCCTTTCTGGTCAGGGTATCCTTTCTAGTCACTCCGATTTACAGGGGTTTCTTTTCATGAAGCTTGGTTAAATGGGTTATATTATCCAGGAAATAACCAATCTTAAGGGACACCACATTAGACAATCACATATAAAAGGGACAACAGGGCTAGAACCTACAACACTGAGTGACAATGCACAATGCTACTAGAGTCGCTGGGGGGGTGGTGGAATTCCCTCAGGTTAGGCGAAGTTTCAAATATGACAACTGCCCTGGCTTGGGTAAGACTATTGCATAATTATTAACAGCTGTAATTCAGCCTTTGTACAAATACTAGATTGCAACTTACCCAGTGTTGGTGCGCTGGGGCGATTGGTAACACATGTTCCAACACTTAATCTTGGTACAGTTATTCTTCCAGTGGATGATGTCATCTTTAAAGTTGGGGAATACAGAAGGATTTTTAAAATCCAGACAAGGCCGCTATGCAAAGTTGTATCAACATCAAGTCCGATGATAGCACCATGACACATACCTTCTTATGTAGTGACTTCAATTTGTAGTTTGGAGCCGTTAGGCAGTATCTGTCTGGTGGCAGCCTGGGCCCAGCATATGGTTTTATCAATGGTAGTGGGTTCTGATTCTTCTGTCGAGCAATCTCCAGCAGAAACTACAGCAAGATTATGAAAATGTAAAACTTTTTAATTAATTCAGTGATGCTTATCATGAGCAAAAAAAATTTCATTGAGCAATACTTACATCTCTAGGGGGAGGGGATGTAAACGAATGGTCCATTCGACACTGAATAGCCAGCCTTACATCATCTGCATCAACACTTGCCTTTTTAGCATGACTAGAATATATTTTAGCATCCTCCAGTATAGTGGTAACATATCCTGAAAGGTACAAGGATAATCAAGTGACTACTTGCCAAGAATATTGTTGCAAAGGTTCCCATCTTACATCACAGGGGTAATTTAAACCCCCCTAGGTGGGTGGGGGAGATGGCAGATGGAGGAGAAAGACAGGTGGCCAATGCATTCTCAGGAAACTACATGCCTCCATTTTAACTCAAGGTAGGGCGGGAATCCCAGCAGATGAAAGGAAGAGAGAGAGAATGGATCCGTGAGGCAAGTGCCTTTATTGCACTGCTTGCGGGCCAGGAGGAGCAAGAGCATTTCCCTCAGCCAATCAAGCTTACCTTTTAAACACCCCCCGTGATGGGACCCCTGTGATCAGCCAACCCACGATGTCCGACTCCCCCACCACCCACCGTGATTTTCCATTTACCGCCCCATGATGTCCGACTTTTCCCCCCACCCACCCACCCAGGTGATGTTGAACTTACCTGACAGCCGTTCCCCGGCTGCTTTCCAGCCCAACACATAGCCAGCCTGTCGATCTGGCTGGCTGTCAGGCAGGAAATCGGTTGAAAAAATTTCAATTCGGCAGGGTTTGCAAGAAACCCATACTTCCGGGTTTCCCATCCAAAAATCCTCTCCCCTGCTTTTTTCCCGGCTTCGAGTTACTATCAGGCCCCATGTCTTTACTTACGGTAAGTGAACTCCAACATTTGATTAATAACTCTTGGTTCATATTCTGTGATGCCCATATCCTTTAGAATCTGGGCCATAACCTGCAGAAAAATGAAATAGAAATACGTAAATGTTTCTCCTAGATTATAAATTATTTATACAATGAATAGAACACTTTTGGTCACCCTGCAAATGCATCAAAAGGTCAAAAAAATGGTTTCAATGTATTAGCATGGTGAAATCATTGCGTTGAGCACATATTAGCCTCCTGCTAATAAAATCTGGGCAATTTGGCAACAGAAAAGCAGGCACATTTTTTAAAATGGCTTTAACAATCCCTCTCATATCTAAATCTGCCAACTAGTCTGAACAAAGCTTTATCAAAACTGGCAGACCTATGGCAATTCAAGTAATTAATCGAATATTAATACAGTGCAGACTGGACAAGTTTAAAAAGAAAACTGGGAGGGAAAGGTTTAAGGCAATAATGTCAAATGTTTATTTTTCTATTATCTCAGAGAACATATGGGGGATTGAAGTAATCAGCAATAATGCCCATTATCGATTACATAAAGTGAGAATTAAAATTACTTTTTTAAAGGCAAATTATTTCAAACCAAACCAGGGTAACGTTAAATTCCATTTTTTTTAAATGTGCAATTTACTATGGTTCTGGACACAAATGAAGCTGGCTTGTTGTACAGAGGAGCAGCCAAAGTCATTTACTCTCTCAATTCTTGATGCTGCTTCTAGTCAGATCAAGCAGGACTATTTGCAAACAGATCGATAATTCCAATTTTATAAACTCATTCTACGCAAATGATTGCAGCAGAAAATTCTTCAGCTTCTAGTAAAAGCAGAACAGACATCTTCAAATTTTGTACATGGCCATTGCAAAGAGCCCAAGATTCAAACTGTGAATGCTGTGTGCACTGTCCACACAAGCAATAAAATACAGGTGATGTCCTCTATAGCTGAAAATCTAAGACCAACTGGGATGGAGGGAGCAAGTTCCATTTCCAAACAAACTCAATTTCAACTAAAATAATTGTAACAAATCTTCTGTTACAAAAAGCATGTAAAAGAGAGGCTGAATAGCAGTGACATCCCTAGCACTGTTTGAGGCAAACATTTTGAGGGTTATTTTTAATATTGAAACCATTGTCACAAGGCAGAGGGATTCCACGTCATTGCTCCTCCAGATATGTCCAGCAAAAGGAGTTATATTCCTATGGACCAATTAATCAGCCACAGTAGCTAGGACACACTCAATCCCTTTTCTGTCCCTGGGACATTCTAAAGAGAGCTTCATGCAATGCATACTCAGCTTATATTTTCTTAAACAAGTAGGGATCTCTCCATACTATAAATGAAAAGGCATGAAAGTAAAAGAAAACAAACACAAGTACAGTTGTCACAGCAGCACTTGAAGTGGACTACAAACTTCAGATTTGGCTCAATGGTAGCACTCCCATCTGAGTCCGAAGGTTGTGGGCTCAAGCCTCACCCCGGGTCTTGACTACATAATTTGGGCCGAGACTCCAGTGTAGTACTGAGGGTCTGCTGCACTGTCGGAGGTGCCATCTTTCGGATGAGACATTAAGCCAAGGCTGCCTCTGCTTCCGTGGGACTATTGGAAGAGCTGGGAAGTCCTCCCTGCCAATATTTAGCCCTCAATCAACATTAAAACAGATTTATCTGGTCATTATCAGATTGGCAGTGGGATCTTGTGTTGCACGTTTTCTACAACAACACTTCAGAAAGTATTTCATCGGCCAGTGAAGCGCTTTGGGTCTTGAACTGTTATCAACCCAAGTTCTTCTGAACTCTGCGTTAGTAAATCTGCCGCCATTCCTCGCCAGGGTTCCGGGAACAGCAGCAGCTCGGCCTGTTCCCGGGCAGCGAGCACCTTCGCCCCGGGCGGTGCAGCTGCCGAGCGGGAGCCGCTGTAGGTCAGAGTGTCACCGGGCGGCTAACGCGCTGCGGGGGCACTAGGCACTCGGTGCCGGGCTCAGGCGCTGAGACTCTACCTGCGCGTCCCGCGGTACGCTCTTCGGGGCAGCCATCTTCTCTCAGCCGCTCACTTCCGCCAATCCTCGACGTCACTTCCCGGAAGCCAAAGAGGCGGCGCGTCACGTGACGACCCGGCCTGACTCGTGGCTCCGAGCGTGTTCCATAGAGCCCGCGCTCCACTGACAGGTCTGCATCGGTGCAGCACACCCCACTAACATTGTAATGGGATGTTGTGCAAGAGGGTGCACTGAGTGTAGCCACTTTTCATTTTTGGATGGTGCAGTGAGAATAGAGATCAAACAGTAGAAATTATTGCCAGTACCAACACTGGCACCAAATTCCTCCAATATTTTAACGGAAACGTTAACCTATTTATTTTAAATCACTTAACACCCGCATTACTTAAATCATTTAACCCTGGCAGTGTCAGCTGTGGTTCAGTTGGTTGCACACTTGCTTCTGAGTCAGAAGGTTGTGGTTTCAAAATCCCACTCCAGGGACTTGAGTACATGAAGCTAGGCTGATACTCCAGTGCAGTGCTGAGGGAGTGCTGCAGTGTTGGAGGTACTGTCTTTCGGATGAGACTTTAAATCAAGGCCCCGTCTGCTCTCTCAGGTGGACACAAAAGATCCCATGGCATTATTTTGAAGAAGAGCAGGGGAGCTTGCTTGCTGAGTGCAAATTTGCTGCTGCGTTTCCCACATTACAACAGTGACTACACTCCAAAAGTACTTAATTGGCTGTAAAGCGCTTTGAGATGTCCGGTGGTTGTGAAAGGCACTATATGGCATGTCTTTTTTTTAATTAAAATAGCAGAGGAATTTGGTCTGTGGCATTAATGAAATGTGTCACTTGTCAGCCCAAGCCTTATCCTACTGCAGGCTGGTAAAGTAATGCCAACGTCACCATCTTATTAATCATGAGACAAACTTTTAAAAATCATGAGATTTGGTAAGAAATCATGAGTTTTTTATTTCAAATATAAACCAATATAGATTGACAGTTGGTTTGTAAACCTCATTACTGGCTTTATTTAATCACTTAACACGTCACAGCTCTTTACAAAAACTATATTACTGCATCTGAAAATGCTTTACAAAAAACCTTTTAAAAATCCTACCCGTTATCACCATGCTGCCATGCATCTCAATATAAGGTTACGATGACTAATATAATTAAGTTATACAATTAAGTGTATATATTTATGGCTTGGGCCAACTGCCAGCAGGAAGAGGTGAGCATTCTACCCACTGCCCACCTGTTTGATACCTGATGTTAAAATCAAGCCTCAACTCTCCTGTGAACCAAAACCAAAACCTACGCTATTATACAGGCTGTGTCGGAGATAGTCCAGAAATAACAATACTTTTTATCATTGTTTTTGGCCACCACCATAAACTCTGCTCCTTGTCACTGACTCCATCCTCTCCAGCCACTCATTCAGGCTGAACCAGACAGTGCCGGACTCAACATTGAGTTCAACAATTTCAGATAATTATCCCTGCCCCCATTTCTCATGCAGTATGATTTTTGCCATTCCCATTTGCAACATTTTATCTTTCCTGCCTCTTACAAAAGTACAGGATATTCTTTCTATTCCTTCCTCCCCTCCTAACCACCCCCCCCCCCCCCGTCTCTGCACCTGCTTAATATCTGTTACATCTCCAGCTTTTTCCAGTTCTGATGAAGGGGTCCCAGACCTGAAACGTTAACTCTGTTTCTCTCTCCACAGATGCTGCCTGGCCTGCTGAGTATTTCCAGCATTTTCTGTTGTTATTTCAGATTTCCAGCATCCGCAGTATTTTGCTATTATATTAGTGCGAGACCTTGACTTCTGTTCGATCCAGCGCTGAGCTCCAAACACCACATCCTACCCATCACCACAACTTGTTTCCATCCCTGCAACACTGCCTGTTTCTGCACCTACCTCAACTCCTGCACGGTTGAAATCTATGCTTTTGTCACCAACAGAATATTTTTCCACAATGCCCTCTTTCTGGCTCAGACTCTCCAACCTCCATAATTTCTAACTTCTCCAAAACATATTGGGCTAAAAATTGAGTAGCGCCCCAACTGGGGTGCTAACTTCGCCGGGGCGCTAAAAGTAGCGCCCCGGAAAAATTAGCGCCCCTGTGCCGGAAATTGAGTGGTTGCGCCCCAAGAGGGAAGCGGGGCGCTACTGGAAGTGCCCTGCATCCCTCTTGGGGCGCTGTGAGTCAATATTGTGGCGTTATGTGCCGCAGCGCCACACACTGCGGCATGTCGCACCGCGGTATTGCAGGCCTTCCTCCCCTTCTTAAAGGGGAGGGGCCTTGTGCAGCGCGACCTGGGGCCCAGCTGGGCTCCCGGGGATCGGGAGTGCGGGCAAAAGAGCCCGGCACTCAAGAGAAATGCCGGGCTCTTGGAGCGCAGCCAGCACTCTGCGGGGGGGGGGGGGGCGTTTCAGGAGGTCTGGGATGGGAGCGCAGGCAGGTGCTGGCATGCGGCCAGCAACAAAAATGGCCGCCCCAACCTCGCCTTTAAGTTGCGCCTCCCCGGCCACAGGTACGCCCCCCTGACCCCATCGGACAAAGCGTCCGGCGGTAAGTCAGGGGGTGCTCCCGAAGATCGTGGCTGGGGCGTGAGCGGGGCGCTGCACACACCAATGACGTCATCGCCAGCGGCGCAGCGCCTCAGGGCGCTACTGGTTAGCGCCACCACTAACCTCCCGCTGAATTTTGTGGGAGGCGTGGGCAGTGCCGTGCCCGGGCGCTAGTTGGTTTGCGTCCTGTTAGCGCCCTCTTAAGGCGCTAACCGGAGGCGCAACCAACTGAATTTTTCCCCCATTCACACTTATTCTTTTCTGCACTCAGTCCTGTTAACCCATTATCTTCATTTTCACAAACTAACTTTGGCCGCATGGCCCGCATCACTTTTTAAAATTAGAATCTTTGCCGGTATATTCAAATCCCTTCACAACCTCAACCCAACTTTCTACAACCGTCTCCGGTTTTATACCCCCTCCTGCATCCTTTAGCCTTTTGACTCTGGGCTGTTGTGCATTCCCAGTCCCTTCGCCTCACCAATGGTGGCCGAGCCTTTAGCTGTCTTGTCTCTTTGGAACTCCCTCTCTAAACCCCTCTACCTCTCGCTTCTCTCCCCAGCTTGAAAAACCAGTTCAACACACTCTGTACAATTTTAGACAAAATAAAGGTGAAGACAATTTAAGAAAATGAATAATAAAAATAACAACAGAAAATGCTGGAAAAATCATACAGCCTGAAGAATGGGGGCAGGGGTTATAGCCTGAAATTGTAAAGTGCCTAATCGAAAGATGAGGTGCTGTTCCTCGAACTTACGTTGAGCTTCATTGGAACAATGTAAGAGGCTGAGGACAGAGTGATCAGAGCGGGAGTGAAGCGGAGAATTAAAGTGACAGGCAACCGGAAGCTCAGAGTCACCCTTACGGATTGAACGGTGCTGTTCCGCAACGCAGTCGCCCAATATGCGTTTAGTCTCCCCAATGTAGAGGAGACCGCATCGTGAGCAGCGAATACAGTATACTAACATAGAAGATAGGAGCAGGAGTAGGCCATTCGGCCCCTCGAGCCTGTTCCGCCATTTTATGAGATCATGGCTGATCATCCGAATTCAGTACCCTGTCCCTGCTTTCTCCCCATATCCCTTGATCCCTTTAGCATTAAGAAATATATCTAACTCCTTCTTGAATATATTTAATCAGTTGGCCTCAACTGCCTTCTGTGGTAGCGAATTCCACAGGTTCACCACTCTCTGGGTGAAGAAATTCCTCCTCATCTCAGTCCTAAATGGCTTACCCCTTATCCTTAGACTGTGACCCCTGGTTCTGGACTCCCCCGCCATCGGGAATATCCTTCCTGCATCTAGTCTGTCTAGTCCTGTTAGAATTTTATAAGTTTCAATGAGATCCCCTCTCATTCTTCTAAACTCTAGCGAATATAAGCCTAATCGACTCAATCTCTCTTTATACATCATTCCTGCCATCGCAGGTATCAGTCTGGTGAATCTTCACTGCACTCGATCCATGGCAAGAACATCCTTCCTCAGTTAAGGCGACCAAAACTGCACACAATACTCAAGGTGTGGTCTCACCAAGGCCCTGTACAACTGCAGCAAGCCATCCTTGCTCCTGTACTCAAATCCTCTCGCTATGAAGGCCAACATACCATTTGCCTTCTTAACCGCCTGCTGCACCTGCATGCTTACCTTCAGCGACTGGTGCACAAGGACACCCAGGTCTCGTTGCGCTTCCCCTTTTCCCAATCTATTGCCATTCAGATAATAATCTGTCTTCCTGTTTTTGCCACCAAAGTGGATAACCTCGCATTTATCCACATTATACTGAATCTGCCATGCATCTGCCCAATCACTCAACCTGTCCAAATCATACAGGAGTTTCTCTGCATCCTCCTCACAGCACACACGCCCACCCAGTTTTGTGTCATCTGCAAACTTGGAGATATTACATCTGGTTCCCTCGTTTAGATCATTAATATATATTGTGAATAGCTGGGGTCCTCGCACTGATCCCTGCGGTACCCCACTAGTCACTGCCTGCCACTCGGAAAAAGACATGTTTATTCCAACTCTTTGCTTCCTGCCTGCCAACCAGTTCTCTATCCAAGTCAGCACCTTACCCCCAATCCCATGTGCTTTAACTTTGCACGCCAATCTCTTATGCAGGACCTTATCGAAAGCCTTCTGAAAGTCCAAATACACCACATCCACTGGTTCTCCCTTATCTAGTCTACCAGTTACATCCTCAAAAAATTCGAGTAGATTAGTCAAGCATGATTTACCTTTTGTAAATCCATGTTGACTTTGTCCGATAATGTCACTGTTTCCCAAGTGCTCTGCTATTACATCTTTTATAATGGATTCTAGCATTTTCCCCACTACCAATGTCAGGCTTACTGGTCTATAATTCCCCGTTTTCTCTCTACCACCTTTTTTAAATAGTGGGTTTACACTAGCTACCCTCCAATCCACGGGAACTATTCCAGAGTCTATCGAATTTTGGAAGATGACCAGCAATGCATCTACTATTTCTTGGGCCACTTCCTTAAGTACCCTAGGATGTAGATTATCAGGCCCTGGGGATTTATCGGCCTTCAATCCCGTCAATTTCCCTAACACCATTTCCCTACAAATACTGATTTCATTCAATTCCTCCCTCTCATTAGACCCTATGTTCCCTGAAATCTCTGGAAGGTTATTTGTGTCCTCCTTTGTGAAGACAAAAACAAAGTATGTATTTAATTGGTCAGCCATTTCTTTGTTCCCCATTATAAATTCCCCTGATTCTGACTGCAAGGGACGTACGCTTAACTTCACCAATCTTTTTCTCTTCTCATATCTATAGAAGCTTTTACAGTCACCTTTTATGTTCCCTGCAAGCTTACTCTCATATTCTGTTTTCCCCCTCTTAATTAATCCCTTTGTCCTCCTTTGCTGAATCCTAAACTGCTCCCAATCCTTGGTTTTGCTGCTTTTTCTGGCCAATTTATATGTCCTCTCCTTGGATCTTATGCTATCCCTAATATCCCTTATTAGCCATGGTTGAGTCACCTTTTTTGTTTTATTTTTATGCCAAACAGGGATGAACAAATTCTGTAGTTCAGCCATGCAATCTTTAAATGTTTGCCATTGCCTATCCACCACCAACCCTTTAGGTAACATTCCCCAATCCACCCTAGCCAACTCACACCTCATACCATTGTAGTTTCCTTTATTTAAATTCAGGACCCTAGTCTCTGAGTCAACTGCTTCACTCTCCATCTTAATGAAGAATTCTATCATATTATGATCGCTCCTCCCAACGGGCCTCGTACACCAACATTGCTAATTAATCCTTTCTCATTACATAATACCCAGTCTAAGATGGCCTGATCTCTAGTTGGTTCCTCGACATATTGGTTCAGGAAACCATCCCGTACACACTCTAGGAATTCCTCCTCCACAGTATATTGTTACTAATTTGGTTAGCCCAATCTATATGTAGATTAAAGTCACCCATGATAACTGCTCTGCCCTTATATCACACATCTCTAATTTCCCATTTAATGCCATCCCCTCAGCATTACTGTTTGGGGGTCTGTATACAACTCCCACTAACGTTTTCTGCCCCTAGGTATTTCTCAGCTCCACCCATACAGATTCCACATCATCAGAGCTAATATTCTTCCTTACTATTGTGTTAATCTCCTCTTTAACCAGCAATGCTACCCCATTTTTGCCCGTCCTTCCTGAATATTGAATAACCCTGGATGTTGAATTCCCAGCCTTGGTCACCCTGGAGCCATGTCTCCGTAATCCCAATTACATCATATCCATTTACATCTATTTACGCAGCTAATTCATCCACCTTATTACAAATGTTCCTCGCATTAAGACACAAAGCCTTCAGGCTTGTTTTTTTAACACTCTTAGTCCTTTTAGAATTATTATTTACTGTAGCCCTGTTTGATTTACACCCTTGATTTATCTGCCTTCCACTTTTGCTTTTCTCCTTCCTGTCTTTTGTTTCTACCCTTGCTTCCCTTTCCTCTGTCTCCCTGCACAGGTTCCCAACCCCCTGCCATTTTAGTTTAAACCTTCCCCAACAGCACCAGCAAACACTCCCCCTAGGACATCGGTCCCGGTCCCGCCCAGGTGCAAACCGTCCAGTTTGTACTGGTCCCACCTCCCCCAGAACCGGTTCCAATGTCCCAAGAATTTGAATCCCTCCCCTTTGCACCATTCCTCTAGCCATGTATTCATCTGAAATATCCTTCTATTTTTACTCTGACTAGCACGTGGCACTGGTAGCAATCCTGAGATTACTACCTTTGAGGTCCTATTTTTTAATATACCTCCTAACTCCCTATATTCAGCTTTTAGGACCTCATCCCATTTTTTACCCATGTCGTTGGTACCTATATGCACCACGACATGGCTGTTCACCCTCCCCCTCCAGAATGCCCTGCAGCCACCCCGAGACATCCTTGAAACTTGCACCAGGGAGGCAGCATACCATCCTGGAGTCTCATTTGTGGAGGCTGGTGGGGTAAAAGGTGAGGACAAGGGGAACCCTATCGTGGTTCTGGGAGGGAGGGGAAGGGGTGAGAGCAGAAGTGCGGGAAATGGAACGGACATGGTCAAGGGCCATGTCAACCACAGTAGAGGGGAATCCTCGGTTGAGGAAAAAGGAAGACATGTTGGAAGCACTGGTATGGAAGGTGGCATCGTCAAAACAGACACGGCGGAGATGGAGAAACTGGGAAAATGGAATAGAGTCCTTACAGGAAGCGGGGTGGGAGGAAGTATATTCCAGGTAGCTGTGGGAGTCAATGGGTTTGTAGTGGATGTTTGTCGATAGCCTATCGCCAGAAATGGAGACAGAGAAGTCAAGGTAGCGAAGAGTCAGAGATGGACCATGTGAAGGTGAGGGAAGGGTGGAAATTGGAAGTAAAGTGAATGAACTTTTCTAGTTCAGGGCGAGGGCAGGAAACGGCTCCGATACAGTCATCGATATACCGGAAAAAGAGGTGAGGGAGGGGACCTGAGTAGGGCTGGAACAAAGAATGTTCCACATATCCCATGAAAAGGCAGGCATAGCTAGGGCCCATGCGGGTTCCCATAGCAACACCCTTAATTTGGAGGAAGTGAGTGGAGTCAAAGGAGAAGTTGTTCAATGTGAGAACAAGTTCAGCCAGGCGGTAGAGGGTGGTGGTGGATGGGGACTGGTTGGGCCTCTGTTCCAGGAAGAAGCTGAGCACCCTCAGGCCCTCCTGGTGGGGGATGGAGGTGTAGAGGGATTGGACGTCCATGGTAATGCCAACTCTCGCGATTTAATCGCGAGACCTGTGATTTTTAATGAAAATCCATCCCCCAACTCTGATTTCGCAATTTACCTCAGAAAACGCGCGAGTTGAATGGTTGATTAATTCCAAACCCGCACTTCTGTACAAAAAAAGTGAACTCCGCCTGTGTGCCCTGCACATCTCTATTTATAATGTTCCAATTCCGAAAGAGGACGGGCTCCCGTTGCCTGGACACTGATTGATTGACCAGTACGTTTACACACACATATCTCTGCAGAGATGCATGGAACACACAGCAGGAGCGAGTTCTGAAGATTATCTCTCACCAGTGAGATAAGCTGTATTCCACTGCTTACTGCCAACTTTTTAAAAATTCCAAATGCAGAATTTTTAACAAGTCTATATCGGTAGCTTCCAATTTTTTTTTACAATAGGTTAGCAATTAACAGCCTAGTACCTAAAATCAATTAGAGACTGAAAACAGAAATCTTATGGATTGTCAGGACTTTGCGGCACATATATTTGGACAGCTGTGGAATAATCACAAAGAACAGGCTGGATTTTGCTTTGTGATGAATATATAGGGCGGGTAGTGGCTTTATCCAATATTGTGAAATGACACATGGCTTTGGGGAAATTCACTTACATTGCTTTCATCGATTTTGTTTTTGTAGGGCATTTGATCTAGCTCAGCTCTGATGAAACTGAGCTATTGCAGTATATGGCAAAATCTTGACTTTTATCCCAAGAGGTATACTGCAGTTCCAAGAGTAACTGGAAAACTCAATGAACTGCCTGCAGTCTTCATCAATGATATGTTAAATGACATTGTAAGGGATGGTTTTGGAACATTTTGCATTTCTGAAAGACTCAGCACTCCTTTTCACGGCTATTTTGTTAATGATTTTCCTGCAAATCTACTGTGCTCAACTCGCTCAACTTGAACAATGGGCCAACCAGTGGAATTTGATGATGAATGACCCTCAAGTGCAGTTTTATGGCTTTTCATGGTGCATCAGAGGATCTTGAACGTTTGGAACAAACACTTCCTGTAAGGACTCTATTCCATTCTCCCAGTTTCTCCGTCTTCGTCGCATCTGTTCCGACGATGCCACCTTCCACCAGTGCTTCCGATATGCCTTCCTTTTTCCTCAAATGAGGATTCCCCTCCACCGTGGTTGACAGGGCCCTCAACCATTTTCGTTCCACTTCCCGCACTTCTGCTCTAACCCCTTCCCCTCCCTCCCAGAACCATGATAAGATTCCCCTTGTCCTCACCTTTCATCCCACCAGCATCCACATTCAACGGATCATCCTTCGCCACCTTCACCACCAAACACATCTTCCCCTCCCATCCGCTTTCAGTATTTCAAAGGGACCACTCCATCCACAACACCCTGGTCTACTCCTCAACTTGTCCCACCAGAATGAGGTGGGTCAAGTGGCGCAAGTCTCAGTAGAGGAACATTTGGGGAACAGTGATCACAGTATCATAAAGTTTAGATTAGCTATGGAAAAGGACAGGGAGCAATCTAGAGTAAAAATACTTAACTGGAGCAAGGCCAATTTCAGTGGGTTGAGAACAGATATGGCCTGGGTAAATTGGAATCAAAGATTGTAATTGAACAATGGGCTGCCTTTACCAAGGAAGAAGATGCTGCCAAAGTTATAGTGAAAGAGGAGGTAGTTGAGATACTGGATGGGATAAAAATTGATAAAGAGGAGGTACTAGAAAGGCTGGTTGTACTTAAAGTTAATAAGTTACCAGATGGGATGCATCCTAGGATGCTGAGGGAAGTAAAGGTGGAAATTGTGGAGGTACTGGCCATAATCTTCCAATCCTCCTTAGCTGCAGGGATGGTGCCAGAGGACTGGAGAATTTCAAATGTTACATCCTTGTTTAAAAAAGGGTGTAAGGATAAACCTAGCAACTACAGGCCAGTCAGTTTAACCTCGGTAGTGGGGAAGCTTATACAAACAATAATCCGGGACAAAATTAACAGTCACTTAGACAAGTGTGGATTAATTAAGGAAAGCCAGCACGGATTTGTTAAAAGCAAATTGTGTTTAACTAACTTGATTGAGTTTTTTGATGAAGTAACAGAGAGGGTTGATGAAGGCAATGCAGTTGATGTGGTGTACATGGACTTCCAAAAGGCATTTGATAAAGTGCCACAAAATAGGCTTGCCAGCAAAGTTGAAGCCCATGGAATAAAAGGGGCAGTGGCAGAATGGATATGAAATTGGCTAAGTGACAGGAAGCAGAGAGTAGTGGTGAACGGTTGTTTTTTGGAATGGAGGAACATATGCAGTGGTGTTCCCAAGGGTTGGTATGAGGACCACTGCTTTTCTTGTTATAAATTAAAGACTTGGACTTGGGTGTACAGGGTACAATTTCAAAATTTGCAGCTGACACAAAACTTGGAAGTATAGCGAACAGTGAGGAGCATAGTGATAGACTTCGAGAGGACATAGCAAGATTAAAAGAGTCATAGTTACTCCCGCCGTTTACCCGCGCTTCATTGAATTTCTTCACTTTGACATTCAGAGCACTGGGCAGAAATCACATCGCGTCAACACCCGCCTGCGGCCTTCGCGATGCTTTGTTTTAATTAAACAGCCGGATTCCCCTGGTCCGCACCAGTTCTAAGTCAGCTGCTAGACATGTGGCAGATGAAATTTAACGCAGAAAAGTGCGAAGTGATACATTTTGGTAGGAGGAACAAGCAGAGGCAATTTAAACATAGAAACATAGAAGATAGGAGCAGGAGTAGGCCATTCAGCCCCTCGAGCCTGCTCCACCATTCAATGCAATCATGGCTGATCATCCAAATTCATTTTCCTGTCCCTACTTTCTCCCCATATCCCTTGATCCCCTATCCTTCTTGAATATATTTAATGAATTGGCCTCAACTGTCTTCTGTGGTAGAGAATTCCACAGGTTCACCACTCTCTGGGTGAAGAAATTCCTCCTCATCTCAGTCCTAAATGGCTTACCCCTTATCCTTAGACTGTGACCCCTGGTTCTGGACTCCCCCGCCATCGGGAACATCCTTCCTGCATCTAGTCTGTCTAGTCCTGTTAGAATTTTATAAGTTTCAATGAGATCCCCTCTCATTCTTCTAAACTCTAGCGAATATAAGCCTAATCGACCCAATCTCTCTTCATACGTCATTCCTGCCATCCCAGGTATCAGTCTGATGAATCTTCGCTGCCTCCCTCCATGGCAAGAACATCCTTCCTCAGATAAGGCGACCAAAACTGCACACAATACACAAGGTGTGGTCTCACCAAGGCCCTGTACAACTGCAGCAAGACATCCTTGCTCCTGTACTCGAATCCTCTCGCTATGAAGGCCAACATACCATTTGCCTTCTTAACCGCCTGCTGCACCTGCATGCTTACCTTCAGCGACTGGTGCACAAGGACACCCAGGTCTCGTTGCACTTCCCCTTTTCACAATCTATTGCCATTCAGATAATAATCTGCCTTCCTGTTTTTGCCACCAAAGTGGATAACCTCGCATTTATCCACATTATACTGCATCTGCCATGCATCTGCCCAATCGCCCAACCTGTCCGAATTGTACTGGAGTTTCTCTGCATCTCCTCACAGCACACACGCCCACCCAGCTTTGTGTCGTCTGCAAACTTGGAGATATTACATCTAGTCCCCTCGTCTAGATCATCAATATATATTGTGAATAACTGGGGTCCTAGCACCGATCCCTGCGGTACCCCACTAGTCACTGCCTTCCACTCGGAAAAAGACCCGTTTATTCCAACTCTTTGCTTCCTGCCTGCCAACCAGTTTTCTATCCAAGTCAGTACCTTACCCCCAATCCTATGTGCTTTAACTTTGCACTCTAGTCTCTTATGCGGGACCTTATCGAAAGCCTTCTGAAAGTCCAAATACACCACATCCACTGGTTCTCCCTTATCTAGTCTACCAGTTACATCCTCAAAAAATTCTAGTAGATTAGTCAAGCATGATTTACCTTTTGTAAACGAAAGGGTACAATTCTAAAGGGTGTGCATGAACAGAGAGAACTGGGGGTATAGGAATAGGAGGATAGAGCAGATGAATGCATGGCTAAGGAGTTGGTGCAGGAGGGAGGGCTTTAGTTTCCTGGATCACTGGGCCTGCTTCTGGGAAAGGTGGGACTTGTACAAGTCGGACGGGTTGCACCTGAACCAGAGCGGGACAAATATCCTTGCGGGGAGGTTTGCTAGCACTGTTCGGGGGGGTTTAAACTAAAATGGCAGGGGGTTGGGAACCTGAGGAGGGAGACAGAGGAAAGGAAAACAGGGATAAAAGCAAAAGATAGGAAGGAGAAAAACAAAAGTGGCAGTCAGAGAAATCAACGGTTTAAATCAAACATGGCCACAGTAAATAATAATTCTAATAGGTCTAAGAGCATTAAAAAAACAAGCCTGAAGGCTTTGTGTCTTAATGCGAGGAGCATTTGTAATAAGGTGGATGAATTGGCTGCGCAAATAGAGGTAAACAAATACGATTTGGTTGGGATTACAGAAACGTGGCTCAAGGATGGCCAAGACTGGGAACTCAACATCCAGGGGTATTCGATATTCAGGAAAGATAGGCAAAAAGGAAAGGGAGGTGGGGTAGCATTACTGGTTAAAGAAGGGATTAATACAATTGTAATGAAGGATATTAGCTCTGATGATGTGGAATCTGTATGGGTAGAATTGAGAAATACTAAGGGGAAAAAAACATTAGTGGGAGTGGTATATAGACCTCCAAACAGTAAGGTGGAGGTTGGGGATGGCATTAAAAGGGAAATTAAAGAAGCGTGCAATAAGGGCACAGCAGTCATCATGGGTGACTTTAATCTACATATAGATTGGGCCAACCAAATTAGTAACAATACTGTGGAGGAGGAATTCCTGGAGTGTTTACGGGATGGTTTCCTGGACCAATATACATAGATACATAGATACATAGAAGATAGGAGCAGGAGTAGGCCATTCGGCCCTTCGTGCCTGCTCCGCCATTTAATGAGATCATGGCTGATCCTTTAATTCAGTATCCCGTCCCCGCCTTCTCTCCGTAACCCTTAACCCCTTTTGCCCGTAGAAATATATCTAATTCCCTCTTAAATATATTTAATGAGCTGGCATACACTGCCCTCTGTGGCAATGAGTTCCACAGGTTCACCACTCTCTGAGTGAAGAAATTCCCCCTCATCTCTGTCCTAAATGGTTTAGCCCTTATCCTTAAATTATGTCCTCTAGTTCTGTTCTCACCCGCCAAGGGAAACATTCCTTCTGCATCCAGTCTGTCTAGACCTGTCAGAATTTTATACACTTCTATGAGGTCCCCTCTCAATCTTCTAAACTCCAGTGTGTACATCCCTAAACTACATAGTCTCTCCTCATAGGTCATTCCCGCCATTCCTGGTATCAGCCTGGTGAATCGCCGCTGCACCCCCTCCATGGCAAGAACATCCTTCCTCAGATGAGGCGACCAAAACTGTACACAGTACTCGAGGTGTGGTCTCACCAGTGCCCTGTACAGCTGCAGCAAGGTATCCCTGTTCCTGTATTCTAACCCTTTTGCTATGAAGGCCAGCATACCGTTTGCCTTCTTGACCGCCTGTTGCACCTGCATGCTCGCCTTCAGTGACTGGTGTACAAGAACACCCAGGTCTCTCTGTACTTCCCCCTCTCCCAATCTATTGCCATTTAAATAATAATTTGCCCTCCCGTTCCTGCACCCAAGGTGGATAACTTCGCACTTGTCCACATTATAGTGCATCTGCCATTTATCCGCCCAATCGCCCAGTCTGTCCAAATCGCTCTGGAGCTTCCTGGTCTCTTCCTCTGAGCCCACCCCCCCTCCTAGTTTAGTGTCGTCTGCAAATTTGGAAATGCTGCATCCGACTCCCTGATCCAGGTCATTAATGTAAATTGTGAACAGCTGGGGGCCCAGGACAGATCCCTGTGGTACCCCACTTGTTACTGCCTGCCATTCAGAAAATGAGCCGTTTATTCCAACTCTCTGTTTTTTATCTGACAGCCAGTTCCCTATCCACGCCAAAACTTTCCCCTTTATCCCATGAGCCTCAATTTTCCATGCTAATCTTTTATGTGGGACCTTATCGAAGGCCTTTTGGAAGTCCAGGTACACCACATCTACTGGCTCTCCCCCATCTATTCTACCAGTTACTCCCTCAAAAAATTCCAATAGATTAGTCAAGCACGATTTACCCTTTGTAAATCCATGTTGACTCTGTCCTATCCTGTCCCCATTTGCTAAGTGCTCCGCTATTTCATCCTTAATGATGGACTCCAGCATTTTGCCCACAACTGATGTAAGGCTTACAGGTCTGTAATTACCTGCTTTTTCCCTACCCCCCTTTTTGAATAGTGGGGTAACGTTAGCTACCCTCCAATCCATCGGCACTGTTCCCGAGTCTAATGAATTCTGAAAAATCATCCTTAGTGCATCCGCTATCTCTAGGGCCACCTCCTTCAGTACCCTAGGATGCATGTTATCAGGCCCTGGGGATTTGTCCACCTTCAATCCCTTTAGCTTCCTTAACACCATATCCTTAGAGATATTGATTTGCGTCAGTTCCTCCTTTGCCAATGTCCCTATTTTTCCCGATATCCCAGGGAGGTTTTTTGTGTCTTCCTTCGTAAAGACTGACCCAAAGTATGCATTTAGTTGATCTGCCATTTCCTTATTTCCCATTATATATTCCCCCGTATCTGACTGCAATGGACCAACTTTGGTTTTCACCAGTCTTTTCCTTTTGATATACTTATAAAAGCTTTTGGAGTTAGTTTTTATATTTTCCGCCAGCTTGTTTTCGTAAGCTATTTTGCCCCTCTTGATTATGCCCTTTGCCCTCCTTTGCTCTATCTTAAACTGTTCCCAATCTTCCGCTCTGGCGCTTTTTTTGGCTATTTTATACGCCCTATCTTTGGATTTTATGCTGTCTCTAATTTCCCCTGTTATCCACGGTTGAGTCACCTTTTTAGATTTCCTTTTATGCCAGATTGGTATAAACAATTTTTGCAATTTTGTCATTCTATCTTTAAATGTTTGCCATTGTTTATCTACCTCCAGTCCTCCCAGGAACGTTGTCCAATCAGACCTACTCAGTTCCCGTCTCATGGCATCATAATTCCCCTTGTTTAAATTCAGGACCTTAGTCTCTGAGTCAATTTCTTCGCTCTCCATTTCGAGTGAGAAATCGATCATGTTATGATCGCTCTGACCCAAGGGTCCCCGTACAACAAGATTACTGATTAGTCCCTTCTCATTGCACAGTACCCAGTCCAATATAGCCTGTTCCCGAGTTGGTTCCTCGACATATTGATCCAGATAACCATCCCTCAAACACTCAAGGAATTCCTCCTCCTCATTATTTTTACTGATTAGGCTAGTCCAATCTATATGTAAGTTAAAGTCACCTATGATGACAGCTGTGCTCTTATTGCACGCTTCTCTAATTTCCCTCGTGATGCCCTCCCTAACCTCTATTTTACTATTTGGAGGCCTATATACCACTCCTATTAATGTTTTTCGCCCCTCGCTATTTCTTAGCTCCACCCATATAGATTCTGTATTAACTGAGTTAATATCCTTCCTTTCAATTGCATTTATCCCCTCTTTTACTAGCAATGCTACCCCTCCTCCCTTTCTTTTTTGTCGATCCTTCCTAAATACTGAATACCCCTGTATGTTAAGCTCCCAGCCCTGCTCACCCTGCAACCATGTTTCCGTAATCCCAATTAGATCATATGTCGAGGAACCAACCAGAGATCAGGCCATCTTAGACTGGGTATTATGTAACGAGAAAGGATTATTTAGCAATCTTGTTGTACGAGGCCCCTTGGGTCAGAGCGATCATAACATGATCGAATTCTTCATTAAGATGGAGAATGAAGTAGTTAACTCAGAGACAAGGATCCTCAATTTAAATAAAGGAAACTACGATGGTCTGAGGAGCGAGTTGGGTAGGATTGAGTGGGGAATGGCGCTCAAAGGGTTGACGGTGGATAGGCAATGGCAAACATTCAAAGACCGAATGGATGAGCAACAGAATTTGTTCATACCAGTTTGGCATAAAAATAAAACAAAAAAGGTGACTCAACCGTGGCTAACAAGGGAAATTAGGGATAGCATAAGATCCAAGGAGAGGACATATAAATTGGCTAGAAAAAGCAATAATCCTGAGGATTGGGAGCAGTTTAGGAGTCAACAAAGGAGGACAAAGGGATTGATTAAGAAAGGGAAAATAGAATATGAGAGTAAGCTAGCAGGGAACATAAAAACTGACTGTAAAAGCTTTTATAGATATGTGAAGAGAAAAAGATTGGTGAAGTCAAGCGTAGGTCCCTTACAGTCAGAATCAGGGGAATTTATAATGGGAAACAAGGAAATGGCAGACCAACTAAATACATACTTTGGTTCTGTCTTCACAAAGGAGGACACACATAACCTCCCAGAGATGCCGGGGAACATAGGGTCTGATGAAAGAGAGGAACTGAAAGAAATCAGTATTTGTAGGAAAATGGTTTTAGGAAAATTGATGGGACTGAAGGCCGATAAATCCCCAGGGCCTGATGGTCTACATCCCAGGGTACTTAAGGAAGTGGCCCTAGAGATAGTAGATGCATTACTGGTCATCTTCCAGAACTCGATAGACTCTGGAATGGTACCTATGGATTGGAGGGTAGCTAATGTTACCCCACTATTCAAAAAAGGTGGTAGAGAAAAAACGGGGAATTATAAGCCTGACATCGATAGTGGGGAAAATGCTAGAGTCTATTATAAAAGATGTAATAGCAGAGCACTTGGAAAGCAGTGACAGGATCGGACAAAGTCAACATGGATTTACAAAAGGTAAATCATGCTTGACTAATCTACTGGAAGTTTTTGAGGATGTAACTGGTAAAATAGATAAGGGAGAACCAGTGGATGTGGTGTATTTGGACTTTCGGAAGGCTTTCGATAAGGTCCCACATAAGAGATTAGTGTGCAAAATTAAGGCACATGGGATTGGGGGCAAGGTATTGACTTGGATAGAGAACTGGTTGGCGGACAGAAAGCTAAGAGTTGGAATAAACGGGTCGCTTTCCGAGTGGCAGGCAGTAACTAGTGGAGTACCGCAAGGATCGGTCCTAGGACCCCAGCTGTTCACAATATATATTAATGATCTGGACGAGGGAATTGGATGTAATATCTCCAAATTTGCAGACGACACAAAGCTGGGCGGGAGGGTAAGCTGCAAGGAGGATGTCGGGAAACTCCAGTACGATTTGGACAGGTTGGGCGATTGGGCAGAAACATGGCAAATGCACTATAATGTGGATAAATGTGAGGTTATCCACTTTGGTGGCAAAAACAGGAAGGCAGATTATTATTTGAATGGCAATAGATTGGGAGAAGGGGAAGTGCAAAGAGACCTGGGTGTCCTTGTGCACCAGTCGCTGAAGGTAAGCATGCAGGTGCAGCAGGCGGTTAAGAAGGCAAATGGTATGTTGGCTTTCGTAGCAAGAGGGTTCGAGTACAGGAACAAGGATGTCTTGCTACAGTTGTACAGGGTCTTGGTGAGACCGCACCTTGAGTATTGTGTGCAGTTTTGGTCACCTTACCTGAGGAAGGACGTTCTTGCCATGGAGGGAGTGCAGTGAAGATTCACCAGGCTGATACCTGGGATGGCAGGAATGACGTATGAGGAGAGATTGTGTCGATTGGGCTTATACTCACTGGAGTTTAGAAGATTGAGAGGGGATCTCATCGAGACCTATAAAATTCTGTCATGTCTGGACAGACTAGATGCAGGAAGGATGTTTCTGATGGCCGGGGAGTCCAGAACCAGGGGTCATAGTCTAAGGATAAGGGGTAAGCCATCTAGGACTGAAATGAGGAGGAATTTCTTCACCCAGAGAGTGGTGAACCTGTGGAATTCTCTGCCACAGAGGGCGGTGGAGGCTAGTTCATTAAATATATTCAAGAAAGAGTTGGATATATTTCTTGAGGCTAAAGGGATCAAGGGATATGGGGAAAAGGCAGGGACAGGGTACTGAATTTGGATGATCAGCCATGATCACATTGAATGGCGGAGCAGGCTCGAAGGGCCGAATGGCCTACTCCTGCTCCTATCTTCTATGTTTCTATGTTTCTATATATGCACAAATTGTTGAAGGTGGCAGGGCAGGTTGAGAAAGTGGTTAAAAAAGCATACGGGATCCTGGACTTTATAAGAACATATGAACATAAGAAGGAGCAGGAGTATGGCCCCTCAAGCCTGCTCCGCCATTCAATAAGATCATGGCTGATCATCAACCTGAACTCCACTTTCCCACCCGATCTCCATATCCCTTGATTCCCCTAGAGTCCAAAAATCTATCTCAGCTTTGAATATACTCAAAGACTCAGCATTCACAGCCCTCTGGGGCAGAGAATTCCAAAGATTCACAGCCCTCTGAGTGAAGAAATTCTTCCTTATCTCAGTCTTAAATGGCCGACCCCTTATCCTGAGACTATGCCCTCTAGTTCTAGACAGCCAGCCAGGGAAACAACCTCTCCGCATTTACCCTGTCAATCCCCTTCAGAATCTTGTATGTTTCAATGAGATCACCTCTCATTCTTCTAAACTCCAGAGAGTATAATCCCATTCTACACATAGGACAGCCCTCTCATCCCAGGAATCAATCTAGTGAACCTTCGTAGCACCGCTTCCAAGGCAAGTATATCCTTCCTTAGATAAGGAGACCAAAACTGTGCACAGTATTCCAGATACCCCCCAAACAGGGTATACAGACAGGATGAGCTACCTCAACATGACTGAGCAACAGTGCCAAAGGAGGCTCAGACTTTCGCGAGAGGTAGTGGGTGACATCTGCGCAATGCTGCAGCAAGACCTGGAGCCCTGAGGAGTGAGTGGACACCCCTTACCAGTGGCCATCAAAGTCACCACTGCACTTAACTTTTTTGCTTCGGGCTCATTCCAGGGATCAGCAGCAGACATCAGCGGCGTCTCCCAGGCGGCCGCACACACTTACATCATGCAGGTAACTGATGCCCTCTTTGCCATCGCGCACAATTACATTAACTTCTCCAAGGATCAAGCAAGTAGTGAACCACCAGCTGACCAGCCTGTCCCTCAACCTGCCAGTGGCAGTGATGCCCCAGATGAAGAGGAAGAGGAAGCCGGAGCCTCACCGCCTGTGTCTCTCGAGGGAGCCAATTCAGACACTGGGGTCACGCCTTCCCTGGAGGGGAGCAGGGTGTTAGGGTCTGCTGAGGGTGAAGCTCCTGGACCCAGTGGGCTGCAGCAATGCCATGCGGGTAGGGAAGCTCGGGGGCCATCTCCCCGGAGGGTGAGTAGGCAAGCGAGTCCTGCTGCACAGGACTCGGATGAGTACCGCAACATCGTGGCCATGAATAGCCAGGCCTTGAGCATGCACACTGAGCTCATGGGTGCAATGGCAAGGGTGGCCGACAGCATGGGTGGACTGGCTAGGAGTGTGGAGCAGTCCGCTGCAGCACAGGCCGACGCAACGCAATGGCTTAGTGCTGCAATTCAGTCATTGGCTGGTGCCAGCCAGTCTCAGACTGCTCTCATGCAATCTCAGATTGATGTCACGCAAGCGCTGACTGCTGCCATCCTCGCTGGGTTGGCCACACTGCCCCGGGGCTCTCACGGTGCCGCAGCAGGCCAGCAATCTGTGCTCGAGCAGATTGCTCCGGATGCTGAGGTGCTGCCCCGTGGGAGTGGCAGTGTGTCAGTCGAGCAGGAAAGTGCTGTCCTCTCTCAGGATGACAGCATTCCTGCTCCCACCACTGGCACTTCCCCATTGCACTTGCCACGGCCTGCAACACAGCCAGCCCAGACTGCTGCTGCCCATGCAGAGTTGGTGCAGTCTGCAGCCGGGCCCTCCAGGCCCAGAGCTGGTCGAGGGTGTCCTTCGAGGGCATCTGTAGTCTCTGGATCCAGCATTCAGCAACCTTCCACCAGCCTTGCTGCAGCCACTGGGGCCCCATTATGGAGGAGCAGTAGGGTGGGAAGGGGGGAAGTGCACAGGGCATGGAGGTCACCCTCGAAGGGCCACCAGTAGGATGTGTAAATAAATGGGGGGAATGTTTGTGGGAAAGTTCGAGGTTGTTGTTATTATATTTGTTTACTGTTTTGCCGCTTATCTCCATGTTGTGAGAACAAGTTCTGTTAGTTCATGATTTGTTGTGTTGGTTTCTAATTGTTTGTCCTGAATAAATGACACACAGAGTTTGTAAAATAAATCCATTTTTTTATTCAATATTTACATTTTTGGTCTTTTGAATCATTCCAGCTTTGGCCGACAATAGGGGGTGCAGGATGCTTTCCATGATGTTGTTCTCCATGCCAGAAGCCATCTTCTCAGTAAGGGCCTAGAAGCGGCTTCTTATCAGCCATTCACGGACGGCCCTTGCACTGGCAACATTGTGCGTCTCCCGCCCACGTTGGTGCTGCTGATCCTCCTCCTCCTCTCCCTCTTCCTCCTCCTCCTCCTCAGGTGGTGCATCAATCCCTGGTGGCAATGGCTGAGTCCTCAGGATTGTGAGGTTGTGAAGCATGCAGCCTACAAGTATGAAGAGGGAGACTCGCTCAGGAGAGTACTGCAGTGTTCCTCCTGAGTGGTCCACACAGTGGAACCGTTGCTTCAGCACACCGATCGTCTGCTCAATTATGTTCCTGGTGGCGATATGAAAGCATCGTGGCTGCTGCCAGGATAGCGGGCAATGACGGCGAGTATGAGCTGTGTGTGGTCACAGGCCAACTGCACATTTAAGGAGTGGAAGCCCTTGCGGTTTCAGAAGACCTCTGCATTTTCATGCGGTGCCCGCAATGCCACATGCATGCACCATGGGGAAGCCCGCCTTCCTAGCAAAGCCACACGCACGTTCATGCTGTTTGGCACGGGTCATGGGGAAAGAGATGTACTCGCATCTCCTGGATACAACAATGGACAGCAAGCTGGGAAATATTGGCGATGTCCGCAGTAGAAGCTTGAAAGGAGCTGCTGGCATAAAAATTCAGAGCCACTGTCACCTTCACTGCCACTGACAGAGACGTCCTGGTCCTCAGTAGAGGCTGCAGATCTGGTTGCAGCAGGTGGCAGAGCTCAGCGATCACCTCCTTGCTGAAGCACAGCATTCGCAAACACTGCTCCTCAGACAAAAGAATATAGGAGAATTGTTCCCTGAATACCCTCAGAGGGTAAAGTCTCCTGTGCAGAGGCCTGTTGGCTCTCCTCCCTCTGGCCATGTTTGCCACTCTCTCTCTGCGCCTCTGCTGCCTCCAATTCTGCAGGTGCAGGATGACGCCCCAAGTCAGTGCAGCCCCCATAGTATCTTCTAAATCGCTGGAATGAAGGTGAATTAAAAATGAACCTCTAAAGTGGTGCTCAGGACCCAAAAATTCCTTCGCACAGTGTCGAATCTCTCCAGACATCGCTTTCCCTCTTAGCCTGCATGCTACAAAAATTTTGCTGACAAGAAAAGGCAGGAAGCAGCTGCCTTTAAATAGCGCTCCCCCAGCCCCTTCCCGACTGGAAAATATTCCCCTCCACCTGTCGTTCCTAGTGGTAGGCAGAAAGGCAGGGGGCACCACTCAATATCCAGCCCGGGGCTCTACCGGGGCATTGCATGCTTGACTGACGTCATGATCTGCGGGCGTAGGAGATCATAGCGGTAGTTTTTAGCGCTGCCGCAAAATGTCTGGTCAATTTCGCGAGCGGCGCTAAACTCGCCATGCTCGGACGCTAAGTTCCTAGTGCCCCATTACCGCCCCCCAGAGGCGCTAACGGGAGGCGATAACTAACCAAATTTTCCCCCCTAAGACTCTAGTTTCAGACTCAGGCAGGTCGCTCAAAATTAATGTAAAATTCTATCATATTATGACCACTCTGCCCCAGAGGATCCTTTACTATGAGATTGCTAATTAACCCTGTCTCATTACACAATACAAGATCTAAAATATCCTGTTTCCTCGTTGGTTCCATGACATATTGTTCTAGGAAACTGTTCCAAATGCATTACATGAACTTGTCCTCCAGACTACATTTGTCAATTTGATTTGTCCATTTTATATGAAGATTAAAGTCCCCCAAGATTATTGCACTACCTTTGTTGCAAGCTCCTACTATTGCTTTATTAATATTCTGTCCAATGGTATAGATACTGTTAGGGGGCCTATATATTACTCCTACCAGTGTTTTCTGCCCCTTGCTATTCCTTATCTCCACCCATACTGATTCTACTTCCTGATTTTCCGAGCCGAGATCCTTTCTTGCTACTGTCCTTATGTCATCCTTTATTATTAGGGCTACTCCTGCTCCTTTTCCATTCTACCTGTCTTTTCGAAATGTCAAGTACCTTGGAACAATTAGTTCCCAACCTTGGCCACCTTGCAACCATGTCTCTGTAATGGCTATTAGATCAAACCCATTTATCTCTATTTGTGCCACTAGTTTGTCTATCTTGTTACGAATGCTTCGTGCATTCAGATAACGAGCCTTTAATTTAAATATTTTACCATTATTCTCTGCTTTGACCTTATTCTCTGTTGCACTGCTACCGTTAAACTCTCTGTCCCTTCCTGTCAAACTCTGCTTATTTTTACCCAAATCTCTACACTGCTCTATTACCTTGACCTTTCTCTATAGATTTCTAAATTTCCCCTCACCTGACCCCTCCCCCTTTTTTTAGTTTAAAGCCCTATCTACAGCCCTAGTTATTTGATTCGCCAGGACGCTGGTTCCAGCCCAGCTTAAGTGGAGCCCATCCCGACGGAACAGCTTCCTCTTTCCCCAGTACTGGTGCCAGTGCCCCATGAATTGAAACCCCTTTTTCCCACACCACTCTTTGAGCCACGCATTTAACTCTCTGATCTGCTTGACCCTATGCCAATTAAATAGAGGCATAGAGTACAATAGCAAGAAAGTTATGATGAACCTTTATAAAACACTGGTCTGACCTCAACTGGAATATTGTGTCCAATTCTGGGCACCGCACTTTAAGAAGGATGTGAAGACTTTAGAGAGGGTGCACAAAAGATTTACAAGGAAATTCCAGGGATGAGGGACTTCAGTTATGTGGATAGACTGGAGAAGCTGGGATTGTTCTCCTTGGAGCAGAGAAGGTTGAGAAGAGATTTGATAGAGGTGTTCAAAATCATGAGGGGTCTGGACAGAGTAGATAGAGAGAAACTGCTCCCATTGGCGGAAGGGTCGTGAACCAGAGGACACAGATTTAAGGTGATTGGCAGAAGAACCAAAGGCGACATGAGGACAAACCTTTTTATGCAGCGAGTGGTTAGGATCTGGAATGCACTGCCTGAAAGGGTGGTGGAGGCAGACTTAATCACGGCTTCCAAAAGGGAATTGGATAAGCACCTGAAGGAAAAATAATTGCAGGGCTACGGGGAAAGGGATTAGCTGAAGTGCTCTTGCAGAGAGCTGGCACGGGCTCGACGGGCCGAATGGCCTCCTTCTGTGCTGTAATCATTCTATGATTCTATGATTCTATTACTGGTATAGACTGTGTCATTACCCAATCCCCCACTAGTATTATGTAATATGTATAATTCACATTTATATACATTACAAATATATATTATGCATAATTCTTATTCATATACAATCCTATATTTTATTGATAATGTTTCCCATCTGAATAAAATTTTATTGATATAGGCTGATAATAAATCCCCATAATTTTAATTAAATGGTTTGATATGAAGAGCTTCTAGCCCACAAATTCATTTATCTCATTCTGATCTGATTAATGACTTGGGTACATCTGATCCTTGATACTCAGTATTCGCTGAGGTAAGGTTCACATTATTAAACATTTTTTTTAGATGAAGCTACGTAGCATTACTCAACAATTTCATTGGTCCATTTTTAATTTGATTTAACTTCATTACATTACATTACTAATTTCAGGTAATACAATTTTGAAGATTTACATATTGCTGAGTAGGCAGAATATTGTGATGTAAGGGAAAAATTAAGAGAAATGGGAATAGCACATATATTTAAGAAATATGCATACGTATATTTTCATATCTATGCATAGATATTTTCAAATCCCTCAAAAGCCTCGTCCCTCCCTACCTCTGTATCTTCCTCCAGCTCTACAACCCTCCGAGAACTCTGTGCTCCCCTTGTAGCATAGTGGTTATGTTACTGGACTAGTAATCTTGAGGCCTGACTAGTGATCCAGAGAAAGGAATCCAAATCCCACCATGGCAGCTGGGATTTATATTCAATTAATTAAATAAATCTAGAATAAAAACCTAGTATCAGTAATGGTGAAACTACCGATTGTTGTAAAAAACCATCTGGTTCATTAATGTCCTTCAGGGAGGAAATCTGCTGTCTTTACCCAGTCTGGCCTACATGTGACTCCAGACCCACTCAATTGTAGCAAAAACCACTATGAGAAACAATAATAAGAATAAAATCAGACGGACCACCCGGCATCGACCTAGGCACCCGATTCTGACATGATAAAGGCTCACCCAGCCCTCAACCCTGAAAAGTCCTCACCAACATCTGGGGACATGTCAAAATTGGGAGAGCTGTCCCACAGACTAGTCAAGCAACAGCCTGGCATAGTTATACTCACAGAATCATACCTTTCAGCCAACATCCCAGACTCCTCCATCACCATCCCTGGGTATGTCCTGTCCCACCAGCAGGACAGACCCACCAGAGGTGGCTACACAGTGGTATGCAGTGGTGAGGGAGTGGCTCTGGGAATCCTCAACATTGACTCCGGACCCTATGAAGTCTCACGGCATCAGGTCAAACATGGGCAAGGAAAACCATGCTGATTACCATCTACCGCTCTCCCTCAGCTGATGAATCAGTAATCTTGCATATTGAATACCACTTGGAAGAAGCACTGAGGGTAGCAAGGGCACAGAATGAACTCTGGGTGGGGGACTTTAATGTCCATCGCCAAGAGTGGCTCAGTAGCACCAATACTGACCGAGCTGGTTGAGTCCTGAAGGATATAGCTGCCGGACTGGGCCCACGGCAGGTGATGAGAGAACCAACACGAGGGAAAAACCGACTTGACCTCATCCTCACTAATCTACCTGTCGCTTCTGTCCATGACTGTATGGGTAAGATTAATCACCATCTTCACACTGAGGCACCCTCCATCGTGTTGTGTGGCACTACCACTGTGCTAAATAGGATAGATTCAGAAAAGATCTAGCAGCTCAAAACTGTGCATCCATGAGGGGTTGTGGGCCATCAGCAGCAGCAGAATCGTATTCCACCACAATCTGTAACCTCATGGCCCAGCACATCCCTCACTCTAACGTTACCATCAAGCCAGGTGACCAGGCCTGGTTCAATGAAGAGTGCAGAAGAGCATGCCAGGAGCAGCACCAGGTGTACCTAAAAATGAGGTGCCAACCTAGTGAAGCTACAACACAGCTCTGCATGCATGCTAAAAAGCGGAAGCAGCATGCTATAGACAGGGCTAAGCGATCCCACAACCAATGGATCAGATCAAAGCTCTGCAGTCCTGCCACGTCCAGTCATGAATGGTGATGGAAATTAAACAACTAACGGGAGGAGGCTCCATGAATATCCCCATCGTCAGTGATGGCGGACCCCAGCACGTGAGTGCAAAAGACAAGGCTGAAGCGTTTGCAGCCATCTTCAGCCAGAAGTGCCGAGTAGACGATCCAAATCAGCCTCCTCCTCAGGTCCCCACCATCACAGAAACCAATCTTCAGCCAATTTGATTCACTCCACGTGATATTAAGAAACGGCTCAGCACACTGGTACAGCAAAGGTTATGGACCCCGACAACATCCCAGCTTTAGAGCTGAAGACTTGTGCTCCAGAACTAGCCGCACCTCTAGCCAAGCTGTTCCAGTACAGCTACAACACTGGCATCTACCCGACAATGTGGAAAACTGCCCAGGTACGTCCTGCCCACAAAAAGCAGGACAAATCCAATGCGGCCAATGGCCGCCCCATCAGCCTACTCTCGTTCATCAGCAAGATGATAGAAGGGGTCAACGACAGTGCTATCAAGTGGCACTTACTCACCAATAACCTGCTCACCGATGCTCAGTTTGGGCTCTGCCAGGACCACTCGGCTCTAGACCTCATTACAGCTGAATTCCAGAGGTGAGGTGAGAATGACTGCCCTTGACATCAAGGCAGCATTTGACCGAGTGTGGCATCAAGGAGCCCGAGTAAAATTGAAGTCAATGGGAATCAGGGGGAAAACTCTCCACTGGCTGGAACCATACCTAGCACAAAGGAAGATGGTTGTGGTTGTTGGAGGTCAATCATCTCAGCCCCAAGACATCGCTGCAGGAGTTCCTCGGGGCAGTGTCCTAGGCCCAACCATCTACAGCTGCTTCATCAATGACCTTCCCTCCATCATGATTGCACAGTTCCAGTTACAACTCCTTAGATAATGAAACAGTCTATGCCCGCATGCAGCAAGACCTGGACAACATTCAGGCTTGGGCTGATAAGTGGCAAGTAACATTCGCGCCACAGAAGTGCTAGGCAATGACTATGTCTAAAAAGCGAAAGTCTAACCACCGTCCCTTGACACTCAACGGCATTACCATCGCCGAATCCCCCACCAGCAACATCCTGGGGGGTCACCATTGATCAGAAACTTAACTGGACCAGCCACATAAATACTGTTGCTCCAAGAGCAGGTCAGAGGCTAGGTATTGTGCTGCGAGTGTCTCACCTCCTGACTCCCCAAAGCCTTTCCACCATCTACAAAGCACAAGTCAGGAGTGTAATGGAATACTCTCTACTTGCCTGGATGAGTGCAGCTCCAACAACACTCAAGAAGCTCAACACCATCCAGGACAAAGCAGCCCCCATCCACCACCTTAAACATTCACTCCCTCTACCACCAGCGTACCGTGGCTGCAGTGTGTACCATCTACAAGATGCACTACAGCAACTAGCCAAGGCTTTTTTGGCAGCACCTCCCAAACCCGCGACCTCTTCCACCTAGAAGGACAAGGGCAGCAGGTGCATGGGAACATCACCACCTCCAAGTTCCCCTCCAAGTCACACACCATCCTGACTTAGATGTATATCACTGATGCTTCATCGTTGCTGGGTCAAAATCCTGGAACTCCCTACCTAACAGCACTGTGGGAGTACCTTCACCACATGGACTGCAGCGGTTCAAAAAGGCAGCTCACCACCACCTTCTCAAGGGCAACTAGGGATGGGCAATAAATGTTGGTCTTGCTAGCGATGTTCAGGTCCCATGAACGAATAAAAAAAAACATTCTATGAGAGTACCTTCACTGCCCAGACTGCAGCGGTTCAGGAAGGCGGCTCACCACCTACTTCTCAAAGGCAATTAGGGATGGTCAATAAATGCTGACTTTGCCAGCGATGGCCACATCCCAGGAATGAATTTTTAAAAAGGTGGCGGCTCACCACCAACTTTTCAAGGGCAATTAGGGACGGGCAATAAAGTTTGCATTTATTTCCAACACCAAATTTCTGATTGGTCACCTTGGATGACATGACAGACCCAGCAGTTTATCTGGAATGTGTAATTAGATCCTGCCTGCCTAAATAATCAAGTACTTTGCAAAGTGTTATTCGAGCCATTCTGACTGCCAGGCTCCAGACAGAACAGAGCTCACATAGAACATATAGGGCTCACCCTCATGGATTAAAACCTTCTCTCACCTCCCCAAACAAGTTCCTGCCCCCCCAACAAGTTCCTAACCATCCTCCCAACCCTGAGTTTCTGACCTATTCCCTCCCAACAATTTCCTGGCCTCCCTGCCACATTCCTGATGTTCTTCCCCTGCCCAAGTTCCTGATCTTCCTCCCCACCCCCCAAGTTTCTGACCTACCCCCGCTCAAGTTCCTGACCTTCTCCCCCTGCCCAAGTCCCTGACCTTCTTCCTACCTCGCCCCTTGCCTGGGTTCCTGACCTTCTCCCCCTGCCCAAGTTCCTGACCTTCTTCCTACCCCGCCCCCTGCCTGGGTCCTTACCTTCTCCCCCTGCCCGAGTTCCTCCCTCCCCTCCAGATTCCTGACCTTCCCCCCCCATAAATGGGGCATTGTGTGGGTCACAGATTGTTAACAGGTTTATTGGATACTAGCTGGAGTGCCCGGCGGTGCCGAGGGTTTTTTGAGGGCATGTTGTTGTTGGAAGAGAGAGAGAGAGAGACTGGGGGGAGAAGAGAGAGACTGGGGGGAGAAGAGAGAGACGGGGGGGAAGAGAGAGAGAGAGAGACTGGTGGATTTATTTTGGGATTAGCCTGGAGAGAGAGGGGGGAAAGGAACGCCTCAGGCCTGGTCCGATCGACCCCTGCGAAGGAAGGAAGAAGGCGAGCTCTCCCTCCCTGTCCCACCCCCTCACTCTTTCCCTCCCTCACCCTCTCTCTCTCCCTGCCCCTGTCTCTCCCTGCTTTACTATCTCTCCCTCCCTCCCCTCTCCTCTCCCTCCCTGCCCCTCTCCTCACGCTCCCTCCCCCTCTCCTCTCCCTCTCCTCTCCCTCCCTCCCCCTCTCCTCACCCTCCCCCCCTCTCCTCTCCCTCCCCCCTCTCCTCTCCCTCCCCCTCCTCTCCTTTCCCTCCCCCTCCTCTCCCTCCCCCCTCCTCTCCCTCTCCCCCTCCTCTCCCTCTCCCCTCTCCTCTCCTCTCCCCCCCTCTCCTCTCCTCTCCCCCCTCTCCTCTCCCTCCCCCTCTCCTCTCCCTCCCCCTCTCCACTCCCTCCCCCTGTCTCTCCCTGATTCCCTCTCTGTCCCTCACTCCCCCTCTCTCTCTGCCTTTCCTCAGAGCCCGGACGCGGTGAGCCGAAGCCTCTGTGTGCGGATCAGCGCCTCAGGGCCGGCTGGTGCGCGGCCTAACGCGTGAGGCCCAGCCAGACTCACCTTAGCTCAGGTCGCGCTCCGGGCCAACGTTGACGTGCGCGCTGACTCCCGCCCCACCAGCCTTTACTAAGATGGCGGCGATGGCTACACTCGGCTCAGTCCAGCACTGCCAGCCTTTACCAAGATGGCGGTGACCGCGGGGCGGGCGGTGCCTAGCTCGGGCGTGGCTGGCGAGGAGAGGCCGAGGCTTCAAGACCTGAGGCCTGCAGGCAGCTCATCCACTGCCGAGGGGGGGGGGGGGGGGGAAGCCCGAGTCCCCTCTGCAAAAGGATTTTGTTTTCTTTTAACAGCAACTTTTTTTTTGCTGGAAATCTATATTTGAAAATAAACACGCAGAAAGTGGGAAAAATAAATGAATAGATAGGAATCAAGATGGCAGCCACTCACCTCAGCTCAGAAGGATTAGGCCCACCCACACACGCAATGAAATGCCCCCCATGATGCACCGATTGGTCAACCATCAGGTTAATCCCCTGTACGATTGGTCAACCATCACGTCACTCAACGCTAATGAGCGGAATGTTGCCGTTTTTTGAAACTTTTTTGTATACTGTCTGAACAATTTTTGTCTGACCAAAAAGTAAATATGCCTATTAGAGTCCCCTAATGATAAGCTTTCTTTTGATATAACATATGTGTAGGT
>NC_140987.1:354767774-355055853 GCF_052327205.1 Somniosus microcephalus | reverse complement strand
TCTCTCTCCTTCCCTCTCTCTGTCTCTCTCTCTCTCCTTCCCTCTCTTTCTCCTTCCCTCTCTCTCCTTCCGTCTCTCTCTCCTTCCATCTCTCTCTCTCTCTTTCCTTCCATCTCTCTCTCCTTCCCCCTCTCTCTCTCTCTCTCTCTCCTTCCTCTCTCTCTCCTTCCCTCTCTCTCTCTCCTTCCCTCTCTCTCCTTCCCTCTCTCTCTTCCCCCCAGTCGCTCCCTCTCTCTCTTCCAACAACAACATGCCCTCGAGAAAGCCTCGGCACCGCCGGGCTCCCCCAGCTAGTCTATATATATAAAGCGGCTCTTCTGTCTGTCTGTCTGTCCGCCTGGTCTCTATGCGTTTGGAAGTTACAGAGCGTACCGACGCGCGCGTCGCCTCAAAAGAAAGCTTGCGATTCCGGACCAGTCATCGGAGTATTTACGTTTCGGCCGGACAAAAATCCCGCCCGCGGTATCCCAAAAACGTTCAGCGTTCCGCTCATTAGCATCTCATTAGCGACCGTGTGACGTTGAGGTCTTCCTACAGTTGAGTGTCGAGTGACTCGACGATTGACCAATCCTACGCTTCGGTGACCTGACCGGTCGACCAATCGGTGCGTGTGTGGGCGGGCCTTATCCTTCTGAACCGAGGTGAGTGGCCGCCATCTTGATTTTCCACGATTTCTTCCCCCACACTTTCTGTGTGTTAGGGAACTAAGGTAAATATTTGAATTATGTGTTAGGGAATTAATTAACAATTTATTTCAGTTTTATATTGTGCTTAGCAACCCCCCCCCCTCCCTCCTCCTCACCCTCGCGCAGGGGGGGACTCGGTGCTGGTCTCCAGGCCCGCTGCAGGCAGGCCTGAAGCTCCAAAAATTTCTCTATCTCTCTTCCCTCTCTCTCTCTCCTTCTCCTCTTCCCTCTCTCTCCTTCTCCTCTTCCCTCGCTGTCTCTCTCTACTTCCCCCTCTCAGGTTTGACGGTGTCGGGGCCCGAAGTGAGCCGCTCTAACGGCCGCCAGCCCGCGGGGTTTCCCTGCCTACTCCCCGCTCTAACGGCCGCCAGCCCTCGGGGTTTCCCTGCCTACTCCCCGCGGGCCGCCTCGCCCGCGCATGCGCCGCCCGCCCGCAAGAGCCCGCTCTGGCTTTTTTTTAAACGGCAACCACGCATGCGCACGGCCGTTGCGCAGCCGCCTTGACGCCGGCACGCATGCGCACGGCCCCCGTGATGCCAGCACACAGCCTCGTGAGATCGCGGGGGGTGCGAGCCTCGGGAAATCGCGGGGGGCGGGGGGGGAAGAGAGCCTCGGGAAATCGCGGGGGGGGAGAGCCTCGGGAAATCGCGGGGGGAGAGCCTCGGGAAATCGCGGGGGGGAGAGCCTCGGGAAATCGCGGGGGGAGAGCCTCGGGAAATCAGGGGGGGGGGAGAGCCTCGGGAAATCGCGGGGGGCGGGGGGGAGAGCCTCGGGAAATCGCGGGGGGGAGAGCCTCGGGAAATCGCGGGGGGGAGAGCCTCGGGAAATCGCGGGGGGGGGGGGGGGGGGGGGAGAGCCTCGGGAAATCGCGGGGGGCGGGGGGGAGAGCGCCTCGGGAAATCGCGGGGGGGAGAGCCTCGGGAAATCGCCGGGGGGAGAGCTTCGGGAAATCGCGGGGGTAGAGCCTCGTGAAATCGCGGGGGGCGGGGGGAGAGAGCCTCGGGAAATCGCGGGGGGGGGGGGGAGAGCCTCGGGAAATCGCGGGGGGAGAGCCTCGGGAAATCGTGGGGGGGAGAGCCTCGGGAAATCGCGGGGGGGGGGGGGGGGGGGAGAGCCTCGGGAAATCGCGGGGGGGGGGGGGGGGGGGGGGAGAGCCTCGGGAAATCGCGGGGGGCGGGGGGGAGAGCGCCTCGGAAATCGCGGGGGGGGGGGGGAGAGCCTCGGGAAATCGCCGGGGGGAGAGCTTCGGGAAATCGCGGGGGTAGAGCCTCGTGAAATCGCGGGGGGCGGGGGGGAGAGAGCCTCGGGAAATCGCGGGGGGGGGGGGGGGGGGGGGAGAGCCTCGGGAAATCGCGGGGGAGAGCCTCGGGAAATCGTGGGGGGGGAGAGCCTCGGGAAATCGTGGGGGGGAGAGCCTCGGGAAATCGCGGGGGGGGGGGTGGGGGGGGGGGGGAGAGCCTCGGGAAATCGCGGGGGGAAGAGAGCCTCGGGAAATCGCGGGGGGCGGGGAGAGAGAGCCTCGGGAAATCGCGGGGGAGAGAGAGAGAGGGTGGGGAGAAGAGAGAGAGGGTGGGGGAGGAGAGAGGGTGGGGGAGGAGAGAGAGGGTGGCGAGGAGAGAGAGAGGGTGGGGGAGGAGAGAGGGTGGGGGAGGAGAGAGAGAGGGAGGGTGGGGGAGGAGAGAGGGAGGGTGGGGGAGGAGAGAGGGAGGGTGGGGGAGGGGGAGGAGAGAGGGAGGGGAGGAGAGGGGGGGGGGGAGAGAGGGAGGGTGGGGGAGGGGAGGAGAGAGGGAGGGGAGGAGAGGGGGAGGGGGGAGAGAGGGAGGGTGGGGGAGGAGAGAGGGGGTGGGGGAGGAGAGAGAGAGGGAGGGTGGGGGAGGAGAGAGGGAGGGTGGGGGAGGGGAGGAGAGAGGGAGGGGAGGAGAGGGGAGGGGGAGGAGAGGGGGAGGGGGGAGAGAGGGAGGGTGGGGGAGGGGAGGAGAGAGGGAGGGGAGGAGAGGTGGGAGGGGGGGAGAGAGGGAGGGTGGGGGAGGAGAGAGGGGGTGGGGGAGGAGAGAGAGAGAGGGTGGGGGAGGAGAGAGGGTGGGGGAGGAGAGAGGGGGTGGGGGAGGAGAGGGGGGGGTGGGGGAGGAGAGAGAGGGGGTGGGGGAGGAGAGAGGGTGGGGGGGAGAGAGAGAGGGTGGGGAGGAGAGAGAGGGTGGGGGAGGAGAGAGAGGGGGGGAGGAGAGAGAGAGAGGGTGGGGGAGGAGAGGGTGGGGAGAGGGGAGAGGGAGAGATGGTAGGGGGGGAGCGAGGAGGGTGGGGGAACGAGGGAGGGTGGGGGGAGGGGAGAGGGTGGGGGAGAGCGAGAGGGTGGGGGAGCGAGGGAGGGTGGGGGGAGGGGAGCGAGAGGGGGGAGGGCAGGGAGGGAGGGAGAGAGAGTAAAGCAGGGAGAGACGGGGAGGGAGAGAGCGTGAGGGAGGGAGAGCGTGAGGAGAGGGGGAGGGAGAGTAAAGCAGGGAGAGACGGGGGAGGGAGAGAGGGCGAGGGAGGGAAAGAGTGAAGGGGTGGGACAGTGAGGGAAAGAGAGAAGGGGTGGGAGAGCTTACCTTCTTCCCTTCGCAGGGGTCATCGGGCCACTTCCCCCCCCCCCCGTCGCGCTCTCTCTCTCTTCCCCCCGTCGCGCTCTCTCTCTTCCCCCCGTCGCGCTCTCTCTCTTCCCCCCGTCGCGCGCTCTCTCTTCCCCCCCTCGCGCTCTCTCAATCTCCCCTACAACAACCTATCACAAACCTATCTACAACAACCTACTCTAAACAACTATTCCAACAATACTCTCTTAAAACTATCAAAAAACTATTAAAAACCTATCTACAAACAAATATCTAAAAAACTACTCTACAACCCTATCAACTAACTACTCTCAACACCACTACTCTAACTTCACCCCCGTCCTAACTCTCTCTCAACAACCCCTATCTCTCTCACAACTACTTCTCCAACAACCTATCTCTCAACAACTATTCAAAAACTACTACAACAAAACTATCTACACAAACCTATCTCAACAACTATCTCACAACAACCCCCTACTCTCACACCCTCTCTTCCAACAAACCCTACCTAACAATAAACCTACTACACACAACCTACTAAACAACCCTATCACAAACCTACTCACACAACCTCTCTCTCTACAACTCCCTCAAAAACCCCTACTCCACCAACAACCACATACCTCCCCACAATCCCTCCCCCATCTCCACAAAACACTCTAAACCACACCCCATCCTCCTCCCTCAACTCACAACCTCAAACACCTCACTCACCTCCACTCATCACCTCTTCCTCTCTCACATCATCACCACATTCTCTCACACTCTCCCAATCTATCTCACACTCAAACACTACTCACACACTACTCCACATCTCTCTCTCACAATCAATCACTCTCTCACACATCCACCAACTCACTCACTCACTCTCAACACATCCCAACTCTATCACACTCACTCTCTCCACACTCCAATCTCTCTCTCACCAATCACTCACTCACACTCCAACTCTCTCACACTCCCAATCTCTCTCTCACACTCCCAATCTCTCTCACTCCCAATCTCTCTCACTCCCAATCTCTCTCACACTCCCAATCTCTCTCACACACTCCCAATCTCTCTCACACTCCCAATCTCTCTCACACTCCCAATCTCCTCTCTCACACTCCCAATCTCTCTCTCACACTCCCAGTCTCTCTCTCACACTCCAATCTCTCTCTCTCACACTCCCAATCTCTCTCTCACACTCCCAATCTCTCTCACACTCCCAATCTCTCTCACACTCCCATCTCTCTCACACTCCCAGTCTCTCACACTCCCAGTCTCTCTCACACACTCCCAATCTCTCTCTCTCACATTCCCAATCTCGCTCTCTCACACTCCCAATCTCTCTCTCTCACACTCCCAATCTCTCTCTCTCTCACTCCCAATCTCTCTCTCTCACACTCCCAATCTCCCTCTCTCTCTCCTTCCTCTCTTTCTCCTTCCATCTCTCTCCTTCCATCTCTTTCCTTCCCCCTCTCTCCTTCCCCCCCTCTCCCTCTCTCTCTTCCCCCCAGTCGCTCCCTCTCTCTCTTCCAACAACAACATGCCCTCGAGAAAGCCTCGGCACCGCCGGGCTCCCCCAGCTAGTCTATATATATATAAAGCGGCTCTTCTGTCTGTCTGCCTGCTCTCTATACGTTTGGAAGTTACAGAGCGTACCGACGCGCGCGTCGCCTCAAAAGAAAGCTTGCGATTCCGACCAGTCATAGGCGTATTTACGTTTCGGCCGGACAAAAATCCCGCCCGCGGTATCCCAAAAACGTTCAGCGGTTCCGCTCATTAGCGACCGTGTGACATCGAGGTCTTCCTACAGTTGTGTCGAGTGACTCGACGATTGACCAATCCTACGCTTCAGTGACCTGACCGGTCGACCAATCGGTGCGTGTGTGGGCGGGCCTTACCCTTCTGAACCGAGGTGAGTGGCCGTCATCTTGATTTTCCACGATTTTTTCCCCCACACTTTGTGTGTTAGGGAACTAAGGTAAATATTTCAATTATGTGTTAGGCAATTAATTAACAATTTATTTGAGTTTTATATTGTGTTTAGCAACCCCCCCCCCCCCTCCTCCTCACCCTCGCGCAGGGGGGACTCGGGGCCTGAAGCTGAAAAAATTTCTCTCTCTCGCTCTTTCTTCCCTCTCTCTCCTTCTCTTCTTCCCTCTCTCCTCTTCCCTCTCTCTCCTTCTCCTCTTCCCTCTCTGTCTCTACTTCCCCCTGAGGTGTCGCGGGCACGCCGCCCGAAGTTTCCCGCTCGCTAACGGCCTTGCCGGCTCCCGCGGGCCGCTCGCACTGACCGCGCATGCGCCGCCCGCCCGCACCATGCGCCGCCCGCACTGACCGCGGCATGCGCCGCCCACCCGCAGCGGCCGTCCATCAGCCGCGCGATACGCGGGGGACCTCCGCTCCGGTCCGTCCCGGCCTCAGAACCCAACTGCGCCTTAAGCGCTAGGCCCCGCACGGCCGCTATCGCAACGGCACCGGACCTCAGGCGCTAGGCAGGGGGAGGGGCGGGAGACAGGAGGGGAGGGGAGAGAGGGACATGACAGGGAGAGGGGGGACACACAGGGGCAGGGAGACCAAGCGCCCCAAAATTGCCCTTGCAACGCGGGGCTCCCCAGCTAGTATTTGTATAAAAGAAAATACCCACCCCAGTCCCGAACATTGGGGTTAATGCCTCTCCTCGAATTCTCCTGTGTGTTGGCATAGGGCATTCTCTCTCACTTCAGGAAGTAAATCAAATCAGTGGTGGACTATTTCTTAAGAGGCAATATCTTTCCAAAGAATTTTTTTAAAGTTTTTGATAGTCTAAGTTTGCAGTTCAATTATGATCCAAAACATAATGTCAAAAAGAAATTAAGCATATTTTTGAAAGAGTCTAGTTTTAGGAAATAGATGCAGTCAGTACACAGCAGTACAGGACACATGAAATATAAAGCTAAACACTTGCCAATGGCTGAAATAAGTTACAGATATACGAAAACTTAAATTTTATGTAATTAATTTACATTTTATTGGCTGTTAAATATATTATCTATTTGATAGTTACAGTTTAGTCATACATAGGAATGGCAGCTTTAACATGAATCTGTGAATGATTCCATATAGTACAATACACAAAGTTGAAAGCAATAATATTTAGTACATTAATGCCACCTAAGGTACGTATTGGAATGTATATTTATTAAAAACTATGCAACATAAAATACTACTGTACCCAGTACAATAAGTTCCAGTAAGTAATCAACTTACTGCCAATGGTTGAAGCAGTTATACAATGTTTTTATTGTACTTAAAACATCCAGAATCAGGCACCATAAGTTTCTTACGAAAATACTCCAGTCTAGAAATCTGCCAGTTTCATACTTTGACTACTTTCTGAAGCACAGCTTGCCCAGGTGTAGAAATGACAATGTTTCAAACAACCACCACGAATCAGCAAACCACCACCAATGTGGCTTATTCCATTAAAAAAAGCTGGAAATCAAAAGATATCACCTTTGGCAAAACAGACAAAAAAAAGCACTATTGGCAATCTTTATTTTAACTGCATGCCACAATTCATTTATGAAATAAAAAATAAACTGGAAATGAAAGTACAGGTTCACCAAGAAAGAAAAGCATGTAAACCGTTCTACAGGACTATCAAGATTCGAACATTTGTCTCTGTATAGTTATCTGAATATGGAAACACATTTTCCAATAACAGGGCAAATGCAAGGCTTCCACTACATTGAGAAACTGTTACTTAAGTTAAGACTTGCTACAAGTATAACAATACATTCATACATAAATTTCCTGGACCTCTTAACTGCAATAAATAAAATATAAAATGGAAGATATATTTGGAGATATTATTCTAGAATTGCACCATAAATGAAATTCCTCGGAGAAAAAAAAATTGCTACTTCACAACACAGAATGACTCGCCCTTTCTTCACAAACCAACTGAGCTGGTTGAAAGTGAATATTTTTAAAACTCAGATTTCTTCCATATGCACATCATTAAAAACCAAATGGCGCCGTCTCTGATGCAAAAGTAGTGGAATGTAATACTGACATTCTATAAGATGGCATAGAATATGGTCATTTGGGTACTCAAACATTTTGGAAATCATGTTCAGCAAAATGATAATCATCTTCTAAAATTGCAAGTTTTGAGATTCACAATACCTTGGAGGACATATTTTAAAGGCTATGCTCTTTCCTCTATTTCTATTAGAGAAAACTAAGAAACTTACTAACTTTCAGTTTACTGTGTTTCTGGATAATGTAGTCTTGGGGGGAAAAAAAACTTTGCACAGTTTGAACCAAACAGCAAAACATTTATAACAAACTGCAATTTTTATATTGCACTGTTACAATCAAGAGACATTATTAAAATTTGTGCTTTGCTACAAAGTGTTGCAGTTTGCTGCAGACACATTAGCACTGAATTGCCTTCATGGATTGCCAGAAAAAAAAAAGTTAAATGCAAATCTGGGGTCCAACACTGTTGCCTCTAAGTATACAGGTCATGCAATTTGCAGGACCTTTTATTTCAAACAAACTGCACAACACAAACTATATTTCTGCAAACTTTTGTTCAGAACACATTTTCTTACCTGCAACCAGCAGTGGTTATGCTTTTCATGTGTAATGAAACCATATGCACTAGAAACTTGCACTAAAGTAGTTCATAGCTCATCTGAAGTCATGACCACTAATAAAGCTCTGCTCTAGATCGTACAAACCTCAACACATTCCCTACTATTGTTTAAAATTGGCTTGTGTCTACTGCACCTCACTCAGCTCTTTCAGAAGGGCTCCTTTTACAAAGCCTTTGTCCTAAACTTCTACTGGCTGGACAGCACTGGCTTGAGGGTCTAAAATGCCAAGGCAATCCTAGCTGTCCGGAGAGCCGCTGATACAGGACTTAGAAGCCTCAGAATGACCCCTTTATGAGAATTGTGGCTTTGCTTGTGCACAGGGTTCTGCTAACACTGCCTCACATTCTGTCAGCAGCAGCAAGGATGGAAATGTATGTTCTCAGCATACAATCATTTCCAACTATCAGTTTAATTTGGACGATGAACCGAGAGAAAAAAGCCAGAGTCTTTATCGTAGATGATACAAACATAGCCATTAGTGTGTTTTCCAATCTCTACTTAATTACAAAGTACTGAATAATGAAAGCAAACAAAATGGAAACTACAGCAAAGCCAGCAACAATCAGGGCAGCAAACTGCTCATCACTTAGGGTTTCCTTGTTGACTTTTGTGAGCTCTACGGTAGGCTCAGTACTACTTGAGGCAGATTCTTGTCTCTGAGATGAGAATGGCACAGTGGGACTGTAAGGTCCATAGAGTTCTTGCATTCCAACAGCATCTTGGTACTGCCGACCAGCACAGACCTTGAACCTATATTCACAGTTTGTCTGAAAGTTTGTGAAATGGAATGAAGTCGCTGGCCCCTTGTACACCTAGATTTAAACACAGAAAGCAACATAAGCAATTCATCTCTTCTTAAATGAAACATATTTCATCAACTTTTTTGGTTAATGTATTTGTTTTTTGTTCAACAGGACTATAACCACTCTTGAGCCAGGCAAGACATGGAGGAAAGCTGATAGAAATGAAGGGTTTCCATGAATTAGTCAACAATAGCCACAGCACTCAATTCCATTGAGTGACATCAACACAGACGCTTCAACTCAAACCTTAATATCAAGTTAACACATAAATCCCATGTATTAATTTTGCTAGCCAGAAACAGATTTGGTTTAGGAACTTAATATGTACATCTATATACCAGATGATCTCCCATGGTATTGCTCACAGTAAGTCCGACTGATATTTGCTTCTCCATTGTTTATTTATTCATCGCTGCCTGCTGCTCCATTAATGTATTGATTTGTTGGTGTGGCTGCTGCCCCATTAATTGAATGATTATTGGTGTGTTCCTTGCTCCAGTCATTTATTAAATTGTCATGGCTGTTGCTCCATTAATTGAATGATTGCTGGTGTGTTCCTTGCTCCATTCATTTATTAAATTGTTGTCCAATGTTTGATTAATTTATTAATTCATTGTGCCTGCTTCTCCATTTATTTTTTGATTTGTTGGTATACTCACTGGTCTATTATTAACCTGCTTCTTCATTAATGCACCGGTGCCTGCTGCTTCATTTTAAAAAAATTCATTGCTGCTCCTACTGCTGGAGTAATTTATTAATTTGCTGGTATTCCAACTCTATTAATTAGCAATGCTGCAGTGTTCATCAGTAACCTGTAGTCTAAGTAGTAATACATGAGGTTTGTGATGGTCTTTGTTGGTTGAGTTTTCCTACTGCAATTGTATAATGTCAAAAAAGCCAATGACACTTTACTGTAACTTAAATTCTCCAATTTAATTTTTTTTTCATATTATAGTAACAGCTTTGGTTTTCCATTGTTTTAGGTTGCACTAGCATATTCTTTGGCAATACAAGATAAAACTTTTCAACACTGCATGTGTCTGAATTCCCTATGTGCAATGCCACAAGGAATCAACTAGTATATATTTATATAAAAGTACAGCGTATAAAAAAAGGTAACACACTTCAAAGCTCAATGTTGGAAAAAAGTTAAATAGACTGTGTGGTAGCTACAAATAATCTAAAAGGAAAAGTAAGACTTTAAACTATTGCTTGCAACTTTTTGAAAATGAAACATGTATTGTACTGGAGCAGAATTTCTAGTTTGAAACACTGAATATTGTGACTACCACATATACTAGCTGGGGGGCCCCGCGTTGCCAGGGCTGCTTTGGGCCGGGCGGTTTAAATCGAGTCCCAGGCTTTTGGGCCTGTCTCTGTGTCCCTCTGTGAATCTGCTGCCGGGCAACATTTTAAATCGAGTCCCAGGCTTTCAGGCCTGTCTGTGTCCCTCTGTGAATCTGCTGCCGGGCAACATTTCCACCTTTTAATACCTTCAAAGATGAAAGTGAAAGTACTTATAAAACGTTTTTGGTAAATCTTATGTTATTTTTAAAAGAGATACTAACTTTTTCAAAGCTGGATTAGCAGATTTTGAGCTGGAAGTAGCTGAAGCAATGGCTGCCCGATGCCCGAGTTCAAAATCATTAGTCCCGCCCACAGACGCAGCGATTGGCCAACCATCAGGTGACTGAACTGTAGGATTGGTCAATCATGACGGCACAGGATTGGTGAGCCTTGACGTCAGTCACTCAATGCTAATTAGCAGATAATGAGCAGAATTTTGAAGGTTTTTTGCATAAGGCGCGAAAAAATTTTGTCCGAGCGAAAAGTAAATACGCTTATGACGGTTCTGGAATCGTAAGCTTTCTTTAGATGTAACACACGTGTAGGTACGCTCTAACTTTCGAGTTTATACAATACAGACAGACAGGCGGAATGACAGACAGATGTATCCTTTTATATATATATAGATAGATAGATTAATTTACTAAAATAATCATCTTTCCAAGAATCTTAAAACAAACAAAAATGATCAAATTGAGTATCAAATAACCGGTAGAATTCAATTAGCGAGATCAATGACAGCTTTGCGATCCAGTTAGTAACTCTACAACTTGAATTATTGTTGCCAATTTATAGAAATAGTGATGGATCCTTTATTAAAATGATTTAAATGTTTAAATATATAGCATCCCTTTTATCATGAAGTTTACGGGACACCATGCCGTTAACTGCTCCATTGGACAGATCAAGTTAAAATCTCTGCCACTTATCAGCGGCTAGAATTTTAAAAAAAAACTTTGTCCTTTGCCTCCATTCCCTATATCCAAGTTAGTGCTCCATATCCATGAAACTCAGATTTTAAGACCAACTCTCTTAATATTGGAGCTGCTGACTTCTCCGAGTTTAGCAAGTGTGTTGCTAACTTTGGGCTTGACTTGAAATTTGCTGATTGTCTGTGGCAAGTATATGAAGTGCCAATACCTATGAAGGTTTAAAATGGAACACATCCTTTTCCCCCCATTCCAGCAGTTCAGATGCCAGAAATGCATCCCACGGCAGTATTAGAAGAACAGGTAGATCCCCCAGTGTACTGGCCATTAATAACTCATGACTTCCATACGTAGTTGCAATACGCAAAAAAAAAGCATTTATCTATCCAACAGAACTGCTGGAGTTTTGGTAAGTGGAAGAGTTCGGGCAAGTGGGAGGTGAGGATGTGTTTTTTGCTCTGTTTTGTTCCCCACTCCCAGGCTTAGACAGCACTGCGGAAGCGGAGCAGCGAGACGAGTCAACCAAACAGGCCCCACAGACAGTATTCAAGGAGGAGGTTGGTGATCAGCTGGTTGGTTGGTTTTCTTCCTTCTCTTTTATACCTTTAAGTTGGTAAGTCCTATTGAATAGTGGTGTGATATTATCATCTATATCCGGGCAGGGTCTTCATAACTAATAATAAGAAATTTAATTAATTATATAGAATGGAGCAGGTGATGTGTTACTGTTGCGAGATGTGGGAGCCGGTGGACCCCATTGAGGCTCACGGTGATTACATCTGCGACAAGTGTTTGCTGCTAGAGGAACTCAAGTTCCATGTTATGGAGCTGGAGACCGAGCTTCAGACACTGCGACACATCAGGGAGGGGGAGAAGTGCCTGGACTCTATGTATCAGGAGGTGGTCACACCTATGAAATTAATTAATGCAGATGTAATCCGTGGTCAGGGACAGGACGGTGTGACTACGAGTGAGGCAGGTACTGGGATTCAGGAGATAGTGTCGATGGAACCGCAGCCCTTGCTCGTCAAGCAGGATCGAGGTTCTTACTCCCTGTGAGGGCGGGAGCGGGGACTGCAGGGAGGATGAGCAACCTGGCCACAGCACCGTGGTACAGGGGGCCATTCAAGTGGAGGGAGTAAAAAGAAATGTTGTAGTGGTAGGGGATAGTATTATTAGGGGGATAGATAGGGTTCTCTGCAGTCAAGAGCGGGAGTCCCGAAGGCTGTGTTGCCTGCCCGGTGCCAGGGTTAAGGACATCTCTTCTGGGCTGGAAAGAAACTTGGAGTGGGAGGGGGAGGATCCAGTTGTCGTGGTCCATGTTGGTACAAACGACGTAGATAGGACAAGGAAGACGGTTCTGTTAAAGGAGTATGAGCAGCTAGGAGTCAAATTAAAAAACAGAACCTCAAGGGTAATAATCTCTGGGTTATTACCTGAGCCACGAGCGAATTTGGCTAGGATAAATAAAATTAAAGAGTTAAATGCGTGGTTCAAAGACTGGTGTGGGAGAAATGGGTTTTGCTTCTTGGGACATTGGCACCAGTACTGGGACCGGAGGGAGCTGTTCCGTTGGGACGGACTCCACTTGGCCAGTGCTGGGACTAGAGTCCTGGCGAATCACATAACTAGGGCTGTAGAGAGGGCTTTAAACTAATTAGGGGGGGGGAGGTTTCAAGAGAGCAAATAATAGAAATGACAACGGAGAAGGTCATAGACTTAGGTAGCAGTGGGGGAATTAAAAAACAGAACGTGTCAGGAAGGGACAGAAGGTATGGAGTAAAAGGTAAAGTACTAAAAGGGGAAGAAACAGGAACTAAGTGTCACAAAACATATTTGAAAGTTCTTTATCTGAATGCATGTAGCATTCGTAACAAAATGAATGAGTTAACGGCACAAATAACTATATATGGGTATGATCTTGTGGCCATTACAGAAACATGGCTGCAGGGTGACCATGACTGGGAATTAAACATACCAGGTTATTTAACAATCAGGAAGGACAGGCAGGTGGGGTGGCTATGTTAATAAAGGAAGGAATCACTATAATACAGAGAAATGATATTGGTTCAAAGGAGAAGGATAATGAAACAGTTTGGGTGGAGATAAGGAATACGGGGAAAAAAACACTAGTGGGCGTAGTCTATAGGCCTCTGAACAGTTGCAACTCTGTTGGACGGAGTATTAATCAGGAAATAGTTGAGGCTTGTAATAAGGGAACAGCTATAATTATGGGGGATTTTAATTATCATATTAACTGGACAAATCAAATTGGGCAGAGCAGCCTTGAGGATGAGTTCATTGAGTGTATTAGGGATGGGTTTCTTGAGCAGTATGTAACTGAACCGACCAGGGGGCAAGCAACCTTAGATTTGGTCCTGTGTAATGAGACAGGATTAATTAAAAATGTCCTAGTAAAGGATCCCCTTGGAATGAGTGACCATAACATGGTTGAATTCCATATTCAATTAGAGGGGGAGAAGGTTGGATCTCAAACAAGCGTGCTGAGCTTGAATAAAGGAGACTATGAAGGTATGAGAGTGGAATTGATTAGAGTGGACTGGGAAAATAGATTAAAGGGTAAGACGGTACATGATCAGTGGTGTACATTTAAGGAGTTATTTTACAACTTCCAAAAAAAATATATTCCACTGAGGAAAAAAGGGTGTAAAAGAAAAGATAGCCATCCGTGGCTAAGTAAAGTAATTAAGGAAAGTATCCGACTAAAAACAAGGGCATATAAGGTAGCCAAATCTAGTGGGAGGATAGAAGATTGGGAAGTCTTTAAAGGACAGCAAAAAATAACTAAAAGATTGATTAAGAAAGGGAAGATAGATTATGAAAGTAAATTAGCAAAAAATATAAAAACAGATAGCAAAAGTTTCTATAGTTATATAAAAAGAAAAAGGGTGGCTAAAGTAAATATTGGGCCCTTAGAGGATGAGACCGGGAAATTAATGGTGGGAAACATGGAGATGGCAAAAACGCTAAACAAATATTTTGTATCAGTCTTTACAGTAGAGGACACTAAGAATATCCCAACACTGGACAAACAAGGGGCTCGAGGGGGGAGGAGCTAAATACGATTAAAATCACTAAGGAAGTGGTACTTGGTAAAATAATGGGACTCAAGGCGGATAAATCCCCTGGACCTGATGGCTTACATCCTAGGGTCTTGAGGGAAGTGGCGTTAGGGATTGTGGATGCATTGGTAATAATTTTCCAAAACTCCCTGGACTCAGCAAAGGTCCCGGCAAATTGGAAAACTGCTAATGTAACACCCTTATTTAAAAAGGGTAGTAGGCAGAAAGCTGGAAACTATAGACCTGTTAGCCTAACATCTGTGGTTGGTAAAATGTTAGAGTCCATTATTAAGGAGACAGTAACGGGACATTTGGATAAACATAATTTAATTGGACAAACTCAGCATGGTTTCATGAAGGGGAAGTCATGTTTGACAATCATGTTTGACAAATTTGCTTGAGTTCTTTGAGGAAGTAACATACAGGGTGGACAAAGGGGATCCAGTGGACGTAGTGTATTTAGACTTCCAAAAGGCATTTGACAAGGTGCCACACAAAAGATTATTGCTCAAGATAAAAAGTCACGGGATTGGGGGTAATATTCTGGCGTGGGTGGAGGATTGGCTCTCTAACAGAAAGCAGAGAGTTGGGATAAATGGTTCGTTCTCAGACTGGCAATCAGTAACTAGTGGTGTTCCGCAGGGGTCAGTGCTGGGTCCCCAACTCTTTACAATCTATATTAACGATTTGGAGGAGGGGACCGAGTGCAACATATCAAAGTTTGCAGATGATACAAAGATGGGACGGAAAGTAGTGAGTGAGGAGGACATAAAAAACCTGCAAAGGGACATAGACAGGCTAAGTAAGTGGGCAGAGATTTGGCAGATGGAATACAATACTGGAAAGTGTGAGGTTATGTACTTTGGCAGGAAAAATCATAGAGCAAGTTATTATCTTAATGGCAAGAAACTGGAAAGTACTGTAGTACAAAGGGATTTGGGGGTCCTGGTGCATGAAACTCAAAAAGTTAGTATGCAGGTGCAGCAAGTGATCAAGAAGGCCGATGGAATGTTGGCTTTTATTGCTAGGGGGATAGATTATAAAAACAGGGAGGTATTGCTGCAGTTGTACAAGGTATTGGCGAGACCGCACCTGGAATACTGCATACAGTTTTGGTGTCCATACTTAAGAAAAGACATACTTGCTCTCGAGTCAGTACAAAGAAGGTTCACTCGGTTAATCCCGGGGATGAGGGGGTGGTCATATGAGGAGAGGTTGAGTAGATTGGGACTCTACTCATCGGAGTTCAGAAGAATGAGAGGCGATATTATTGAAACATATAAGATTGTGAAGGAGCTTGATCGGGTGGATGCGGTGAGGATGTTCCCAATGATGGGTGAAACTAGAACTAGGGGGCATAATCTTAGAATAAGGGGCTGCTCTTTCAAAACTGAGATGAGGAGAAACTTCTTCACTCAGAGGGTGGTAGGTTTGTGGAATTTGCTGCCCCAGAAAGCTGTGGAAGCTACATCATTAAATAAATTTAAAACAGAAATAGATAGTTTCCTAGAAGTAAAGGGAATTAAGGGTTACGGGGAGCGGGCAGGAAATTGGACATGAGTCTAGGTTCGGAATGGTCATGGCCCTGTGGGTAGTGGAGTGGGCCCAGGGGCCGTGTAGCCTGGTTCTGCTCCTACTTCTTGTGTTCTAATTCTGTTAGATTTCAGGAGATGGTTTTATTCCTGTTCCTGGCTGGGTGGAGATCGCCTTTACAGAAGGTAAGTACTGTAGAAAATATAGGGACAGAGTGATCTCCTGGACGAGTTTCGATCGCCTAGATGGGTCGGAGAGGAATTTCCCAGATTTTTCCTCCCAAATTGGCCATTGGGTTTTTTAATCTGGTTTTTCGCCTCTCCTGGGAGATCACATGGATTCGGGTGGATGGAGAGGGGTAGAAGATTTGAGGTTAGGATCAGATCAGCCATGATCTTATTGAATGGTGGAGCAGGCTCGAGGGGCCGATTGGCCTACTCCTGCTCCTATTTTTTATGTTATGTTAGAACAAATTAATGAAATTGCCACGGTTTTATTAATTACAGCAAAATTCTGAGAATTGTGTCACTGGGAGACAGCCTGTATTGAATTAATGAGCCACTTCAGAGAGTCCGATAGAAAGCATGCAGTCAGCAGATGACATAAACCTTGAGCATTTCATGAATTCATTTGTATCAGAGACAAAACCATTTATTTAATTCGTGTCAAGTACCCTTAATCAATTCATTGTTTATTTTTATGTCCGCTTTCATGTGGTTGGGACCTGATTTAATTATATATTTATACACATCGTATACATTTTACGTGGAGCAAGAAGGAAACCATTCAGCTAGCAGGTAAATTATAAGCACAAATATTCATGAACTTATTTATACCCGAGACAATTCTATTTATTTATTTAATTCTCAGCAAGCTGGTTAAGGGCTCTGACTGACTCATTTGTTTTTAACATTGGGTTAAATATTGACAAATTATTTTTGCTGAAGGAGATCAAGGAATGAAGGACTTGGAGAAGTTTCAAAGATACTTCTGCAAGTTCTTTCCAACTCCTAACTTGGTCACCACAGGTTTTGAGGTTTTGTTTACTGAAACAAATGGACCTGGGAGATGGAATTGGGAGGACTAGCCTGGACTAGATCACTTGGGAAAAACCTTCCAAATCACAGCTAAGTAACGAATGGTCATGTGGCCCAGTGACATCACGCTCTTTGTGGTAAATAGGAAATTTCAAGTAAATTCAAGGTTGACACAGAAAGCTTGACTGTAACAGAAAAAGTGTTGCAAGCATTAAGTGTTGCACTTACAGGATGTGTTGGCATATTCAAGACGTTTAACCTATTATAGATACATGTGAAAAATGTAACTACCTGCTCAGCATCTCTCCCAACAATAATCTGAAGTGTGTAAACAATTGCATCCCCTTTCATTGGCTGTAGTGCTTCCCATATGAGTTCACAAGTGTTTTCTTCCAACATTTGTACTCTGGGAGCTGAAAAGGATACAAACAACACAGCTGTTTACAATATAAAACAAAGTGGTAGGCCAACCAGATCTACATGTCAATGACAGTGCCCTCTTCTGCCGACCCTCACTTACTTATAAATGCATATCCGTAGTAAATACTTATTTATCTTAGCGTATATATTCCCCAAATTCTAATTCCCACCCTATGCAGGACATCTGCAATAGGACTTTTGTCATTTATGTCACTTTGAATTCTATAGCATAAGGTTCTCATTATTTCAATATATGAAATCTTTTACATATCAAAAGATTAGTCCGATGCAACAAGGGGAAATTACTGGGGTGTGGTGTACTTATATGGTATGGAACAAAGGAAATCATGCATTTGTCTGGATAGTTACTGCATTTTAAATTCTTCTGCGATAGTTCCATACCAGGCACCCAGGCTATTCCTTAGTTATGCAGAGGATAACTAAAAGAGGAATAACAAGACTACTTCACTGGAGAGTCTGCCTTCAAAGTTCAGTGAGAATTAGTCAAGTCAACTGTTTAAATACCATTTAGCACAGAGGAAGAGAAAGTGGTATACGTAACCACCATCATAATCTCTCTTCATCTAATATAACTCAGTGACAATGCAGCCCAATTCTCTTTAACTAGAACTATCTTTAATTCAATTTAGCATTCTTCTGCTACATTGTGTGACATTATTCCTGCTTTCATAAAACACAACCAAGCATTTAACTAGTGGTAACTGTGTGATGTACAGAAATTTGCAAGTGATGTTAACAGACAATGGAGAAAGGTAACCTTTTAGTCACTTGGTCTACCAGTTGCACACACATTTGAAAATATTTAGTACAAAGCACGTCATGTCTTTCACAATCTACATAATACACATAACTATTATATCAGACCACAGTGGTATGTTCCTCTGTAACACTTCAATCCTCCATTGGTTCATGTTGTTACCCCAGAAGCCAACTATTTCTTTTTGCTTTATTTCACTGTCTTTGACTACACCATCATTGCCTAAAAGTAAATACTGATTCATAGTGACATATTTTGAAAAGTAACCTTATAGGAAAGCCTTCCTTAAGACATGGAAAATATTATGACTGTAATGTGCTATAGTGATTCAAACCAGGGTGCAAGAAAACTTCAAGTGATATAACAGAATGAGAATAAAACCTAGGTATTAGAGGAATTCAAATGTTTTCTGGTTACTACTTTCTCAAAGAAACCATGATCATTTCACTTTAACTGAGTCAATGTTCCAAAATCTAATACCCATTTGATAAAATATAAAATAGCCCTTCCACTGGATATCTACCTTTAAGTGGAGGAGGAGGAGATTTGGTTGTGGTGAAAGTATAAACTTCAGAAAATGGTCCTTCCCCAGCATCGTTGTATGCTTGAATTCTAAAGTTGTAAGCTGAGGACTCATTCAGTCTCTGGACTTTATATGTATGACAAGGTCCGCTATACATAGCAACAAACCTGAAAGATATGCAAATGGTAACATTATACTCTAGCAGTTGTGGAAAAAACAGCCTAAAGCACTAACCTTAAAAGCAAATTGTTTCACTTCACCAACACTAAATTAAGCAACTAGCTATACATGTAATAAAGTATTCATGCTACACAACAGTGTGGCGGTCACATCAAGTGAACATAACGGAATGGATGTTTTCTTAGGGATGTACAATCTAGTTCTAGCATGTGAAACACATCACTACATTAATTAAAGCCTTATTTATAAATCACTCAGATCAATAGCTAGTATAGTTTACTCCAGGAACCTCGATAAAGGCCGGCGATGTCATGCTCACATTATAGTGAAACAATACATTAATAGAATTAGTGGCGCTTCGGCTTGTTAAACTGGATTCTATATAATGTCAGGAACAGTGTGAAGTAAGTTGTCTGGTTCCAGATGCAGCCATTGACTCTTGCCTCCTCTGCAGGGATGCCAGAAGTTGCAGGCCCGGTAGGGTCAGCAGGCCTCTTGGCTCTGTTGGTAAAGTTAATTTATATCCTGATCCATATAACTGGATCATTGCAAAATGTTGCGTTTCAACCACATATCTATAAAACTGGAATGAATGGGAATGATGGACTGGAGTTCAACACATGGACCAATTTTTCTTCCATTTTTTATCCTCATTATCTTAAATAAAAATAGGTTTTGAGTAGTGAGCCACACTTACCTTCCAAATTTGTCCTCCATCTGCAAGGTATATTGTGTTGAACCCGTGGTTAAAGCTTTGTTGGGCCCTTCTCCCCACTTAAGCTTAAGGCTCTGGTAGCTGAAAACTGCACACTCAAGGTGAGGCGGCTCAGGAGGTAGTGGTTTTGTTTTGGCTTTAATGGAATGACTGAAAGGACCTGCTCCAATACTGTTGACAGCCTGTACTCGTATCCTAAAAATACAAGGGGCACATCACACGCTGATACTGGCCTGTAACCTGGTTTCAAAACCACTCGCTGAATTTTATTATTTGTTCATAGAATGCATTGGAAAACATGCTCATCTCAGTCTAACCAAATACCTGCATGCTGTATCTGGTTGCAGATCCTCAATGATGGCACTTGTGACTGTGCTGACTGCTACAATCTGTTTATCTCCGTACTCTATGTTGTAACCAATGACTTCAGATCCATGGCAGCAAGGCTCCTCCCATTGAATCGCAAGGCACGTTGATGGTGAAGGAAGAACAATTTCAAGCTGGTCTTCATCAATCACTTGCAGTACATTCACTGCAGCTGGCACTGAGGCAGGTGTCATACATATGGCAGTATCGCTGTAGTACCCAGCACCTGCAGCATTCACAGCCTGGTTTTGGGGGGGGGGGGGGGGAGGGAAGAGAGAAAAAAGGCACATCGCTTGTTTCAACAACATACTAATGGAACAAAATAACTGGCAAAGTGACAGTTGCATAAATGTAAAAGCAGAAACGCTGCACCCTTTGTTGTAATTCCTATGTTAAAGTGCCCAGCGAAGTCACGTTTCATACCTGAACCTTGCAGTAGTATGTTGTCGCAGGTGCTAGGGCTTTCACTTCATAACTAAGGGCAGGACCAGAGTAAATAATCTGCATGCAACCTTCCACTCCTCCAAATTCTAACCTAAACTCCGTGACTTCAGAACCATTAGATGGAGGGCACTGAGGAGAAAGGAAAACAAAACAATTGCTCAGTATAATGTTACCCTACATAGCAATTTTTGATGTTAACATTAAACAGACATTTATTGAAAATACTCTTCAAACTGAATTTGCAGCTTTTCAAACGATTCAATACCTCATTAGAGCCTAAAATGCCCAAAGATAGACACCACTCAATGTTTTTGGACTTACAGACTTAGGGTTGGAGGCACCCCTATGACTTCTATTTTGTTATGCCCTGTGCCGAAGAAGGAAATAGACTGACAGATTGCATTCATGTGTATCACAAGGTATGCAGGCATTTTCTAATCATCCTGGGTCTTTCCCATTTACCTACCATCTGAGGGCACTTTTTTATACTACACCACCAATGAGAAGCAGCAGGAGTGCAGTCAAAAATAATGGACCAGATTTTGCTGGAACAGGGCGTCTCGCAGCGTATGCCATTAGTTAGACTTTATTCTGCACCCTTTAGCTAGAAATCTTTTTGTGCTCTAACTTGCTGGAGCGGATAACGGCGCGGCGAGGGTAACGGGGCATCTTGGGCCTTAGTGAACAACGGGACCAACAGTGTATCGCCTTAACCAGGATTAAGGATTAAGAAACAGAGGAATGACGGAGAAGGAGGGTGAATTAGAGTTAAATTAGGTACAGAAAGAGAAATAAAGAGAGGGAAAGACAGATTGGATTAAGAGACAGAAAGGAAAATTAAGAAAAAAATTGACATTTTTCAAATCTCTAACAATTGACTACATGCAGGAATACGATTGAACAGTTTAAGTTGTTCCTTTTTGGGGCCAGAGAGGATTGGCATTGCATTAACAATTATCGCATCGTTGAAAGGGTATGAACACTTAATTCTTAGACTTAACTTTAATGAGCAATTAATGTGCAATTCCAGCAAGTTCTTCAAAATAACAGGGAGGCTAAGAGCGAGATGGCAGAAATCAACCAGAAAGTTCTGGAGATTTGCAACTCACGGAGTATCGCAGCTATTATTTTGGATGCTTTCTAGCCCTGAATTTGCTGGCCGATTTGCACATTAATAAGGGTGTGCATCGTTAATACGCAGTTATCTTTCCGTCAAGATCCGGCCCAATGTATCATACGTAATAGATTCAGCTGGTTTTATTCAGACACTTTGAAGATGTCCTGAGATGATTAAATAGCATCTTGAAATTGTAATTTTTATGTTAAAAGTGCCAGGTGAAGTCATTTTCATCCCTGAGCCCCGCAGTACAGGAAACTTTCGATTAACCGGCCCCTAAATAACCAGAATGCTCTATCCACCGGCAAAATTCAGGAGTCGGTTCAGCTAACTTTTTTTTACTTTTAGTTACTTTTTTTAATTGATTTGTTGCTGTGCAAGGGTGTAGCTGAAGCTGTTGCTAAGCTACAGAGACGCTTACAACTTGTGCCGATTGTTTTGAAGCTGTTGCAACAGGGTTTTGTTGCTTTATACAGAGCTCTGAGCTCCGTATCTTTTACTATAGCGTTCGGTTATCCGGAATTGGTGATGAACCGGCACCACGTCGGTCCCGTCCGTGCCGGATACCAGAAAGTTTCCTGTAGTATGCTACCGCAGCTATTATTTTGGATGCTTTCTAGCCTCGCCCACTGATTCACCAACGAGTCATCTTTAGATCAGAACGAGAATTTGCCAAAGCTTTAACACTTTCAACCTCCCAAACCCAGCCTAAAAACTATCCCATTAGACTTTTACAAAAGATAGTGATATGTGCAGCACAATGCTCCCTGTTAATCAATAAAAACAGCAATATCTCCCAGAACACAAACATGCCGTAGAGAGAACATGGGCTATTTCAACTTGAGAAAGAATAATGGTTAGCTTGAGACCTAATATAGAGGGATACAAGAGACTTTGGACCTCCACTTGGAGTTGACTGTGGGTGGGTGTGGTACACGCAACTGAGGTTTATAGGTTGGCAGCAATCAGTCTCTCTGAGCAATACACTTCATAGTACAACTTGTAGATAGGGCAGCTTTGCCAGGTAACAAGTGCCAACGTAATGATAAATGTCTTCCCTATGATGGCCATGATATAAGCCCTAATACAATAGCAAAATACTGCGGATGCTGGAAATCCGAAATAACAACAGAAAACGCTGGAAAAGCTCAGCAGGCCAGGCAGCATCCGTGGAGCGAGAAACAGAATTAACATTTCAGGTCGAAGACCTTTCGTCAGAACCCTGTTGTGGTACCCTACCTTCTAGGTCAGTGGAATATCTGATGGACTCCATCTATTAAATGCTGACTAACATATTCCCTTGTATTGTTTCACTATTTAACACTGCTAAACTTGCTAACTTAAATGTTAAAAAAAACTTACTTCCCAATTCACTTGAACGCAAGTGGCTGTCTTACATGTGGCTGTAGGTATGCTGCAATGGTCAGGGGGGGCAGCTGCTGTGGGGATATCAGACCTCTCAGAATGTGGTCCATACTATAGAAGGGAGCAAATAACATACAGTTTACTTTTAAATTGCTTAATTAAACACAACACCAACTGTCTTAGAAACTAAAGTCTCAAATGCTGAAACTGCCAAATAGGAATTTAGATTTGATAACACTTTATAAAGACTTCAAATATTGAACCTGTCGAGGAACATACAGCTTTACACACTCAATATCCATTTAGAAATACCATGATTGCATTGCAATGGTCTGTTCAAAATTTCTTTTGTACTATGGAATCAAATTTTCTATCATAATATTGTACATGCCTTCATGTGTAAAATGAACTACAAATCCCTGCCAATTATAAAATAAACATAGTTTGGAAGGAATAGGTTCACATTATTCACACGTTAGTGTGAATTAAACATTCAGCTGTTTTGTCTTTTTGTAATGTTTCTTTTTTTGTCCATTTTATTTACAATTTACAGAAAAGAGTACAATTAAAAAAACTACAGTATTACATGCAGTACTAAAATATTAATTCAGATCCCTACTTTAAGTTAAACATGAGTGAGCGGGTGACTAAAGCATTAAACTACAATTTTTTAAATCATGTTAAAATGGAATCCCCAAAATATCATGTGTTTTTGCATATTGGCAGTCACATAATTACATAATACATTTCAGTCACCCGAACGTGCTCCTTACCCCAACTTTGTTTGCAGCCTTTACCCAGAAACTATACATTTTCCCTGGCAAAAGATTGCCTGCTGTACACTCTAGCTCTGGACCCTGGTAGACAAGTCTTCGATCATCCCATCCTGGCTCGCTGATCTCCACAGTGTATTCTGTGACCGTGGAGCCACCATCTACAACAGGTGGTGCTGCAACAAAAATAAAAGAAACCATTAGGTTGAGATGTAGGTGGTATGTAGGCAGAAGTGCATCACATATACAGGAAAGTTCTTACCCCATCGGAGTGGCATTTCTCTTGCTTTAGCTTTACCAGAGAGTCGAAGGGTCTGACAAGGTCCAGGAGGGATAGCTGCAGTCTGCACAGCCAAAATTTCAGATACCTGTTTATTTAGGGAAAAAAGACTGGTAATTACAGTATCATTTCCTTGCATTACCCAGGCTATAATTCAAAGTTGTTACGAACTATGAATGAATCTTTCAAGTCAGCTTTTCAAGTTTCCTTAACATTCCATATCATTTTTTTCCTAAACATTCAATTTAATGGAGCAGTTTTGATGTGGACTCAAGACCTTTCAGCTCTATTTATACCATGAGCTTTGCACTGGCACAAGATGTTGCTAGGAAACACAAGGAGATTCCAATGCAAAGAATATCACTGGAGTCCCATTGGTCTGTATGCAGCATTGATTCATACCTGGGTGTTGCTTATTTTCAAACTGTCTTCAGTGCTTTGCACATAGGGCCTAAATGCTTCATAATTCTTACATAAAGGGAAAAGTCCACAAGTAATACTTAGGTTTTTGAAAAGGATATATCCAAGAATTCTGTCTCACTGTAATAAAAGCCAATTTCTTGACTACATGCAAAGTCGTGCCTGCTTTCTCACCAGCTTGCTCTGTGACATCACCAATGGGTAGCACCCGATGCCTTTCAGAATGGCATAATTGGAAGCAGAGGCCTCAACTTTCAGCCAGCTTGTAAACCAATACGCCTCACCCCATTGTTTCCAAGATGTTCTAGGATGCATGGGTCACTGAGCAGGCTGGCAGGGAAGCAGGCTCAATCAAGCACATTTCCCTGCAGCTAGAAAATTTGACAAAAGTCAAAGTTCTTGCAAATACAGCAAAACCTCAAAGTCTTTGGGAGAAAATGTAAAAATAAGTCCAATGGAAATTCAAGTGAATAAGTGTCAAGCTCTCAGACACAGAACTCTTAAGCCCCAATCATACTGGCTCCCCAGACAAAGATGGGAGGCCTCCAGTAGAAGTCTGGCTAGATTTCAGGAAAGTAGATGGGGGAAGCTGTGAACCAGATCAGCTGATGGACCAGCTGTTGTAGCGCAGGCTAATCCTACTGGCAGGAGAGGGGAGGAAACTTTGCAGGCATGTGCATCATGAATTTTTATTCATTTTCAACTCCACAGCCAGTCCTAATCTCTGCTTGGAGATCAGTGAATAGCTTTCTAATATGATCAAAAATATATAGCAATTGAGCCACCAGGTATCTGATGTCAGAACTGTTACCTGTAAAATCGACAAGCATGTAGGGGATGTGTGTAGATTGCTAAACTGCAGTTCTTTAATTTCCTATTAGGTGAGTATCAACAGGTAATTAAAGAGCTGCTGATTTACTATCTTCACAAGAACCGCTGAATTTCAGAGTGGGTAGTTTCAATTTTAGCCACTGTATTTTTCTGATCCTTAAGGACTAAGCATTGATATTTTAGTGTCTGTAACAGTCATAAGATTTAGTGACTGAGCTATTTATTCAAAGGGTGGAGGACGTATCTTCAGTTCCATTAATCGAGTGCTTCACTTATGACGAGTACTTGAATGGGGTTTCATTGTACATCTTGTAAATCTACACTAAGGCAGCAGGTGGCGCTCTTCAGAGGCAACGTTAAGCAACATATATGGAGATTGAGTTCATTCTTCAAGCAGTGCGTACTCTGCATGACCTGGGCATACTTGATGCGTACAAATAGGTACAAGAAATTGAAATCCCTTGCCTCTACGAGTTCAAAAGTTCAGCAAACTTTCAAGAAAATAAACTACTGAATAACTGCTTTTACCTGGCTTTGTCCACCAACACTAAGGCAGCAAACCCTCATTCTATACCATGCACCAGGATTTAGATGATCACAGACGTGCTCTCTGACTGGTCCACTATACACCATGTCCCATTTATTCTCTGAAAAATACAAATTAACAGTATATGCATGTTACACAAATGACTAATCATTTTTAAACTAGGCCAGATCTTTTAAGAGGTACCAAATTCACCTTGATGAGCACTGTCGCTCGCTAAGTTTCTCCGATCAAGACTGGTCTTCACGTAAGAGTGAATGCTGCAAAAGGCTGCAGTGACAGTGCACTATTTGTCTGACAGCAGTAGCTGCACAATGCACAGTGCAGCAGCACCAGTTATACTCACTCACACAGCTCCGCTCCTCAGCGATTTTTGTCATGCTAGGAGAGCATGGGTGGAAGCATTTGTTTCTTCAGAATATTGAAAAGACCCAATACTAAGTTTAAGTGCCCAAGATGGCCAACACTGTCTGAACACTTCTTAAACCTGCTTGGACTACAATCGTACACCTGCTAGTGCCAATTACAAATGGCGTGCAACAACTTCCTAGAAGGGGTTTTCACATTGTTCATCTTTAGTGCATTCAAATTGTGAGTTGACTCCAAATGTATACTGCCAGCATTATGTCAGTGTGGACTCAAAAGCACTTTGCATCAAGTGAAAGTGGCATATAGCTGCAAATTCAGATGTGGCCCATCCCGTACAAACCACAAGTATCAATGCTGCCATGCTGTTGAGACACAGTGAAACACGAAGGGAGGTTTTCCTGGGTGTGCCCAGGCCAATGTTCCCCCTAATTTTTTTTGGTTACGCAGCCCCTTTAAGGGGCCACGCGGTCCAGTCACAGTTTAGCACGTGCACAAAATTTAACATAGGAAAGCCGGTCCCGGGCTGCGCAGGACCAGCAGAGAGCAGCTTAGAGGGAACATTAGCCCAGGCGCAGTGGATCACCCAAGTGCAGCCAGTATTGGAAACTCAAGATGGTCAGAACACACGCCTGTAGAGGAACCTGACACTTTCCATGAATTTAGCTGAGGAAAATCAGGTATGTTCCATTACAGAGGTGCACACCCTGACCATGCTGATGTTCTGGGAGACCCAGGAAATTTTCCCCTCAAGTTTAGCAATCAAATAATTAGTTTCTTAGAAACATAGAAGATAGGAGCAGGACTAGGCCATTCGGCCCCTCGAGCCTGCTCCGCCATTTAATGAGATCATGGCTGATCATCCAAATTCAGTACCCTGTCCCTGCTTTCTCCACATATCCCTTTAGCCTTAAGAAATATATCTAACTCCTTCTTGAATATATTTAATCAATTGGCCTCAACCGCCTTCTGTGGTAGAGAATTCCACAGGTTCACCACTCTCTGGGTGAAGAAATCCCTCCTCATCTCAGTCCTAAATGGCTTACCCCTTATCTTTAGCCTGTGACCCCTGGTTCTGGAATCCCCGACCATCGGGAACATCCTTCCTGCATCTAGTCTGTCTAGTCCTGTTAACATTTTAAGTTTCAATGAGATCCCCTCTCATTCTTCTAAACTCCAGCGAATATAAGCCTAATCGACCCAATCTCTTCATACGTCATTCCTGCCATCCCAGGTATCAGTCTGGTGAATCTTTGCCGCACTCCCTCCATGGCAAGAACATCCTTCCTCAGATAAGGCGGCCAAAACTGCACACAATACTCAAGGTGTGGTCTCACCAAGGCCCTGTACAACTGCAGCAAGACATCCTTGCTCCTGTACTCGAATCCTCTCGCTACAAAGGCCAACATACCATTTGCCTTCTTAACCACCTGCTGCACCTGCATGCTTACTTTCAGCGACTGGTGCACAAGGACACCCAGGTCTCGTTGCACTTCCCCTTCTCCCAATCTATTGCCATTCAGATAATAATCTGCCTTCCCGTTTTTGCCACCAAAGTGGATAACCTCGCATTTATCCACATTATACTGCATCTGCCCAATCACCCAACCTGTCCAAATCGTACTGGAGTTTCTCTGCATCCTCCTCACAGCACACACACCCACCCAGCTTTGTGTCGTCTGCAAACTTGGTGATATTACATCTAGATCATTAATATATATTGTGAATAGCTGGGGTCCTAGCACCGATCCCTGCGGTACCCCACTAGTCACTGGCTGCCACTCGGAAAAAGACCCGTTTATTCCAACTCTGCTTCCTGTCTGCCAACCAGTTTTCTATCCAAGTCAGTACCTTACCCCCAATCCCATGTGCTTTAACTTTACACGCTAATCTCTTATCAAATACACATCGACTGGTTCGCCCTTATCTATTCTACCAGTTACATCCTCAATAAATTCCAGATTAGTCAAGCACGATTTACCTTTAGTCAGAAGGTTGTGGGCTCAAGCCCCACTCCAGGACTTTAGTACATAATCCAGGCTGGCATTTCAATGCAGTACTGAAAGAGTGCTGCACTGTCTGCGGTATTGTCTTTCGGATGAAATGTTACAATCGAGTCTGCAGATGAGGCCTCAGTGTATGTAAAAGATCATATGACACTATTTCAAGGCGAGCAGGGGAGCTTTCCCTTTGTCTTGGCCAATATTTATCCTTCGACCAACACCATCGAAACAGATTAACTGGTCACTTATCTCATTGCTGTTTGTGGGACCTTACGATGTGCTTGGTTACGAAACAGGAAGTATACGTCAAAAGTAATTAATTGACTGTTAAGCACTTTGGAATGTCCAGGAGGACATGAAAGGCGATATATAAATGTATGTTCCATTTTTCTAAATGAATGATCTCTTGGATCTAAAAAAATTTATATATATTTGTCTTGAAACTTAAATATCCAACAGGCAGCAAAGCAAAAATAAAGCAACACTGTCTAGGGGAATCATGAAAATTTGTCATGGGATAAACAAATGATGAAGAAATGTTTCTAATTTCATTTTCAAAACAATTTTATGCAAACCGATTTGTATCCCACTCCATACTTTGCTAACTCTCAAATCAAAAATATTTCTGTTCCCAAATTTGCCAGAACTCATTTTTAGTATTAAGCAGAATGCATTTTATTTGTTAACATGCATTTTACACTGCAACAAAATGTGTACTAATACAGCTTGTGTCCCAGGACCTAGAATGTTTTTCTAATGCCATCTTGAAATCAAAACTTTTGGTTTCCTTTTTTTAGTTGTGGAAGATGAAGAAGGAAACTAGTGCTGCAGTGTCGAAGTGGAGAAAGAAAACAGCTGGATTAATCAATATCGGCACCATACACAAATTTACCAAGTGTCAAACATGACTGTTAACCAACTGAATGATACATTTCACCACTCGGTGATGAACAAAATAGGACTGTTTACACTACAGGCAAGATTTGGCAGATACATATATATATATATATATAAAATATATATATTTATTTGAGAAGACCTGGAGTAAAAGATAAATAAATATACATACCATTCAACCCATCTGATACTTCCAGTACATACTTGGTAATCTCTGACCCTCCATTATCTTTTGGTGGGTCTGCAAAAAAAAATTGAAGGCTTAAACAGGACTAATACTTCAGAAGACAAATGCAGTTCTTTTACCTGTCTAAACTATCACTAAAGATTTCAGTGTAACTAGGATTCTCCCACTGCATTGCTCAAACACATTGACCATAAAAGCCAGTAGTCCGGGAACTTGCTCTTCCACATGGGTCACTGTGTTTGACAGGTCTATTTCTTTTTCAAAGCACACAACCCTATCAAGAGGCATGGGACTTAGCTGGGTTCAATTTAATATAATTAATGTACAGTATTCAGCTACATAGGTGGTTTCATCAAGGTCAGGCCAACATCATCAGTTAGAATCTCAGACAGTAACTTGTAACATTCAGAAAATAGATTATTTCCTTGGGAAATCAGGTCATATTTGTCACAAATTTACATTTATCTGACAGGTATTACACAAAAACACACACATCAAATGTTGGTTTCATGTTTCAATCAACATTTCTTTTACAGTTTCTGCTATGTTCCTTTCACAGTTAGATATATGAAATATAGGCCTAGAAATTGGGTATAGCCCCGCTTGGGGTGTTAGACTTGGCGCTGCGCAAAGTTTTGCGCCAGGCGCAATTTAGCGCGATATTGGGTCGTAGCGCCCCTAAGGTGATCGCGGCGCTAAATCAGGCGTTGCACGGTAAACTTAGGGCGCTAACATGGCGGCGCAACTCAATATCGGGGCGGCCGGGTGCAGCGCAGGTGCAGTCAATCATCGATGATCACGAGAGAGTCATGAGCCGGCCAGCTCTTAAAGGGGTGGGTCCAGAAGGATTAGCAGCCACACTCTGCGCCCTGCAGAACTGAATTTCGGCGCTGTGTTTTGTTCTGCGCTTAAAACTTTGAGGATGGAGAGGGCAAAGCAAAGAGCAGAGTGCTTCACGGATGATGCATTGGTAGGCAGAGTGGAGCGCCGTCGAGCGGTCCTGTACGCGGACAATGGCAGGAGGCCTAGTCAGCAGGATTACCGCAGAGCATGGAGGGCCATCACTCAGAGGGTGAACTCCAGCAGCCTGGTGGTCAGGACTCCATTGCAGTGCCGCAAGAAATTCAACGACCTCACTCGGGTCGTCAGGGTGAGTGATGTTTTTGCAGTCCTCCTCATGCCTTCATCTGCACCTGACTTTATGGCCAATGGGTGCACCATGCCCCACTGGCCATCTGTCAGCACGCACCCATGGCCCTTTCTGGGAACACACTTGCACATACAGCTGACGCCATGATGTCAGGGCTATTCCACCAAGGGGGGGCATGACATGACAGATGAGGCCATGATGTCTCATCAGTTCCTGTCCTTTCTCCTGCAGTCCAAGCTGGCAAGGAACCGGCGAGAACAGCTCCGGACCGGTGGAGGACCTCCAAACCTCCAGAACCTGACGGACCTGGAGGAGCGAGTGCACCAGATTGTTGGCGGCCGCCTGACTGGTCCTGTCACCAGTGGAGCAGCCGACCCCATTGTGCACGGCGATGGTAAGGTTATGACCTTTTTGATCGGTGTCCTTCCACTTGTGACCCCCCACCGGCATTCTTTTTCACTGTGGACCCATGTCATAGCATTGCACCAATCTTGCATCCCTTGCTGCCACGCTCTCCTCTCGCTAAAGCCACCCTTCAACCTCCCTGCTTTCAGATGCTGCATCACCAGATCGGGAGCCGGGCCCTCAAGCTGCCAGTCCCACCGAGTCCGGAGGCGACCAGCTGGAGGAAGCCGGACCTTTCGTGCCAGCCTCAGGGGAGGCACGCCAGCTGCAGAGTGGGGATAGTTCTTCCCTGGAGGGGAGCGGGGGGGGAGGGGGTGCCTCTGATGAGGAACCAGCTCCAGGAACCAGCGGGCTGCACCAACGCAGGGGGGGGGGGGGGGAAGGGAAGCTCAGTGCCGTCTCCCCGGAGGCCGAGTCAGGCCACCATGACTGCTGCACAGAGCGCAGAGGATGTTCGGTCCCTAGCTGAAATGTGCGCCCAGGCTCGGCTCAGGCACAATGAGCTGATCGCTGCAGTGGCAAGGCTGCCTGAAGCCATTGACACACCGGCAGGGAGTCTCCAGGACTTCGGTGCAGCACAGGAAAGGAGTGCGCAGGCCTTCTCCGATGCACAGGAAAGGACTGTCCAGGGCTTCACCGATGCACAGGAAAGGAGTGTCCAGGGCTTCACCGATGCACAGGAAAGGAGTGACCAGGGCTTCTCCGAAGCACTGGGAAGGACTTTCCAGGGCTTCATCGAAGCACTGGCACCTGCCACGCAGTCACTCGCTGTCCTCATGCAGGCGCAGATTGAGGCCACGCGAGCACTGACTGCTGCCACCGTTGAAGGATCAGGTAGAATCACCCGGGGCCCTTGCAGCACCACAGCAGGGCATCAATCTGTGGGCCAGCCGATTGGGGCGCATGCTGCGCTGCTGCCCCGTCAGAGTGCCAGTGTGTCGCATGCCCACGGAGCAGGTGTCCGCTCTCAGGATGTCAGCATTCCTGATGCCACCACTGGCACGTCTCCACTGCAGCTGCCACCACCTGCAGGACAGACTGCATCCGCCCATGAGCAGTTGGACCAGCCAGCACCCGAGCCCTCCAAGCCCAGAGGTCGTCCAGCCCGTCCCTCAGGGGCTTCTGCGCTTTCGGCCACTCAGCAGGCCTCCCCCAGCCTTGATGCAGCCACTGGGGTCCAATTAATGAGGAGCTGCAGGGAGGGAAGGGGGCGTTCCAGAAAGAGAAGTCGAAGCCCATCAAGGGGTCAAAGGTCGAGGGAGCTTCGGAGACGGCGAGGTTGAACATTTCAAGGCCCTCTACAGCTCTTGTGAATGATGGGGATGTGTTGGTTACTGTCGCGGGTTTGGCAGACATTAAAGTTGTATTTCCTTGCTGATGTGTTAAATCCGTCGTTATGTGTTTTGCCGTTACTTTTGTGTTAAATCCTTAGTTATGTGTTAAGCCGTTACTTAAGTGTTATTTCGTTAGTTTTGCTTTCTGCTGCAATTGCTTTATGTAGTTGGAAGGCTCCACTTTTTTGAAAATAAAGAATTTTTTTAATTTACACTGGACATCTAAACTATTTACACTTAATCTGTCCTTCATAGGGCTTTGGGTGAACCGGATGGTCCTCTCCCAAACACACCAAGCAATCCGTCAGTGGGGCCTAGAAACGATTCGTTATGAGCCTCTGACGAACGGCCCTTCCAGTTTCGGGAACCCTCCAGTCTTCCTCCTCCTCCTCCTCCTCCTCCTCCTCTGCCGCCTCCGCCTCCTCCTCTGCTTGTCCTTCAAGCTCGGCTGGCATTGGCTGGGTGCGTTGGATGGCGAGGTTGTGGAGCATGCAGCAGACAACGACGATGTGGGCGACTCGCTCCGGCGAGTACTGCAGGGCGCCCCCCGAATGGTCGAGACATCGGAACCGCTGCTTCAGCACGCCAATTGTGCTCGCCAGTGTTCCGCGTCGCCTGATGGCTGGAGTTGTAGTTCTCCTCTGCCTGGGTGCTGGGCGAACGTAGCGGGGTCATAAGCCATGGGCACAGAGGATAGCCCTTATCTCCGAGAAGCCAGCCTCGTGGGTGAGCCAGGGCCTCAAAAAGGTCTGCCACTGTGGTCTGACGCAGGATGAAAGCGTCGTGGCTGCTGCCAGGGAATTGTGCGTTGACTGCGAGGATCAGCAGCCGGTGGTCACACACCAGCTGTACATTAAGGGAGTGGAACCCCTTGCGGTTGCGGTAATCCTCGGGATTGTTCATAGGCGCCCGCAAAGCCACGTGCGTACAGTCAATGGCGCCCTGCACCATGGGGAAGCCAGCTATTGCCGCAAAGCCTTCTGTGCGCTCCTGCTGCTTCTCCGGTGTCAAAGGGAACGAAATAAATTGCCGCCTCCTGTTATATAGGGCATCTGCAACTTGGCGGATGCAGCAATGCACCGCAAACTGGGAAATGTTAGCTGTGTCCCCAGTCGCGGCCTGAAAGGAGCCGCTGGCAAAGAAATTGAGGTCTACAGTAACCTTTACAGGCACCGACAGAGATGTCCTGCACCGTATGCGCGGCAGATCATCCTGAAGCAGCTGGCACAGCTCAGTCACCACCTCCTTATGGAATCGCAGCCTTCTGACACACTGCTCCTCCGACATGTTGTGGTAGGAGAACTGCTGTCTGAAAACCCTCGCTGCGTACGGTCTGGTGTGGCGACGTCTGTTGGCCCTCCTCCGTCTGGCCACTCCTGGCCCTCTCTCCCTCCGTCTCTGTGCCCTCCCAAGATGTTCTAGCAGCAGGATGTCCCCTTCCAGAGCAGCCCCCATAATAAGAGTGATCAAGGTGAAGGTTGTAAGCTGTTACCAGCAGCTAGGTAATGTTCACAGTGCTAAAGGTCCTCTGGCACCGCTGGTTGAATGGCAATAAGGCTCTAGCACTGCAGCTGCTCAACTGTATCAAACCAGCCAACAAGTTGCGTTCACAAAAGGGCTGACGTTTTCAGAACAGTGGTGTCCCCTTTAAACAGCACCCCCCCTACTCCGAGTGTGCCTGGGGAACGTTCCAGTGAATTGTCACTATTCGCGCCAGGCCCAACAGAGGCGGACGCCACCCAATTTCCGGTCCGGGGCGCTAAAAAGGCGTTGCACCATGGAATGACGTCATGATCAGCCTGCGCCTGCGCGCTAAGATTTTGCTCCGGCGCTAAATGCATGGTCAATATGGGGCGAGGCGCTAGGTTCCCTGCGACCGCACAGAAATTGGCTATCGCCCCACTTTTCGGCCTCTTTAGGCGATAATCGGTGGCGCTAACAACCCAATTTCGCCCCCATAATGTTTTTGAGCAAGAATAGTAAAAATTATATTTCCTTTTAAAAGTCTTCTATGAGACTGATCAAAGCAGCTCCTTAACTAGAATATTATCTGAACAGACTGTGCCATCGGTTTAGGTTTTGGCAGTAAACCAAAAAATATAGAACAAAAAGATTAATTTGTACTATTCCTCCTTTTATGAATAGCTCTGCAATAGTACATAACATAACTTAAAGGTTGGAGTAAAATAAAGATGTTTAATTTCAGGAAATTTAACCACAATCTCCCTCCAAACATCAATAATGCTGCAGTTCTTTCAGAATTTGAGTCTTGTATTAACATTTTCACAGAATCACAGAATCCCCACAGTGCAGATAGAGGCCATTTCGGCCCATTGAGCCTGCACCGACACATATCCCACCCTATCCCCGTAACCCCACGTATTTAATCCCCTAACACTAAGGGTCAATTTATCATAGCCAAATCAACCTAACCCGCACATCTTTGGACTGTGGGAGGAAACCGGAGCACCCGGAGGAAACCCACGCAGACACAGGGAGAATGTGCAAACTCCACACACAGTCGCCCGAGGCCAGATTTGAACCCGGGTCCCTGGCGCTGTGAGGCAACAGTGCTAACCACTATGCCTTATCTGCTGATTGCTTTTGACTTCTTATTTCAGGTACGTACATAAATATATTTAACACACACACACACACATTTTATATCTATTAAATGTTATAGTCAAGGTCTTTTATATGACACCAAATCCCTGTTACACTTGAAGTCACGGTTTGTATGTTAGCATTTATAATGGGAAAACCCTACGTCAACATTTTATAACGGGAAACTTCTGCATCCACATTTATTGTCAGTTCTTTAAAGCCGTCATTGCAGGTCACCGGATAGTAGGTAGTGCTATTGCACCACCTCTGGTTTCTCTCAACTCCTCTGCTTTGCTGTCTGCTCAACACAACGCTGGAAATCAACTGCAACTTTGCCTGTCTGGATCAGCCTCAGACCCTGCTTCCCTCCTGGCTGTACACAAACTCTCTGGCCATGCTCCTCTTCCAGCTACATTAAAATGCCTGAATTATCCTGCCCCAAAATGTTGCTGGTTCCCTCTGCATTGCCCCACAAGATTACAGCTGCCAGCTTCCAAACCCACATCTTGCCATCTCCTGCAACACTCCTAGCTCTGCCAGATGCGTGAAGCTTTTAACCTCCGATTGCTTCTATTTTAATTCCCTGCCCTGCTCTTTTGCACCCCACCCTCTTTGGCTAATATTCTTATTATATTGCTGGTCCTGCTCAACACACACTTTCTTGGTATTTCCTGGCCTATTTTTAAGTCTCTTTGGCTCTATTTCTCTTCAAATTCCTAATCCTGCTTAATCCTGCTTTATACACTTCTCCCTTCCCTCATTGTGGAGCTTTTTTTTGTTTTTGAATTCTTGTCCCCACTCTTTTAAACTCTGACTTACTAGTTAGTTTTTTTTTATTCCCAGCCATGTTACTGTAATTAAATCCCCGTTGTAGTAATTAAATCCCATTCCTCAGGAATTAAAAAAATTGAACCCCATTATTTACTGCTTTTTCTTCCCCTGTGCTTTCCCCCATGCCCATTCCTCGCTATTTTTGACCCCAAACGTCGAACCCCAATCCCCACTACTTTTGTTCCTGAACATCTGCCTCCAAATCTTTTAAATCCTGAATACTTTCCTTACAAATACTCAAGACTTTTCAAACCCACGTAATTTATCCTACACCCATTAAAAAAAGTAACTTGTTACCACAAATCAGTGTCTCGGGTAAAGTAACAAACACCACTCTAAAAGTAAAGGATTACATCCTCTCACTTATGTGGGGAACCACACAGGGGATTACTGTTGTTACGAACTAGCAGATTTCTGTGGGTTTCTTGGCGGACATGCTCAAGTGTAACATCAAAAGCGTGAGTGGTAGTAGGTGTGAATGTCACAGGAAATGTATGTTACACGGAAGAGTTGTATAATATTAAAAGGGGCAAAAAAAAAAATCTACATCTCACCTGACAAAACCGAAGCAAGGAAAATACTGATTTTTAAAAATGAAAATCAATCGGAGTGAGCAGCGAGCAGCTCTGAGGCCATTTCATTAATTAAATTTTTTAGGAGAATAAACAAATCAGGAAAATATCAAAGATGAGGCAATGAAATAATATATCTGAGCATATAAACAGCATAACATTTATTTACTGCCTCATTTGAGGCTTCTAGTGCTTCCTTCATGTTTTCTATACACAGTAAGCAGCCAACAGCTGCAGTGGCAACAGGCCATCTATTGATTTTTCTGCAGCATGAAAAATTAGAAAACTGTGAATAACTAAGGCAGGAAAACAGTAAATCTCAGTGAAATAAACTTTGTAAGTGTATTAAAGCATTTATACAAGGATTGCAGCTGCTCTAACTATGATACATTACAAAATATCTAATAAAGAATGACAAAACTTCAAAGTGTAATGTTTAATTCATCACACATGCATGAAGACCGAAAGAAATATCAGGACTGTAGTCCAAACTGCACAAAGCAAGCTCCAAGAAAGGAGCAAAACTCCAGGCCCTGAGAGAGATTAGGCTTCTGGAGGCAAAAATCAATGACACACTTCCAGGAGGGAAGGGAATTTTTATGGATAAATTTAAAGATAGTTTTGTGAATTGTTCAAATTTGTGTGTGTATGTGTACAAATCTTTGTCACTATGCCCTTAAGTAACTGAAAAAAAAAAAGGTGGCCATAAACATTTTTTAAAACAATTATTTTGTGCAATTTTATTTACAATTATCTGCCGACTCTTCATTGGTAGTTTTCCAACTTGCTCATTACTGATTCATTCTTGGATCTCCTGCCACTTCAGCAGCATGTCATGCAAATAATGGCAACTAACAGTAGTTCATCCTTTTTGGAAATTATTTACATATGTGACACTTGCAAGTGTGACATACACATTCCCCACCTACTACCAATGCAGATTGGCTGCATGCACATAATTCAATAAAAGCCACGCAGTTTGGAAAAAAAACACAATTTTAATTAGGAGAGATTATTGTAATGAGTTTCTTTCACAATGGACTCAATTAATGCATCAGATGTGGCTTACCCCACATAACCTTTATACTGTAGGCATGAACTTTTCCCTTTATACTTGGTTTACTGGGGGGTCCAGGCATATCAGGACACGTGCAATATTCCACAACCTCACTCGGGTTACTTTTGCCTTCACTATTACAGGCAAAGACCTGCATATTAAAGAAAAGATAATCAAGTTAATGCTTAAAGACTGAAAACAAGAGACTTGTAACAGCATGCAAAAAACAAAGAAAATGACTCTTCCGTACACAGCTCATTTATCCCCATATAGTGACAGATCAAATGTATAATTGTGATAAAACGCTACTTCCAGCAATTCTTTTGAACTAATAATTTTGATACATTATAAAGACTACTGCCCAGCAAGTGGAGACGAGAGCTTCAGTCTCTTAATACTGGGTTGGCATCCAGCGGGGAACTTGTGTCCAATGGGAGTGGAGTGGAGTGCCCCCCACCCCAGCACTGGCAAGCAGGAGACGAGAACTCCGGCCGCCGAATACTAGATTGGCATCCAGTGGGGAATGTGTGTCCAATGGGAGTGGAGTGCCCCCCACCCCAGCCCTGGCAAACAAGGAGATGAGAACTCCAGCCCCTGAATACTGGATTGGCAGCCAGCAGGGAACTTGCATCCGACTGGAGTGGAGTGGCGACTCCCCATCGCCTCTAGCCAGGTCTCCTGTTAGGGAATTCAGAGTCAGGCTGACGACCTGTTCATGTTTTTAAAAAAGGGACTTTGTTACAGAAACAGCCCGCAGCACAGTCTGCTGGATGTAAAAACAGCCTCATGTGCCATGGAAGAGAAGACGGAGACTAGTAGCAACACCGAGAGTATCAAAGAGACATTACCGCCTGCCCTGCCAAGTTCTCATCTCTTCTACTCCTGAAATTCCAGGTAAACAGCTATCCTTCAATATCTCACTGAAGTGATCATTCGTGATACTTCAGCCTCAGCAAGTCTCAGTCTATTCAAATACAGTAGGCATCACAGCCAGTACTGATACAACATCCACACACTTTCCAACGGGGGTCACTGGATAACACTAAGTAGGCGCCCTGGTTGATTATTTTCCTTCCTCACTTGGGAACTAATACTTTTTATGATCTGAATCGGATAATTCAAAGGGCATTGCGAGTGGTGTTAAAATTAAAATAAAGACTTGAACAAGCAAATAGCACTTACTCTGAAATTGAAGGAGGTACTCCGTCTGAGATTTTTTAAAGTACAAGCGAGCTCATCTCCATTGTGCTTAGCCTTAAAACCATAGCCCTATAACATATTTTTTTTAAATGTAGTTACAAATAATTTTACAAGTTAAGCTTGCAGTTTGTACATCATAACAGTAACTTGCAAAAATAAAATCTTTTTACAGAATAGTCCCAATTCCCTCCTTTTTTACCCATGTGACTTTCAATAACTAGCCAAAAACAACAATGCTTAACAAGTCAGAAACAATCACATTTCCTCCACTGGGACGTGAATTTCAACTGGGATAGTTTGCCTTTTGAAAATGTGCTGTCCATAACTGACCAGAGGTTAGCAATTTCCACGTGCCAAATTTGTGCTCATTTTCTTTGTACAAGACAAATTAATATTTACAATACAGCAAAAAAAATTCCTCTCCTACAGAAATATAAACTGTGGTGATTAATATGAGTTCCCTCTTGTGGCTAGGCAAATAACTGATGGAACTGTCAACTGTAAATATTATGAAAATTACAAGGAGTATAGGAACAAGAATAGACCATTCAGCCCCTCAAGTCTGCTGCACCATTCAATTAGATCATGGCCGAGCTGTACCTCAACTCCATGTACCCGCTTTTGCGCCATATCCCTTGATACCCTTACCTAACAAAACTTTAGCGATCTCAGTCCTGAAAGCTCCAATTGACCCAGAATCTACAGCCTTTTGGGCAGAGATTTCCAGATTTCTACGACCCTGTGTGTAAAAAAGTGCTTCCTGATTTCTCTCCTAAATGTTCTAGCTCTAATTTTAAAATTATGTTCTGTTCTTTAATTGCCTTTATTTAAGTTTAAGACACTAGTTTCAGACCCAAGTTTCTCACCCTCAAACTGAATGTGAAATTCTATCATATTATGATCACTCTTCCCTAGAGGATCCTTTACTATGAGATTAATTAATCATAGACATAGAAACATATAGAAGATAGGAGCAGGAGTAGGCCATTCAGCCCCTCGAGCCTGCTCCGCCATTCAATGAGATCATGGCTGATCATCCAAATTCAGTACCCTGTCCCTGCCTTCTCCCCATATCCCTTGATCCCTTTAGCCTCAAGAAATATATCCAATTCTTTCTTGAATATATTTAATGAACTGGCCTCCACCACCCTCTGTGGCAGAGAATTCCACAGGTTCACCACTCTCTGGGTGAAGAAATTCCTCCTCATTTCAGTCCGAGATGGCTTACCCCTTATCCTTAGACTATGACCCCTAGTTCTGGACTCCCCGGCCATCGGGAACATCCTTCCTGCATCTAGTCTGTCCAGGCCTGACAGAATTTTATAGGTTTCGATGAGATCCCCTCTCAATCTTCTAAACTCCAGTGAGTACAAGCCCAATCGACACAATCTCTCCTCATACGTCATTCCTGCCATCCCAGGTATCAGCCTGGTGAATCTTCGCTGCACTCCTTCCATGGCAAGAACATCCTTCCTCAGATAAGGCGACCAAAACGGCACACAATACTCAAGGTGCGGTCTCACCAAGGCCCTGTACAACTGCAGCAAGACATCCTTGTTCCTGTACTCGAACCCTCTTGCTACGAAGGCCAACATACCATTTGCCTTCTTAACCGCCTGCTGCACCTGCATGCTTACCTTCAGCGACTGGTGCACAAGAACACCCAGGTCTCTTTGCACTTCCCCTTCTCCCAATCTATTGCCAAATAATAATGTGCCTTCCTGTTTTTGCCACCAAAGTGGATAACCTCACATTTATCCACATTATAGTGCATTTGCCATGTTTCTGCCCAATCACCCAACCTGTCCAAATCATACTGGAGTTTCACGACATCCTCCTCACAGCATACCCTCCCACCCAGCTTTGTGTTGTCTGCAAATTTGGAGATACTACATCCAATTCCCTCGTCCAGATAATTAATATATATTGTGAACAGCTGGGGTCCTAGGACCGATCCTTGCGGTACCCCACTAGTCACTGCCTGCCACACGGAAAACGACCCGTTTATTCCAACTCTTTGCTTTCTATCTGCCAACCAGTTCTCTATCCAAGTCAATACCCTGCCCCCAATCCCATGTGACTTAATTTTGCAAGCTAATCTCTTATGCGGGACCTTATCGAAAGCCTTCTGAAAGTCCAAATACACCACATCCACTGGTTCTCCCTTATCTATTCTACCAGTTACATCCTCAAAAAATTCCAGTAGATTAGTCAAGCACGATTTACCCCTTTGTAAATCCATGGACTTTGTCCGATCCCGTCACTGCTCTCCAAGTGCTCTGCTATTACATCTTTTATAATGGACTCTAGCATTTTCCCCACTACCGATGTCAGGCTTACCGGTCTATAATACCCCACATTTTCTCTACCACCTTTTTTGAATAGTGGGGTAACATTAGCTACCCTCCAATCCATGGGTACTGTTCCAGAGTCTATCGAGTTCTGGAAGATGACCAGCAATGCATCTACTATCTCCAGGGCCACTTCCTTAAGTACCCTAGGATGTAGATTATCAGGCCCTGGGGATTTATCGGCTTTCAGTCCCGTCAACTTCCCCAACACCATTTCCCTACAAATACTGATTTCTTTCAGTTCCTCCCTCTCATTAGTCCCTATATTCCCCGACAACTCTGTGAGGTTATTTGTGTCCTCCTTCGTGAAGACAGAACCAAAAATTGGTCTGCCATTTCTTTGTTCCCCATTATAAATTCCCCTGATTCTGACTGTAAGGAACCTATGCTTGACTTCACCAATCTTTTTCTCTTCACATATCTATAAAAGCTTTTACAGTCAGTTTTTATGTTCCCTGCAAGCTTACTTTCATAATCTATTTTCCCCCTCTTAATTAATCCCTTTGTCCTCCTTTGCTGAATCCTAAACTGCTCCCAATCCTCAGGTTTGCTGCTTTTTTTGGCCAATTTATATGTCCTCTCTTTTGATCTCATGTTATCCCTAATTTCCCTTGTTAGCCACGGTTGAGTCACCTGTCTCATTACACCAGATCTAAAATAGCCTGTTCCGTTTGGTTCCACAACGCATTGTTCTAAGAAACTGTCCTGAATACACTCTATGAACTCGTCCTCAAGGCTACCTTTGCCAATTTGATTTGTCCAATCTATATGAAGATTAAAATCGTCCACGATTATTGCAGTACCTTTCTTACAAGCCCCCATTATTTCTTGATTTATACTCTGTCCTACAGTGTAGCTACTGTTAGAAAACCCAATAATCTCACTACATTGGGTTGACTATGGGCATTAGCAAGAGGCAATGTACTGAATCTGGTTCAATATTGTTAAATGCCCATATCACACTTTCCCAATTGGACTAAAATTACTATTTAATAGCAAAATACTGCGGATGCTGGAAATCGGAAATAACAGAAAACGCTGGAAAAACTCAGCAGGCCAGGCAGCATCCATGGAGAGAGAAACAGAGTTAACGTTTCAGGTCTGGGACCCTTCATCAGAACTGGAAAAGCTGGATATTAAGCAGGTGCAGAGACAGGAGGGGAGGAAGGAATTGAAGGAACATAATGTGCTTTTGTAAGAGGCAGGAAAGATAAAATGTTGCAAATGGGCTACTGCTGCTCGAACTACTGCTCTCGGCGCATCTTGAGATCCACGCTCCACGCCATGCGCCGCCACATGAACACTCTCGACTTCTCTCTTCAGCAGCACCGATGCACTATCTCAAAGCTGTCCGGGTCCACAGTTCCATTTCATCCTTTGACTCATCCAATGCTTCAACAAAAAACTTTTTTTCTTCCTTTATGTCAAGGATCGCAAGCTTCAGCAACTCTTGGACATCAACGCCCCTCCGGAACCTTCTTCCCCTTCACTTTCCTCTGACCCCATCCCTTCTTCCAATCTCACCCCTGCCGCATTTTCACTAACCCCTCTGACCTTCCCCTCTCTGACCCCGATCAGTCCTCAGCAAGGCCTGAGCTTCATCCCCTTACGCCCCCATCTCAATGAATTTCGAGCTCGGCACGATGCGGAGCTCTTTTTCCATCATCTTCGTCTCCGTGCCCACTTCTTTGGCCAGGAGCCTTCCCCCCCGCAGAGCTGATCCTTTCTCCTGCTTTCAAAATTCTCATTCTACCTGGACCCCTCCCTCTGGCCTCTTCCCCTCTCTAGATCTTTTCATTGTCACATCGGCAGTTAGCATCGGCCGTCTCAATTTCTCTGCTCCCCTCTCTCGCTCCAACCTACCTCCCTCTGAACTTGCAGCACTCCGTTCTCTCTGATTCAACCCTAACATTATTAAACCTGCTGATAAGGGTGGTGCTGTTGTTTGGCGAACCGACCTCTACCGTGCGGAAGCTGAACGCCAACTCTCCCGCACCTCCTCCTACCTCCGCCTGGACCATGACCCCACTAGCAAACATCAGGCCATTGTTTCCAAGACTGTCACTGACCTCATCTTCTCTGGAGATCTTCCTTCCATGGCCGCCAACCTCAGTCCCCCAACCCCGCACAGCCCGCTTCTACCTCCTTCCCAAGATCCACAAACAGGACTGCCCTGGTAGACCCATCGTTTCAGCCTGTTCTTGCCCCACAGAACTTATCTCTTCCTATCTCGACTCTTTTTTTTCCCCTAGTCCAGTCTCTTCCCACCTACATTCGCGACTCTTTCGATGCCTTCCGTCACTTTAACAGTTTCCAGTTTCCTGGCCCCAACCGTCTCCTTTTCACTATGGAAGTCCAATCCCTCTACACCTCCGTCCCCCACCAGGACAGCCTGAGGGCGCTCTGCTTCTTCCTTGAACAGAGGCCCAATCAGTCCCCATCCACCACCACCCTCCTCCGCCTGGCTGAACTTATTCTCACATTAAACAACTTCTCCTCCGACTCCACTCACTTCCTCCAAATTAAAGATGTTGCTATGGGAACCCACATGGGCCCTAGCTATGCCGGCATTTTCATGGGATATGTGGAACATTCTTTGTTCCAGTCCTACTCGGGTCCCCTCCCTCACCACTTTTTCCCGGTACATCGATGACTATCGGTGCCATCTCCTGCTTTCGCCCTGAACTTGATAAGTTCATTCACTTTACTTTCAATTTCCACCCTTTCCTCACCTTCACATGATCCATCTTCAACTCTTCCCTTCCCTTCCTTGACTTCTCCGTCTCCATTTCTGGCGATCGGCTTTCGACAAACATCCACTACAAGCCCACAGACTCCCACAGCTACCTGGACTACGCTTCCACCCCGCTTCCTGTAAGGACTCTATTCCATTCTCCCAGTTTCTCCGTCTCCGCTGCATCTGTTCTGACGAAGCCACCTTCCATACTAGTGCTTCCGACATGTCTTCCTTTTCCCTCAACCGAGGATTCCCCTCTACTGTGGTTGACACAGCCCTTGACCGTGTCCGTTCCATTTCCTGTACTTCTGCTCTCACCCTTTCCCTTCCCCTCCCTCCCAGAACCATGATAGGGTTCCCCTTGTCCTCACCTTTCACCCCACCAGCCTCCACATTCAACGGATCATCCTCCGCCATTTCCGCCACCTCCAATATGATCCTACCACCAAACGCATCTTCCCCTCACCTTCCCTTTCAGCATTCCGAAGGGACCGCTCCCTCCGCGACATTCTGGTCCACTCCTCAATCACCCCCAACAGCCCTGCTCCTTCACCTGGCACCTTCCCGTGCAAGCACAGGAGATACCTCCTCCCTTCCCACTGTCCAGGGCCCCAAACACCCCTTCCAGGTGAAACAGCGATTTACTTGTACTTCTTGCAATTTAGTATACTGTATTCGCTGCTCACGATGCGGTCTCCTCTACATTGGGGAGACCAAATGCAGATTGGGCGACCGCTTTGCGGAACACCTCCGTTCAGTCCGTAAGGGTGACCCTGAGCTTCCGGTCGCCTGTCACTTTAATTCACCGCTTCACTCCCACTCTGATCTCTCTGTCCTCGACCTATTACATTGTTCCAATGTAGCTCAACGCAAGCTCGAGGAACAGCATCTCATCTTTCGATTAGGCACTTTAAAGCCTTCTGGCCTCAACATTGAGTTCAACAATTTCAAACCATAACCCCTGCCCCCATTTTTCATGCTGTATGATTTTGCCATTCCCATTTGCAACATTTTATCTTTCCTGCCTCTTATAAAAGCACAGTGTGTTCCTTCAATTCCTTCCTCCCCTCCTGTCTCTGCACCTGCTTAATATGTTACATAGCCAGCTTTTTCCAGTTCTGATGAAGGGTCCCAGACCTGAAACGTTAACTCTGTTTCTCTCTCCATGGATGCTGCCTGGCCTGCTGAGTTTTTCCAGCATTTTCTGTTACAGGAAATTTTGGTTTATCCGGAGGTTGTATGCCCGGAAACATCGATCTAACGGCAGAAATCAGCAGCCGTTTTGGTTAGGTTTTTTTTCTTCCCCTAGCTTTTTTTAAATAAAAACAGTCAGGCTCTGGAAAGTGTCTCTGTAGCTTAGCAACAGCTTCAGAGACGCTTCCAAGGTACGGGCCGAGTGTTTACAAGCTGTTGCTAAGCAAGTGTTTGTTGTCAGATACGGAGATGAAAACCTCCGTATCCTTCAACATTAGCGCTGGTCTATCCGGAAGTTTTGATAGATTGGCAGCAGCTCGGTCCCGTCGGTGCCAGATATCGCGCAGTTTCCTGTATTACTATTTAATACATTCAGTTTGTTAAAATCTTTCTTACTGAACTCTCATCTTCCATTTCCAGGATATATGTAACGGATTCATCATATGAAACACCACTAGGTCTACTCCACTCCAACGACATCCATGTGACACCTGCCCGAATTAGCCGAGGGGGAGCTGGGGCAGCTGGAACACTCCCTGCTGTGTAATATTGTACTGTTTCACTGGAGTCACTGGTGGAAGAACCAAAAACAAACAATTAAAATATAATGCAAGAAGTTCACAATTAATCAGTGCAGGTACCATGGCAGCTTAACAGGTCAACACTGCTTGGCAATCCCATGAAAAGGCACTGGGAATTGTAGACAGTACAATTTGGGCTTCTTCACAGTACCTTGTGCTCAATGCAAAAGTCAGCTTCCACAGGCAATCCCACACTTCCTCTCCACCAAAACATCACTATGTGGGACAACGTGCCTCAAGGTGAACCGTTAAATTTTTCTGTTGAGCTATACATTAGAAATTATGAAATGCCACTATATTGCTCTGATAGATGGAAAAATCATGACGACAGATTTTGCAGCTGAGACTAAAACTAATTGAATTTATTATACAACATAAATCTTTATAGAAGAATAAAGCAGCAGATAAAAATAATTGTCCTCAATTTTCACTGGTACTTCAAAATAGTTTTTGAGACAAAGTAAGACATCATCAAGATTGTTCGATAATTTTATGTGGAACACGCCTTGGTCTCCATGGAGTTCCATCTCACCACTTTCACTTAGATTGGTAGCTCAACCAAGTGAGCTAGCTAAAGAGTGAAAGCTCATCATATATTTATTTGAGGCTGAGCTGCTTCTGTTACAGAACTGTCTATTAAGTCAGATTTCCAAGACTCTCAGTCTGCCGATCAGGTACCTTATTCAAACAGTTCTCTCAGCTCCTTAAAGCGATATTGCCATAGCAACATGCGTTTACATAGCGCTTTTAAACTACCAGATTCCCCAAGGTCATCTACAGCTAAATAATAAAAGGAATAGACACTGAGCCATGGGAGAGATGTTTGGAGAGGTGAATGAAGTCTGTGTCAATAAGATGGGTTTTGAGAATGTTTTTAAAGGAAGACCAAGAGAGGAAGAAGGGCTGAGGGACAGCATGCCAGAAAGTTTAAAATTGGGAGAGGATAGTTGTTCCCATCAGTCTCGACTGAATTCAAGCTTATGTCACAGAGGTAAAAGGACAATTGGGTTGATCCACTGCATAAACCAGTCCCCTTTTCCTTACTACTTATTCTTAATCCAATTTACTCCATGCTATTTTCGTCCCTCTCTTCTTTCTTCATCTATTTTCAGCTATTTACCCCTCTTCTGTGCTTTACCCCACTCAGCATTGTAGGCAATGAGCAGGTGCAATTATAAAAGAGGATAGCGACAGTGATATATGGCATCATGTGATGTCACATACCTTCAAGTTCCTTCTTTCCAGTATATGACTTTTAACAGCAGCAGCTAACTGGAAAATGTTTTCCACTATACATGACAGTTAAATCAGATTTTCCTTTTCCCAGTGAAGTGAAGCCATTCACACATTTCAAAATGGATGTTACTTACCTCAGTCCAATATCGTTTTTAGCTGCTAGCCTGAACGTATATCCTATAGATGGGGACAATTTAGTCAGCTTGTATTGCTTCTGATGTCCAAAGTAACATTCCTTGAAATGGTTATGCCTTCCCTACATGAAGAAAGTTTATTATAGTCAATTTTTATTTAGCCATTTAATGCCCAGCTACAGAAAATTTACCACTACAGCTTTATCTGTATTACAACACTTTGACCCTTTTATAAGGAGAACTGTCATTTAAAAACAAGAAAAACACTCACCTCATCCCATTCTAAAAGGTAATTGGAGATTTTAGAACCACCGTCATTGGGTGCCTGCAACAAAAATTAGAACCAGTAGATTAAAGGTGTTTAGATTTTTGTATTTTACTGGATTTATTAACATACTAGCATATTATTTCTGTTGCTGTACACTAATAAAAAATATTTTCTGCACGATTACACCGTTTCCTGTGGGTTGCTTACACCATGTTTCAAAAATTAGATTGGGGATTCTGGGAATGTTTGCACGAGATCCCCAGGAGTATTAATATTGAGGGAATACACCCCACATAGGAAAGGTTGAAAACCACTGATTTTATTCTCCCCCTCCCCCCCCCACCCCACACACCCATTTTTAAAAAAATGGACCATCCCCAACACTGCCCTGGAAATCAAACCAACAGAAAATAATTTGCTGATAGTTCTAGCAATTCATACCTTCCACTGCAAACTCAGACTGTTTTTGGTCCTATTAATTAATTTTGGTGGAGCTGGAGAGTCAGGTTCACTGATCTCTGTGGTAAAGCTTGCCGGTTCTGAAGTAGACCCTTTCACAGAATTACACATTGCTGAAACTCTATCAGACAAAAACACAAAAGCCGTTATGTGGACAGTTCTGCAAGAGCATACTTAATAGAGGATTTAGTCTAATGAGTAGGATTTCAAGAACGGTTGTTTTTCGGACTGGAGGAAGGTATACAGTGGTGTTCCCCAGGTGTCGGTTCTAGGACGACTGCTTTTCTTGATATATATTAATGACTTGGACGTGGGTACACAGGGCACAATTTCAAAACTTGCAGATGATACAAAGCTTGGAAGTATAGTGTACAGTGAGGAGGAGAGTGATAAACTTCAGGAAGACAGACAGGCTGGTGAAATGGTCAGACATGTGGCAGATGTAATTTAATGCAAAAAAGCGTGAAGTGATACATTTTGGTAGAAAGAATGAGGAGAAGACATATAAACTAAATGGTACAATCCTGAAGGGGGTGCATAGAGAGAGACACCTGGGGGTATGTGTGCACAAATCGTTGAAGGTGGCAGGGCAGGTTGAGAAAGCAGTTAAAAAGGCTTACGGGAACCTGGACTTCATAAGTAGAGGTATTGGGCTCAAATTTCCATACCCGGGGAGGCGGATTTGGAGACGGGAGTGGTGGGAAAATTGCAGAATCGGGGGGCAGGAACCTATCCCGCCTCCGTGCCAATGTCCCAGGAGGCGGGTATCCGACCTGTGCTGGGAGCCGCCTCCGAGGCGGGATGGGGATTAGTGCCAATTAACTGCTTATTAACAGGCAGTTTTTTGCCTAATCCCTATTTTTAGCCCTGAAGTGTGGGCTTCCCGATGGCTCCGAACCACGCCAAGTTAGCGAGGCGGACCGTCGGTCTGAAGGGGTTGGAGGGGTCGAGATGGCCGTTGTGCAGGTGAGTGATGGGTGCATGTGTGCAGAGGTAAGTGTGTGAGGTAAGTGTAAAGTATTTTAATAAGTTTTACTTACCTTTACTTTCTCCTGCAGGCTTCCTTCCTTCAGTTCTCTGGAGTCCCTCAGTTCACCGGCACAGAAAGCAGAATGACTGCTGAAAAGTCAAAAGCTGCAGCATTCTACTTTCTGGTCTGGAGAGATCTCTAACTGAATCAGAGTAGAAGGACTCAAGTTAGAAGACAGATTTTCAGTGTTTGACAGCTTCACAGAGCTGTCAAACGCTGATTTTTCATCTGTTAAAAGCTCTTGACAGATAAAATGTCAATCACTGACGTCACCAGTAACCAGGTGTCCCTTAATTGGCCTGCTGAGCCCGCTGGGCGGGCTTAACAAGGTCAATCAAGGGAAAATAGCGTGGGTTGGCCACAAGTCGATGGAGGCGGGACTACAACCCAAAAAGTGGGAATCCCGCCTCCATCACGCCCTCATTGACAAAATCCAGCGCATAGAGTACAAAAGTGTGGAAATTATGAAGAACCTGTATAAAACACTGGCTCGGCTCCACCTGGAGTATTGTGTCCAATTCTGGGCACCACACTTTAGGAAGGATGTGAAGGCCTTAGAGAGGGTGCAGAAGAGACTTACGAGAATTATTCCAGGAATAAGGGACTTCAGTTACGTTGATAGACTGGAGAAGCTGGGATTGTTCTCCTTGGAGCAGAGAAGATTGAGAGGAGATTTGATAGAGGTGTTCAAAATCATGAGGGGTCTGGACAGAGTAGATAGAGGGAAACTGTTCCCATTGGCAGAGGGATTGAGAACCAGAGGGGACAGATTTAAGGTGATTGACAAAAGAACCAAAAGTGACGTAAGAAAAAACTCTTTTACGCAGTGAGTGGTTAAGATCTGGAATGCACTGCCTGAAAGGGTGGTGGAGGCAGATTCAATCACGGCTTTCAAAAGGGAGTTGGATAAGTATCTGATGGAAAGAAATTTTCAGGGCTACGGGGAAAAGGGCGGAGGAGTGGGACTAGCCTTCTTCCATGCTGTAACCATTCTGATTCTATGATTCTATAATTAATGTTATAAACATACAGTGCACCTTTACTGCTGACTGAACCACTACCAGATAGTATAGTATTTATATGAACTTTGATGCCGTGCTAAGAAAAAAATAAATTGAAAGATAAAAGATGGAAGTCCGTTCATTTATTCACTTTATTATCCATCAGCCTGGGATGGACAAATGAGAAGAAATTAATCCTCATTTTTTTTTTTTAACCACAGGTCTGCCACATTTATGGTAAGTCAGTGGGCAGCCTAGTCTCTCTCTGGCCAGCATGATACAACTCCAGGCAGTATATCCCTTGTGAGGAGATGTCGGCCTCTGGCACAGCTCAGATGAGTAGCTGAGTATTGTGGGGCAAACCAAAGCTGTGCCCACTGTACAGCACTGCACATTGGTACTTGCAACAGGGCTAATTTATCGGCGCAATAAACATATGTTACACAAACTCACGTGCCACACATGACGATAAGGGCCTGTTGACAAGTGGTAATAAATAGGCAGCCTTTAATACGGTTAGGTACTTCAAATTTTGTCGCATTAAGGTGCCAGAGTTTATGTCGATATACACAGTAAACATTTGGTATTAGTGTGCAGAGAAGGGACTGCGACTTCACTTTTCTTGTCGATGTAAGTGGGAGGGTGATGTAAACAAGTTCAACACAAGTGGGTAGGACTGACTGGAATCATATGTATATCAATTGCATACTTAACCAAATTACAAACCTAATCCTGTTTAGATTTGTAATTATCTTTGTGTAACAACGCTCATTAATATGGATAGCATGTGACGAGTTGGTTTAACCAGTTAAATACCAGAATGTAGTGTAATATATAATGAACAAAGCATTTGAGAATTTAGCTGCAAAACAGACTAAAAACTGTATATATGTGGTCTCTCCTCATGGCTTAATGGGTAAATGTACCCCATGGAGTGATACTGAAGAGGAATGTCTCGGGTTTAGCGCTTGGTCCCTGGTGATATACCCAATCTCAGCCATGGCAACAACGTGGTCCCACAATTAGACTGTGTCCCAGAGGAAAAAAAAAAATCAGCCAACGTTTCCACTCCAAGTTGAGATCCAGTGTCTACTGCAAGTGCACATATCTGGATGGTGGGTGATGACAGGATTGGGGTCATCTCTGATGGCCAAGCAAGATTACAGAGCTGGTTCACACAAAGAGGAATTCCTAGAGTGTATACGGGATAGTTTCCTGGACCAATGTGTCGAGGAACCAACTAGAGATCAGGCCATCTTAGACTGGGTATTATGTAATGAGAAAGGATTAATTAGCAATCTTGTTGTGAGAGACCCCTTGGGGAGGAGCGATCATAATATGATCGCTCTCCATCTTAATGAAGAATTCGAAGTAGTTGATTCAGAGACTTGGGTACTGGATTTAAATAAAGGAAACTACGATGGTATGAGGTGCAAGTTGGCTAGGATGGGGATTGGGGAATGTTACTTAAAAGGGTTGACGGTGAATAGGCAATGGCAAACATTTAAAGATCGCATGGAGGAACTACAGAATTTGTTCATCCCTGTTTGGCATAAAAATAAAACAGAAAAGGTGACTCAACATTGGCTAACAAGGGAAATTAGGGATAGCATAAGATCGAAGGAAAGGATATATAAATTGGCCAGAAAAAGCAGCAAACCTGAGGATTGGGAGCAGTTTAGGATTCAGCAAAGGAGGACAAAGGGATTAATTAAGAGGGGGAAAATAGAGTATGAGAGTAAGCTTGCAGGGAACATAAAAACTGACTGTAAAAGCTTCTATAGATATGTGAAGAAAAAAAGATTGGTAAAGTCAAGTGTAGGTCCCTTGCAGTCAGAATCAGGGGAACTTATAATGGGGAATAAAGACATGGCAGACCAATTAAATACATACTTTGGTTCTGTCTTCACAAAGGAGGACACAAATCAACTCCCAGAGATGTTGGGGAACATAGGGTCTAATGAGAGGGAGGAACTGAATGAAATCAGTATTTGTAGGGAAATTGATGGGATTGAAGGCCGATAAATCCCCAGGGCCTGATAATCTACATTCTAGGGTACTTAAGGAAGTGGCCCTAGAAATAGTAGATGCATTGCTGGTCATCTTCCAAAATTCGATAGACTCTAGAACAGTTCCCATGGATTGGAGGGTAGCTAATGTAACCCCACTATTTAAAAAAGGTGGTAGAGAAAAAACGGGGAATTATAGACCGGTAAGCCTGACATCGGTAGTGGGGAAAATGCTAGAGTCCATTATAAAAGATGTAATAGCAGAGCACTTGGAAAACAGTGACAGGATCGGACAAAGTCAACATGGATTTACAAAAGGTAAATCATGCTTGACTAATCTACTGGAATTTTTTTGAGGATGTAACCGGTAGAATAAATAAGGGAGAACCAGTGGATGTGGTGTATTTGTACTTTCAGAAGGCTTTCGATAAGGTCCCGCATAAGAGACTAGCGTGCAAAGTTAAAGCACATGAGATTGGGGGTAAGGTACTGACTTGGATAGAAAATTGGTTGGCAGACAGAAAGCAAAGAGTTGGAATAAATTGGTCTTTTTCCGAGTGGCAGGCAGTGACTAGTGGGGTACCGCAGGGATCGGTACTAGGACCCCAGTTATTCACAATATATATTAATGATCTAGACGAGGGAACTAGATGTAATATCTCCAAGTTTGCAGATGACACAAAGCTGGGTGGGCGTGTGTGCTGTGAGGAGGATGCAGAGAAATTCCAGTACGATTGGGACAGGTTGGGCGATTGGGCAGATGCATGGCAGATGTGGATAAATGCGAGGTTATCCACTTTGATGGCAAAAACAGGAAGGCAGATTATCTGAACAGCAATAGATTGGGAAAAGGGGAAGCGCAACGAGACCTGGGTGTCCTTGCGCACCAGTCGCTGAAGGTAGGCACGCAGGTGCAGCAGGCGGTTAAGAAGGCAAATGGTATGCTGGCCTTCATAGCAAGAGGATTCGAGTACAGGAGCAAGGATGTCTTGCTGCAGTTGTACAGGGCCTTGGTGAGACCACACCTTGAGTATTGTGTGCAGTTTTGGCCGCCTTATCTAAGGAAGGATGTTCTTGCCATGGAGGGAGTGCAGCGAAGATTCACCAGACTGATACCTGGGATGGCAGGAATGACGTATGAAGAGAGATTGGGTCGATTAGGCTTATATTCGCTAGAGTTTAGAAGAGTGAGAGGGGATCTCATTGAAACTTATGAAATTCTAACAGGACTAGACAGACTAGATGCAGGAAGGCTGTTCCCGATGGTGGGGGAGTCCAGAACCAGGGGTCACAGTCTAAGGATAAGGGGTAAGCCATTTAGGACTGAGATGAGGAGGAATTTCTTCACCCAGAGAATGGTGAACCTGTGGAATTCGCTACCACAGAAGACAGTTGAGGCCAATTCATTAAATATATTCAAGAAGGAGTTAGATATATTTCTTAAGGCTAAGGGGATCAAGGGATATGGGGAGAAAAAAGGGACAGGGTACTGAATTTAGATGATCAGCTATGATCGCATTGAATGGCGGAGCAGGCTCGAGGGGCCGAATTGCCTACTCCTGCTCCTATCTTCTATGTTTCTATGAAGAATAGCCTCTAATGGAACTGTACCACATTTTTTGAGGGGAAAGGGTGTATTAGAAAAATTATTAGAAATGAGATACTAAGGAGTGGTTTTAAGACTAATCTAGTATCAGAGTTCAAATGATGAAAACTGCTTGAATATCACTTATTAACCAAACCTAGATCAGATTACAACATTGCAGTTATTTATGGTTCGATATGCAGGACTATCCATATAAATGATCAAGTGCTCTGTGGTTTATTCTTGGCATTTTTTACAAAAAAAAACTTGCTAACCAGAAACCTCTCTTACCTTGTATCAATCCATCAGGAGATTCATCATTAATGATCATGTTAATTTTAAATGACAACGGGTGTAGAAAACAGCATGAAAATCATACATGAAAAATGAATAGGTTTGTACCTAACGTGGTAATCTGTGGCTGGTCGCAGTTCAGATATGGTAACTGTTGTTTCTTCGCCACTGAAATCAAAAAACAGATCTTAAATTGTAATTCCCTGCTCTTTCTCCTGATCCAGTTGGAAACAGTATTTCCTAACATTCCATATCCAAGTTGTAAATGTCAAAAATGTCATCTATCACCATACCACAGGAAATCCGATGAACTGTTTTGTATAACTCCTTCCAAACAAAACCAGCATTTTATTTTTTTATATAATTTTGAAAATAGTGAAACCTGTAAATTAGAGACATCTAAGGGACTTCCATCAGGTTTCCTTTATTTGCAGGTGTCCTTATTTTCAAAACAGTCACTGTATGTACAGTAAACTGGGTAAGCCAAATATCTCTGGATTCGGGGCATCTCTTGCAGCATGCTTTCCCTTTTTGGCTCTCACCTGGGACCATACCTAATTCTGGAGCCCTGCCAGCAGGATGTGATTTCAGTTCTATTTTTTGTTCATTAGGTTTCCCAGTTCATTCCATCCATTGAGGGATGTCTTGATTCAGGGATCTGTTACGTTGGCAGCCTGCACTGTTGTGTGAGAAGTTCTAAGAACGAAGAGGCCACCCGTGCGTAGGCGAAGACGGGAAACTGAGGAAGTACAGCACAGGAGGAGGCCTTGAGCCCTTGCTGCTGGCGCTCTCTCCTGTAACCCCCAGATCCTTTTATATTCCTCCTTTTCAGATATTTATCCCCTTACTTTTCATATTAAATATTAGTCTCTACCTCAATAGCCACATGTGGTGAAAGATCCCACAGTCTAATCGCACTCAGTTTAAGAACCTTCCTCCTGCCTACCCTCTTGGTTCTTCCACTTTACTGGCTGCTCCCCTCAGTGCTGCTCCAGCTCCATGGTGGTGTTGCTGCTTCTGGCTCTGCAGAGAATGACAGTGTCCCACGCCGCCACCATTTTTGCTCCAATCTCCCGATTCCTAGTCTCCATCTCGATCCCGTTGCCATCTCTTCCTTCTTCGCTCCGAGACACCATGCCCCAGTATTTATCTCTTCCTGCCTCTGATTTCAGAGCCCCCTCCCAATTTCAGAGTAACCCCCACCCCCAAATGTCAACACCCACGATTCCCAACTCTCCAGCCCCCTCCTGATTGAGCTTGACACAGTTGAGGCTCTCTGCGGCGGGGGTCAGGTGACGTCACGGAGCGGGGAGGGGTGCACTACGGTGGAAAATTTAATGCTATGATTACCACATAAATAATCTAGAGGAAGCACCCTGGTGACCCAAACCCCATTTTGCATTCCGGTGCAGTTCCCAGCTTTTGTGGAATGAAGAGTTCTTTACCCAGCATCCATAGCAGCAGAGAATCCCTTTATCCCTGGGATAGAGCCGTGCAAGCATTCAATTCCTGAGATAGAGCCGTTTCTCTGTCGCTGTGGATGCTGGGTGAAGAAATCTCCATTACACAAAAGCCCATTTTTTCACCCGCTGTCACCTCGCACTTACCTGCGTGTCCCATGTTTCAGTTGCAAACAGATTTGGTGCATTGACGGCTGTCCGTAATTTGCGAGTGTTCATGCTTTCAAGGTGCAACTTGTATCTATTACATTTTGCTGATCACAAAGTATACTTCGGTCGCTTACCAAATCCCATTTGCTCTCTTTTGAATCAGCTTTAAAACGGAACAAAATTTGCAAAAGCCACCAGAACAAAATTAACTACTGGGAGTCCAACTTCACATTTTTATTTTTGTCTTCTTGCTTAAGACCTAGGATTTCAAACATTAGGGGGGAGAAATTCAATGGAGCAGCAAACAGGGCGCCAAGCTCACCTGGGCGCCGGAATTAGCGCAGCGATCGGAGCAGTTGCGACCGCCGGAAATTCAGCTTGAGCGCCCCAAGAGGGACACGGGGCGAGGCTCGAGGCGCTCCGCGTCCCTCTTAGGGCGCTGAAACTGAATATCTCAGCGCAACGTGCCGCACAGCGCGCTGCGGTACTACAGGCCTTCCTCCCATTCTTAAGGGGGAGGGGCCTGCACCAGCGCGATCAGAGATCGCAAGTGCCGGCAAAAGAGCCCGGCACCGAGGAGAAGTGCCGGGCTCTCGGAAAACAGCCGGCACTGCCACGGGGGGAGATCAGGAGGCCGGGGACGGAGGTGCTGGCAGGCGGCCGCCGAAAAAAACGGCCACCCCGCACCTCCACCTTAATTTGCGCCACTGCCGCCACAGGTAGGCCCCGTGAACCGGGCGCGATTTGTGAACGGCGCTACAGAGGCGGGCACTACCGAATATCGAGATCGGGGCGGTAGCGGGGCGCTGCGCACACCAATTACGTCATCGGTGGCGGCGCAGTGCAACAGGCTAACGCCGCCATTAGCGCCCCAGCTAAATATCGCGGGAGGCGTGGCCAGTGGCGCTAAAGCCACTGAGTGCCCTCTTTAGGCACTAACTGGTGGCGCAGCCCACCGAATTTCTAGGCCTAGATGTTTAGCATATAGAACTGGGCAATGGTTTGGGTTAGTATACTGCCCTTTCACACCTGGGCTCAAATCTAGTCCAAGCTAATAGGATCTATTTCTTCTGGCTCGGAGCTGTGGGTTCCTATGCAAAATGGGTTATGGCATTCTCAACCCAGTTCCCAGTTGGTGTGGGCCCAATATGCACAACCAAATTGTACTTAACTATGGACAATCTCACTCTTCGGCTGTAGAAAAACTGGTCTTCCGAGCATTGTGCAAGAGTGGAGTGAGCTTTAGTCTGCAGTTTTTAGCCTTCTACAGCTGACCAGGGAGTGCCCCAACACCAATACTGGGTGCCAAAAGTGACATTTTAATCAGCACACAAAAAAATGAAAACAAGTGAACAGAAAGAATCAAACCAACACACTTACTTATAAAACACTTTGAATTTCCCACTTTTTCCACTATTTGATATTGCAACCTCATAACTACAGCTTGTTGGTAACTGATCAGCATTATCTTCCCCCTCCACTGAACTTGAGGGTGGAGTCCAGGACAAGACAGCTGATTTTCCTTTAATTTCAGATACCTGAAATCACAAACATGATTAAAAATGGACATGTAAATTTAACAGGATAGTAGCTTCTACAGCACAGTCGGCAACAAGTTGCATTTATATAGCGCCTTGAATATAGAAAAATGTCCCAAGGCACTTCATTGAGGCATAATCAAACAGAAATGCAGAATCAAAGGAGGAGATAATTAGGTGACCAAAAGCTCAGTCAAAGAAAAGGGAGGTGGAGAGGCTGGGAGTTTAGAGAGGAAATTCCAGAGTGTAGGGCTTGTTAACGATGGGGTGAAGCGGGGGGTGGAGGGGGGGGGAAAAGAGATGTACAAGGAATCAGTTTTTAGAGAAATTGTAGGGCTGGAGGTGATTACAGAGACAGGGAAGGGCAAGGCCACGAAGAAATTAAACACGAGAATGAGAAATTTAAATGAGGTGTTGGGGGAAGGCATCAGCGGCAGATGGGCTGAGGCAGGAGCAGAGGCAAACGATGTTAGAGGTTGAAGTAGGAGTCCTTTGTGATGACAAGGATATGGGTCAGAAGCTCATCTCATTGTTGAATAGGATGCCAGGTTTGCGAATAGTCTGGTTCAACCCAACATAGTGGCAGGGGAGGGGCATGGAATCTGAGGTAAAAGAATGGAGTTTGTGATAAGGATGAAAACTATAGCTTAGGTCTTACTGAAGGAAACTGCATTTCATCCAAGACTGGATGTAGGACAAGTAATCCGACAACAAAGCAGTGTAGGGATTGAGACAGGTGGAGGAGAGGAAGAACTGGGTGTTATCAGCGTACACGCGGAAGATGTCCTCATGTCTTCGGATGATGTTGACAAGGAGCAGCATGTAGATGAGGAAGAGGAGGGGTCCAAGGATAGATCCTTGAAGTCTAGCATTAACACAGCAAGGGTGGGATGAGAAGCTATTGTTAGAGATGCTCTGACTATGATTGGATAGGAAAGAGTGGAACAAATCAAGGATAGTCCCACTGTGCTGGACAACAGAGAGGCGATGGAAGAAGATGGTGTTGTCGACTGTGTCAAAGGCTGCAGAGGGGTTTACGTAGAAGATAGGAGCAGGAGTAGGCCAGTCGGCCCTTCGAGCCTGCTCCGCCATTCAATGAGATCATGGCTGATCATCCAAATTCAGTACCCTGTCCCTGCCTTCTCCCCATATCCCTTGATCCCTTTAGCCTTAAGAAATATATCCAACTCTTTTTTGAATATATTTAATGAACTGGCCTCCACCACCCTCTGTGGCAGAGAATTCCACAGGTTCACCACGCTCTGGGTGAAGAAATTCCTCATTTCAGTCCTAAATGGCTTACCCCTTATCCTTAGACTATGACCCCTGGTTCTGGACTCCCCGGCCATCATAAACATCCTTCCTGCATCTAGTCTGTCCAGGCCTGACAGAATTTTATAGGTTTCGATGAGATCCCCTCTCAATCTTCTAAACTCCAGTGAGTATAAGCCCAATCGACACAATCTCTCCTCATACGTCATTCCTGCCATCCCAGGTATCAGCCTGGTGAATCTTTAGGAGGGATAATGCACCAGTCACAAAGGATGCCATTTGTGATTCTGATTCAGGCCGTTTCAGTGCTGTGACAAGGACAGAAACCGGATTTGAGATTTTAAACATTTTGTTGTGGAAGATGGGCATGGATTTGGGAGATGACAACACCTTCAGAGACTAGGGCAAGGAAAGGAGATGGGGTGGAAGTTTGCAAGGACAGAAGGGTGGTATTTTTTTTAAATTTTTTATTAAAAGAGATGATGACAGCAATTTTGAAAGAGAAAAGGGGACCGCACTTGAGGAGAGGGAATGACACACACACACAACACACACAGAGAGAAGGATACCAGATAGCAGGCAGGTGTGGGAAGATTTCCATTTCCTAACCCAGGAACATTGAAGACAACTGCAACACCATTAGAATTAATGATCAAAGCACAAACCAGGGATTGATCCTGGGTCTACTGTGGTTTGTGGGCATGGCACATTATTCAGACAGCCATCACGCGGAACAATACACCAAGTCCGAGTTTTTATTTAAAAAGAGGCCCTCTAATCTCGAGGTTACTTACCACAGGCTTAGTAATGCTAGAAAGAAGTTCTTGTAATGATTTTGTTTCTAAATCTGAATCTGAGAATTTTAAAAAGCACAGAGAGACTAGTTACAAAACAAAGTAAAATGCAGTGAAACACAGTATGACCTCAACAATCATTATAATTTTATGGTAATCCTGCATTTGAATTATGTTTTAAAATTATTTCATTTTATAAGATCCACCATATTATTATGTATTGCACCATTTTAATAAATTACAGTACACTTTGAAACAGATGCTTAAAATGTTTAACATTTATACAAACCATTTTTGTTCAGTTTGGTTACAGGATGCTGCTTTTTTTTTTAGTCTGAATGGCGAGCAGCATATCATTTGTTTATGCTCAGAAACTAATTAGATTAGGTTTCCTAACCTGGCCCTATGGACTACATGATTCAAATGTCAAGTGTAACTGGTCATGTTTGTGGGATTTTATGCCAGATAATTTCTCCGGTTCAGCCTCACCAGTCACTCCTGTTAAGTAGGCCCTGCTCCCCTATGATTTGGAATACACGGTTTACTGTCCAACATCTAAATTGTAGCAAGATCTAGGGATTGTAACAATCTACTCTGTACATTGGCTACTGGAATATATCATATGCCATCACATGATTCTCTATCTGTAAACAGCAGTTTGGATACATATTCTACCAAATCAAAACACAAACTTTGGACCAGCAAGTTGTTTTACTTACATGAAGTAGATAAATGAACAGCAAACAGCGAGATATATATTTATTTACTCTCTTTGGTAAATCAAAGACAATGCTCGCTTACTCTCCAAGCACAGATTTTAAACATAGGTTTACTTTAAGCTCAATCTAACCCAACTACCTAGCATTGACTTAAAAAAAACTCTGTAGCTCTTGGTCGTGATACTAAAGCTGACTTTCTACCTGGGGGAATACAATCTGGCATCATTTAAGGAAGGCAAAAGATGGCTACATCTCAATTACCTCAGATCAGAAGCCATTCAGAGTTTATCAATTGCTTAGAATGCTTTAGTGGAGAATGGAGACTTTGCTTAGTCTCTATGACACACTGGGCAAATTGAATAGAATGAAATCTTATACAGCAAGGTGCTACTGAATAACAATGCTGGCAATTTTTGATGACGGCAGAACGGTTTAACCTTTCACTTAGTCTATGTATGATAAATGGAACATAATACCTTGCATCCAGCCTGCATTAACAGGAAAGAACTTTGTTTCAGGGACCACCACCCTGATGAATATTAATTCACCTTTGTGTGCCCTAATGTAATGTGCAATTTCTGTACAATGTATAGCAAAGCTCACAGAAAACCACAACTTAGTGTGCTGTTTCTAATAACAAGACTGAGCAAGTTAAAAAAACTTCTTGTAACAGTAATCTTTTTCCCAATAAATGAGGGAACCACTCTCCAATTGGACTCTTTACAATCTAATGGAGTGGGTACCTTAAGGCATCAAGCTGCCTGCCTGACCAGTGGAGTTATAGGGAGTAAGTTGATTGTCGTGCCCCTACTGGTACCATGGTCGAACTAAGCTAATTCAGCACCAACTGGCGATAGCACCAAGAAACTTCCTTCTTTCAAATGAGATGTTAAACCAACGCCCTGCTTGCCTGTTCATGTGGAGCAGGGAATTCTCCTGGTGGCCTGACTAACATTCATCCCTCAACCAGTACTGCCAAACTAGATTAATTGGTTACTCATCTCATTTACCGTTTGAGACCTGGCAGTGTGCAAAATTGACTGCCAAGTCTGCCTACAAAACAAAAGTGACTACACATCAAAAGTAATGAATTACCCATGAAGCACTTGGAGGATGTGAAAGGTGCTATATAAATGCAAGTTTAAAAAAAAATTCTTATCCCTATGACTCAGTTACCTACCATCACAACCAGCTGAACCACCAGGGGATATATTGTTTAAATTTTTAAAAAAACGTAATCGCCTTTGGAAATTAAAAAAAAGTAAATTGTGTGATGTAGGGATATCACTGCTAGTTTATATCATTAATAATATACATAACTACAAATGCTTGTGTTTAACGCTGTGTGTGGCAATTACAGCTAAATAATTAGTAGAAACTGACTTGCCTAAACACATGAAATTGACAGGCAGGAAAAGGACCAACTGGTCCATCAAGCCTGCCCCACACACCACGATGGCTGGAGCATCAGAACTAGACACTTCACACAACTCACCCCCACAAACCAGGAGAGGCAAAAAAAAGACCTTTGCCTGTTGAAATAAAAGTGCAAATAGCCCGTGGAAAGACTCAAAATAGCAGAAAAGTTCATGCTAGTCAGATGATGGCCCACTGGCACCTCAGTGGCTTTAGTCCTTTTATAGGAGTTGGGCGACTAGATTTACACAGCTTGGCTCAGTTAAAAACACTCGCCCGAGTTAGAAAGTTGTCAGTTTAAGCCCTACTCCAAGAGTTCAACACATAATCTAAGCATTCGTCCAATACTGAGGGAGGACTGTATGGTCAGAAGTGCTGTCCTCCAGACAAGAAATTAAACTGAGGCCTCGTCTGCCATTTCTGGTGGTTCAATTAAAAAACAATCCACTTAGAGCACAAGTTGAAGAGGAGTAGGGAGTTCACCCAGTGACTTAGCTAATATTCTTCCCTCAAACAACGCTAATAACAAATGAACTGATCGTTCATCTTACTGCTGTTTACGGGATCTTGCTGTGTACTACTTTTGCCTACATAACAGTCTCTACACTTCAAATTAATTTAATATATGTGAAGTCCTTTGATGTATTGCTGACAGACGTGATAAGGTTCTACATGAATGTAAGTATTTCTTTTAAACACTGGTATATGCGTTAGTTAAAGCTGTTCCATTTGCAGGTGATCTTCTGGATACACATGATTTCCATTTCCAAAATTTGCTACCATAACTGACTCTAAGGAGTAATATTCCATCCCTGGGGTTTAAGAAGCAGGCATGTAATAACTTTGGGGAAAAAAAAGTTTTGTTCTTCAAACGACCAGTGCTCAAGAAAATGACATATTGACGTATTTTCCACAAATCCATTTGTGAAAGGAATCAAGAGTTTGAGATAGGGAGAAAACAATCAAGTTTATTGACCACTTAGCCTTTTTTTTGAGTTGACATATAAATTACAAGATGGAGAGTATTTCAGCTACAGGTTTGAAAATGGGAGTTCATGGGAAATAAACAGAACCCAAAAAGTAATGAAAGAAATTTCTCATAATTAATGAAAATCCAAATGGAAGATTTTAATATACTGTACTGAGAGGTGTTGCTTCAGAGGTTGCACATACAACCACTGAAACAAACAAAGTTCCCAGCACATCCATTACCAAAAAGAGCAGCAGATTATAGGAAATTGCACTTAAGTCTACTAATAATCTACTAAAGCAACTTTGCCATAGAAATGAAAATATAGTGAATAGATGCAGACAGCACAATAACTTAAACCTCCTCCTTGCAGAGTAGTCACAGAATTAAAATAACTTGGCTCATATTTCTTTCTTCAAGCCTCAAGAAACTGGATTAAATAATTTAACCAACAGCAGCTTCCTCTTTTAACAGCACTTTTGATTCATAGTAGTCCTCTGTGTAATGCTTCTACTGCCCACAGAATGTACTGTCCTGTACAGGGTTATATACTACTGAATTGAAAGAATTTGAAAAATACACATCAATTTTTATAGGTTTGGAAGTGTTTACTTGCTGTTTCTACCATCCCTTTCAAAACAAAATAATGTCATGTGCAGTTAAAGGTTATAAGTAGCCAATAAACACATTCTTTTAATGATAGAATAATATTTTCAACGTTGCCAAAATGAAAATCAACTAGATACTAAGGGGGTGAATTTCCATGGGGTTTCTTCTAACTCCAACAGAAGAGCCACAGAAACCTCAGAAAATCGGCGTGCACATGCTCTTCTGGAGTTTTGCCAAGTTACAGCGGACCCTCCGCAGAAACTCATCCCAATTGTGCAACTACACATAAAAAACACAGAAATTCATTGAGATTTCAAATAGTTCCTGCATTTTAGGTCTTAAAATTCAAATTTTATTACAGCTACACATACTGCTCAAAGATAAGACTCCATGCTCACTATTATAATTAGAAATAACCCATTGGATTCAATGTATCTATAAACAAATATTCCAAATGTATATATAGAGTTTAAATGTGTATAGGAGTGTGCAAAGTTAACATTTCCAGAATAAATGCTAATATTCTTTAATAGTAAACAAGCAAGTTCTTCTGAGCGGGGCAATATCAGTCTGTATGAAATAATAATCACCATTAAGTATGACAAACTATAGCTGGGCATACGAACATACGAATTAGGCCCTGCAAGCCTGCTCCGCCATTCAGTAAGATCATGGCTGATTTGATTACTCCACATTCCCGCCTACCCTCGATAACTTTTCACCCTCTTGCTTACCAAGAATCTATCTACCATAGCATAAGTATGATGAGTTACTGAAGTCAAAGATGTATTAGTGTAATGACATACCTGGAGTGATCTTGGATTTCTGTATCATTTTTTTATAAAAGTGTTGTCAAATTTTGAGGGGAATCTGTAAGTGTCTTAATTTGGCAGCAGCTGCCTTCACAAATGACAAGAATAACAATATCATGATAACACTGTCACCCTCAAGCTCTACTCCAAATAACACAGCATCCTGACTTGGACATGTATCGCTGTTCTTTCAGCATCACTGGATCAAAATCCCTACCTCACACTATCGTAGGAACACAATCACCACAAGGGCTGTAGCAGTTCAAGAAGGTCCACCTTCGCGGGGCAAATGGAAACGGGCAAGAAATGCAGCCCTACCAGCTTCGCCCAGATTCCATGAACAAATAAAAAAAGTCAACCCTTTCAGCCAACCGAATGAGAGATTATGGCCCCACCTCTAAAGTGGATCATGTCAGTAGAGGCACAGAAGACCAGGCAATTTTAACCTATGTTATAATTTTAAACTTAGGAGAGAGATTAGGGAAGGTAGGCAGAATAGTGAAATTAAACTACAGACAAGTGTTCTTTAATTGGTTTTATATATATTGGAGGTTTCTCGATGACACAGCAAGTTTATTCAGAGAGTAGCTGACCCATACGAGACCAGACAGGCCCAGGTTCAATCGCTAGTTTGTTAGCTGATCTTACAAGGGATGGAAGTAGGGTTTCTACAATTGGCCTCAGCATCCTAAAGCTAAAAAGGGCAAAAATCAACCAGGGTTCGACTCCTGATCTCTATATAACAATCTTTCCTGCAATTGTGCACGTGAACGAGGACAAGATCAGACTCAGCTTTGATTTGTCAAAATAGCCTGCTGATACTCATCGTCAAGGTTCAGTAAAGAACTTGAGTGGATCATGTAACCAGAGCCCAGGAAACAAACAAACAGTCAGCAAAGGGTAAAACATTGTCAAGAAAAAAGTGCATTGTTTCAGTGAGATTATAGTACAGTGTCACAGGGCCTGAGCTAACATCTCAAAAAAATGGTCAATCCAAGTGCAGAATTGTCTGGGGCTGGTGGTGGTGTAAGGACTAAGGAACAAGTGAAAATATTTTCATTGGAACAGTGTCAAATAAGGAGCTCTAAGTTTTGGCAACTTGTAAATTTGATTTCAATTTTATCATTAAAACTGGGTGGATTTTAATTTTTTTTAAGCAGTACATGATTATTTTGAAAAGCATGAATTAAATTTAATTTCCCATCCTGACTTGGACATACATTGCCATTCCTTCATCGTCACAGAGTCAAAATCTTGGAAGTCTCTATCTAACAGCATTGAGAGAGCATCTTCACCACAAGGACTGTAGCGATTCAAGGCGGCTCACCAGGGACCTTCTCCAGTGAAACTAGGGATGGGCAATAAATGCTGACCGTGCCAACAACGCCCACATCCTGAGAATGTCTCTTTTTTTTTTTAAATTCCTATTGTCTCAACTTTGATTCATGTGCAATTTAGTTATCCCATCTCATCCTCAGCATATTCGTGGATCCCAGAATGAGAATCAAGAATGGCAATACTGATAGGGCTCACTTTTGAGTACTCCAAAAAATAGCACCTTCCTGTAAGAAAACATTTTATCTTTGACACAATTACTGGGGAGTGGAACTCATCAGAAGCTGCCAATTTGAATGAGTAAGGAGGCGGCTGTCAAGATATCCTTCCTCTTTGCAAGAATACATCCTAGATTTGCTCCCTCAAGGAAATTCTTGTGATGTGAACATTGGACATTGCCTACCCTTATGTACACAGCAAGAGACTGCAGGATTTTAACCAATCCTGTGTGATCAATACACAAGTTTTTTTGCAGGATATTTGCATCAGTGAGCAACATGCACTTTCAATCTTTGGAGTTTAGCAATTCAAAAAAGGTCTCAATTCAACCATTAGAAACCAATTCTAGAGTTCTGACTCTCACCATTTATATGCACATTCATCCTAATCAGTTACATTTGGTAAAATTCTTCTATATTCAAGGCTGAGATAGATAGGTTTTTGGACTTGAGGGGAATCAAGGGATATGGAGATCGGGTGGGAAAGTGGAGTTGAGGTCGATGATCAGCCATGATCTTATTGAATGGCGGAGCAGGCTCGAGGGGCTGTATGGCCCACTCCTGCTCTTACTTCTTGTGTTCTTATGTTCTAAAAGAGTCAACATCAAATCCCCCCAAATTAAACTGTTCTTTATTTTCCATCAATTTGACACACTAAGCGCATCATCCAAACTGGAACCTGTATTTTTCTATACATTTGGGATATGCTACTATTGCTGTACTACTTTGAGCAAAAAATACTTGATAGTAAGGCTAACAATATCTAATAGAAATAAAACTGAATATTGAATGCTCAGTGGGCAAGGAGGCAGAGAATCGTATCTCACTCTTAGTCCTGCTCAATGCAAAAACAAAGTCCTTTGTATTTAATCGAGGAAGTGCAATTTTGTAGTCTACATTATTCCTTTGGCTGAGAGCTTGTTAGGCTTTTGAACATCAATACAAACCCCAACAAGTTTCAATCGGTATCCCTTTTAAAAGTGAAACAGTTGCAAGATTAACTTCTAATTTCTTTTGTTTTTAACTCTAAAAATATATTTGCTGTTGAACTAGCTAGTCATAAAATCTGATATAATGTAGAATTTTCCTGTTTAGGGCATAATGGAGCTCTGCTTCTATCACAATACAGTAATAATGAATCCATTGAGCTCCCATGATATGTTAAACCAGTTCCCTCACAGAGGTAGTCTTGGTAAGTCAACAGTTCTCATTCATTGTCTAAACAGGACCAATGCTACTGATGGTGACACTTGCTCTTCAAAGTGAATACTCATGTAATTTTAATACACTGTTGCTACATAATTTTGAATGAAGTGTTAGCAGCAACCAGAAATCCCATATTACCATGTGTAAGAAATCTGTTTAGAACAGATACAGTTCATATTTTGAATTCAACAAAAGGTATGATTCTTTTAGATGTATTATATTGAATGGCTTTAAATGGGCTATTCTTCTTTATGAATTGGCTTAAATATATAAAATTCTGGTGGCATTTACTTCTCCTACTGTTTGCAGTGGGAAAAGAGCAACAAATGCACAGCTGTGTATGTGTATAATCAATTCATACTTCACGACACTTTTTATAGATTTCAAACGTCATTACAATAGTAATGATTATAAAATGTTTCACTGTTAATAACAATCTGCAGCACCAACCGGTTGCTAAATTTTAGAACAATTTCTAAGTCCATCTTAGAAGGGTTTATTTGCAAACCAAAGTATTTGAACTTCCAGAGATCCCACTGCACAGTAAACATCTTGTGCCATGAGAACTCTACTAACATAATATTTACTGAAGCCGTTCGGCTGCGCAAACAACCATCATGCTTGCACTTTTCTAGTGTATCTAAGGAAACAGTTACAAGTTCTTACCTCCAGCTGGCCCTGTTGCAACCCCTGTGACACCACACGTAGCTTGTCCCTTTCCATATCCATTTTGTACATTTGTAGGTGAACTTGAATTACTTTTATGTGGAGAAGAAGGGGGGCTATTAGGTTTATCTTTCTGTCCTCCCACTTGTCTATCTTTAAGTCTTTTTTGCAAACGTTCATGTGCTTTAAGAGTCCTTTCATCTCTGTGGTTGAAATTTGACCTTCCATGTGGCGAGCGGGATTCTGTAAGAAAATAAGTTGCAGAAAATAATCAATGATGTTAAACAAATGCAGGTTTTGATTCCGACTTTGTTGATGTTACACTATACCACTGGTCTGTGCAGAAGCCCATCATTGAAAATAATGCTTTTATTTTGCTTTATTCTATTTCCATCCCCATTTTCTCAATCCTCATACAATCTTCATCTACGATAATGGGAGATCCTAAACGATAGGTAGTTATGGCTGGGTCTTGACATGCCAATTTCTCTCCAAGACTACACACTCTATCTAGCAGCCCAGACAAGAATTGGCACAATGTTTTAGGGCAGATCGAGCATCATGCAACATTGAGCTGGAAAAACCTATACAAGTTGCACTCCTCTCTTTCACACTCATGCTGCTTAGCGCTTTCTTTCATTATAGTTTATCTCTGCATTTATCAGTTAGGTTTTAGCCTAAGCCAATTGTGACTGCTCTTCCTTAATATACAAATTGCTCTACAAATTGCATCCTTAAATTTACAGTGGCCCGGATATTCCGATCCCTACAGGTGGGTACGCACTGTGTACCCACCCATAGGGACATCGGAAATGCCGGTTTCAGGCATGCACAGTGCATGCGCTGAAAACCGGCATTTCCGATCTGTCAAGAATGGTCTTGACAGATCCTCCGGCTGCCCTGGGGCAGGGCCTCTGCAGGCAGATAGTTCCGCTTTTTGGAGACCTTCCGACCGCAGAAAACCCTTACAATTCTTACACTTGGTAAAAGCAGGCGTAAGGCCTGCTCTTACCAGGGTAAGAGTTGAAAAAAGTTTTTTTTAAATTTCACTCGTTTATCATTTAAAAATATTTTTAAAAAAGGTAAGTTTATTTTTAGCCCATAAAATACTTGTTATTTTTTTCAAAAAATTAATTTTTGTTTAAAATAATTTATTGTAATTTCAAGTCATTTAAAAAAGGATGTTTTTTAAAAAATGTATTTAAAGTTTTACTCTTTTTCCATTGATCTCCATTCATATATTTGACAGGTCTTCTGTGATTGGCTCCCCATGGCCCACGTGATCCCAGGGACGCTGCGAACTACATGCGCCTCTGGGATACGTAGGCCCTGCACACTTGAAGTTTGGCAAGGCCCAGGAGCGGAAGCGTGTGCATCCCGGGAGCCCTCAGCTAAGGGCACAGATTTTTCCAGATCGCAGGCCTCCGCCTGAGGGAGGCCTGCAATCGGAAAACACAGGCCAGTATTTCGGAGAGTTGCTGTGGGAATGGAGAGCTAGGACTTGAAGCAGACTTCTTGTGGTACTTACAAGGTTTATCCCTAGATGAAGCACGGACCACAGATAAACAGACAAACCCGGAAGTTAAATTATAATTGCTGTGAGAATTGGAAGGCACTGTGGGAGGTGAAGCAGACACCCTAGGAATGAAGAGTCTGTTTGGGTTCAGGTCCGATCCCTTCATTGGGATAACCAAGTTTGAATGGTGATACAGAACGTAAATTTAAAGAACTGAAAATTACTAGCAACACAAAATAAAAACCTTAGGCATTTGAATGTAATTAATATGTAATTTAAATGACAGAAATGGCTATTGAATAAAGTACCACTTTGATGAACAGTACATAAAGTGGCCTTAACAGAACAAGTAACAAAAACACACTGTTGGGTCTAATACTTTCGATTCTTCTCTACTGGACAGCATTCTCTGCTGGGGCTTATTGATGGCTGAATTAAACTGTTTTTGCTGACCTCCATGAACGACTCAGACTCGCATCATTTGTGAATGAGGTGGTTTACGTACAAAAGTAGTGCCAGCTTCTCTGGTAGGGCACAAAAGTCAGAGGCAGACACACAGAGGATGGACAAAATTAATTACTATGCTGTAAATATATATATATATATATATATATATATATATTATTTTTTATTTTTTTTAAACATAGAATAATATACAGCACAGAAACAGGCCACTTGGTCCAACTAGTCTGTGCTGGTGTTTATACTCCACACCAGTCTCCACCCATTCCATCTACCTCATCTCAAACTTTCAGCATATCTTTCTACTCCCTTTCCTCTCATCTAGTTTCCTTTTGAAAGCATCCAAGCTTTTTGCCTCAACCACTTCCTGTGGTAGCGAGGTCCACATTCTAAACACTCTGAGTAACGACATTTCTCCTCATTTCCCTATTGGATTTATTTGTAACTATCTTGTATTTACAGCCCCGAGTTTTGAATTCTCTCACAAATGGAAACATTCTCTCCCCATCTAGCTTGTCCAACCCACTCATAATTTTAAAGACCTCTATCAGGTCTCCTCTAAGTCTTCTCTTTTCTAAAGAAATGTGCCCCAATCTGTTCAATATTTCCCAATAGCTATAATCTCTCAGTTCTGGTACCATCCATGTAAATTTTCTGTGCACTTTCTCCAGTGCTTCTATGACCTTTTTAGTACTCTAAGTGCGGTTTGACCAGAGTCCTATATAAGTTTAAGATAACTTCACTACTTTTGAATTCTATACCCCTAGAAATAAATCCCAGTGTTTTGTTAGTATTTTAATTGCTTTGCTGACTTGCAATGCTGCTTTTATGATTTGTTCGCCTGTATCCCTAGATCGCTTTGCTCTTCTACCCCATTCAGTTTCTTATTTTATAAAGTATAGGTGATGTTTGTTTTTCCTTACAAAGTGCATCACCTCACATTTATCTATGTTAAAGTTAATTTGCCACTTAACAGCCCAGTCTGCAAGTTTTTTTATGTTGTCTTGTATTATGTTGTATTCTTCCTCAGTGTTAGCTATATCCCCAGTTTGCAAATTTTGACATCAAGTTACTTGTTCCTCAGTCCAAATCATTAATGTGCATGATGAATAACAGTGATCCCAGCACTGATCCTTGTGGAACACCACTTTCTACCTTCCTCCAATCTGAATAAATACCCTTTACGCCTACTCTGCTTACTTTTTTTTGCCAATTTGCTATCTATTCAGTTATTTGTTCCCTCTCTCCACATGCCCTAACCTTTTTCATAAGCCTATAGTGTGGTACCTTATCAAAGGCCTTTTGAAAATGCAAGTACATGACATCTACTGCATTACCCTTGTCCACACTTTCCATTACCTCTGCAAAGAATTCTATTATCAGGTCAGTTAAGCATGACCTAGCATTTCGGAATCCATGTTAACACTTTTTTGTTATATTTTCTGTCTCTGGGTGCTCTTCTATTACTTCTTTTAGGATAAATTTGAGCATCTTTCCCATCACTGACGTTAAGCTGACTGGTCTACAGTTCCCAGGTTTTGTTCAATCTCCTTTTGTATATAAGAATATTAGCTGTCCACTAGTCCTCTGACACTACCCTCTCTTCTATGGAACTTTTGTATATAAACTAGTGCCTCTGCTATCTCCTGCCTAGTTTCCTTCAGTATGCATGGCCATCCAGACCTGGGGTTTTATCCTCTCTTAGTTTTGCTAGTTTGTCAATTATTTTCTCACTTTCTCTCCCGACTTAATTTTTTTTAAGCTCATCCTCTAGTGAAGTGTCTATTTTGTTATCTTTAATAAAAACTGAGGTGAATAAGTTATTCAATACTTCTGCCATTTCTGTCATTACCTGTGAGTTTATCTTGCTCATCCTTTAGTGGCCCCATCTCTACTTTAATTTTCTTTTCATTATTTGTGTGTCTATAAAACATTTATTTTTTATATTCCTTGATAATTTGATTTTGTAATTTCTCTTGGCTTTCCTGATTTTTTTTTTTTTTTTAAACTTCTCTCCTAAGTTCTTCATATTCCCTTTTGTCCTCTCCTTTAGTATCCAAGTACTTCTTGTATGCCTTTTTCTTTAGATTCAAATTTTCCTTTACAACAACTTGTATTTACCTTTTTACGTAGTAAAACATCCCAAGGCGCTTCACAGGAGTATTAGAAGACAAAAAAGTGTGACACCGAGCCACAGAAGTAGAAATTGGGGCAGGGACCAAAAGCTTTGTCAAAGAGGTAGGTTTTAAAGAGCATCTTAAAAGGAGGAAAGAGAGGTAGAGAGGCAGAGGCAGAGAATTCCAGAGCTTAGGGCCTAGGCAACAGAAGGCACAGCCACCAATGAGTGAATGGGGCTTGGTGCAAGTTAGGACACGGGCAGCCGAATTTTGGATTACCTCAAGTTTACATAGGGTAGAACGTGGGAGGCCAGCCAGGAGTGCGTTGGAATAGTCAAGTCTCGAGGTAACAAAGGCATGGATGAGGGTTTCAGCTGTGGATGAGCTGAGGCAAGGGCAGCGACGGGCGATGTTACGGAAGTGGAAATAGGCAGTCTTAGTTATGCTGTGGATGTGTGGTCGGAAGCTCATTTCAGGGTCAAATATGACACCAAGGTTGTGAACAGTGTGGTTCAGACAGATGTTAGGGAGAGAGATGGAGTCAGTGGCTAGGGAACGGAGTTTGTGGTGGGGACCAAAAACAATGGCTTCGGTCTTCCCAATGTTTAATTGGAGAAAATTCCTGCTCATCCAAAACTGGATGTCGGACAAGCAATCTGATAATTGAGAGACCGTGGAGGGGTCGAAAGAAGTGGTAATGAGGTAGGGCTGTGTGTCATCAGCGTACATGTGGAAACCGATGCTGTGTTTTCGGATAATGTCGCCATGGGGCTACATATAGATGCGAAATAGATCATGGATATGGATAGATCCTTGGGGGACACCAGAGATAACTATGAGTGGGAAGAGAAACCGTTGCAGGTGATTCTTTGGCTACGATTAGATAGGCAAGAATGGAACCAGGCGAGTGCAGTCTTTAGTTCTTTATTCATCCAGTGCCCCACATTTAGCTTGCTTCTTTTTGGTTTTCAGTGGAATACACTTCTCCTGAACTCTATTGATTACCCTTTAAAGATTTCCCACTGTTTTTCCTGTCTCTTCTGTCAATATTTTCTCCCTATTTACCTTCTTTAGTTCCACCATCATTTTCTCATAATTTGCTCTCTTCCAATCTATTACCTTAGTCCTACTTATGTCACTCTTGATCCAAATCATGAAACTTACTATGTTGTGGTCACTCCTACTCAGATGCTCTCCTACTCTTACTTCTCCTATCTGTTCTGGTTCATTGCCCATTACAAGATCCAGCAGTGATTCTTTACTTGTTGGACATTTTATGTACTGAGTGAGAAAGAAGTCCTGTATACATTGTAAAAACTCTATTTCCTTTTCTCCTTTTACTACTTCTTCCTGCCAGTTTATTTGGGGGTACTTGAAATCTCCCATGATTATTATTTTATGCCTAACACACACCTCATAGATTTGTCTACATATTTCTTCCTCCAATTCCTGTCTATTTAGTGGTCTATAGTATACCCCTTATCTTTTAACTCAATCCATATGGATTCTGTATTTATTTTACTGCTAATTACATCCTTTTTTTCTACCGTCATTATGTTATCTTTAATAACTAGTACAACTACTCCACCATCCCTCCTACCTTACTCCTAACTTAAATGTGTTATATCCGGCAATATTTAGTTGCCAATCTGTTCTCTATGTAGCCATGTTTCAGTCATCCCTACTATATCCAGAGCCTCTTTACAAATTATTGCTTCCAGTTAATCCATTTTGTTTTGAATACTATGTATATTGCTGTACCAATAGTTCTTATTTATTATTCCGCTCTTTGTTTTTAGTAATTATTTTACCTTTATGCTCTATGACTTCATCCGATCTCTGGCCATTCGTGTTATTCTCATTTCTTCCTTTAGTTTGTCCTTTACTCTCTTTTCCTGATTCTTTTATTGTTTGATTTCTGTAATTTCTAGCAGTTTCCTCCTCCCATGTTATTAGTTTAAAATTCACTACAAGCCCACTGACTCCCACAGCTACCTGGACTACACTTCCTCCCACCCCGCCTCCTGTAAGGACTCTATTCCATTCTCCCAGTTTCTCCGTCTCCGCCGCATCTGCTCTGACGATGCCACCTTCCACACCAGTGCTTCCGACATGTCTTCCTTTTTCCGCAACCGAGGATTCCCCTCTACTGTGGTTGACACAGCCCTCGACCGTGTCCGTTCTATCTCCCGCACTTCTGCCCTCACCCCTGCCACTTCCTTCCGGAACCACGATAGGGTTGCCCTTGTCCTCACCTTTCACCCCACCAGCCTCCACATTCAACAGATCATCCTCCGCCATTTCCGCCACCTCCAAAGTGATCCCACCACCAAACGCATCTTTTCCCTCCCCTTTCAGCATTCCGTAGGGACTGCTCCCTCCGAGACACCCTAGTCCACTCCTCTATCACGCCCAGCACCCCTTCCCCTTTGCCCGGCACTTTCCCGTGCAAGCACAGGAGATGCAACACCTGCCCTTATATCTCCCCCCTTCCCACGGCCCCAAACACCCCTTCCAGGTGCAACAGCGATTTACTTGTACTTCTTGCAATCTAGTATACTGTATTCGTTGCTCACGATGTGGTCTCCTCTACATTGGGGAGACCAAACGCAGATTGGGTGACCGCTTTGCGGAACACCTCCGTTCAGTCCATAAGGGGGACCCCGAGCTTCCGGTCGCCTGTCACTTTAATTCACCGCCCCATTCCCACTCAGACCTCACTGTACTCGGGCTCTTGCATTGTTCCACGGAAGCTCAACGTAAACTCGAGGAACAGCACCTCATCTTCCGATTAGGCACTTTACAGCATTTCCGGACTCAACATCGAGTTCAACAATTTCAGATCATAACCTCGGCCCCCATTACATTTTTGCTTATATTTTATCCACATCTTTGTTTTGGCCCTTTCCCGCCCCCCCTTTTTTTTCCCTCTCCCACATGGCAGCTGTCTCTTATTCTGCCTGAACATTTCACACCTACTCTAGAGCCGTCTTTTGTCTCCACTTGTCCTATCACCATCTTGTCTCGTTTTGAATACCTCTTAATGTCTCTTCACTTCTTTTGTTCTCTCCCAGCCCTACCTTTCGATCTATTTCATTTCCTTTCCAGTTTTGAAAAGGGGTTGGACCCAAAACGTCGACTCTATTTTCTCTCCACGGATGTTGCCTGGCCTGCTGAGTTTTTCTAGCATTTTCTGTTATTAGTTTAAAGTCTTATTTACAGCCCTTGTTATCCTTTCCGCAAGGACCTCGGTTCCAGCCTGGTTCAGGTACAGCCCATTCCTATGGTACAACTCCTTCCTATCCCAGTACTGCTGCCAGTGACCCATGAAATGGATCCCCTCTTTTCCACACCATTCCTTTAGCTATGTGTTGACTTTCCTAATCTGTTTGTCCCTATGCCAATTTGCATGTGCCTTGGGTAATCATCCCGAGATTATTACCCGTGAGGTCCTGGTTTTCAACTTAGCTCCAAACTCCTGATACTCCTATAGCAGGAGCTCTTCCCTAATCTTTATGTTGTTGGTTCCAACATGGAGCACAACAACTAGAGCCTCCCCCTCCCTTTCCAGATTCTTTTCCAGCTGTTTTGAGATGTCCCTTATGTGGTGTATGTAACCTGTTCCACCTTAAGAGAACTACCTTAAGAGATGTACTACTTTCTCTTGGCTGCTGTATACTGTAATACCGGTGGTGACCACACCGGTATATAAACGTTGTGTAGTGATTTGCTGGGCAGTTCAGCCCTGACCTCCGAATAGTAAAGACCTGTTAAAGTTATTCTTGTTGTCTGTGTCCAGTGATTTATAATAAGCATAACTGGGACACACAGACTCAACACCTTACTCTGGCACCAGGTAGGCAACACACTCTTTGGGACTCTCAGTCTTGACTGCAAAGAATACCATCTACCCCCTAATTATAGAATCCGCTGTAACTACAATCTTTCTACTCTGGACCTTCTCCCCCTGGATAGCCTCCTTGCTCAGCATTCTGGCTGTCCTTCCCACAGTCTTTCTCCTTATACTCACAGGTATTGAGTACTTTGTACCTGTTGGACAGAAGTAGTGTCTGCTGGACCTTCTTCATTACCTCTCCTACGTTCCCCTAACCCAGCTGACTGACAGACACACTCTCCCCTTCCTGCACTTGTGCTTTCTTCGAGACTGTACTTTGCAGTAAACTATCCATTAATTCCTTCTCCTCCCTTATATGTCAGAGTGTCTCTAGCTTGAACTCCAGCTCAACGACTCTGAGCCGGAGTATCTCGAGGCAAAGACATTTCTTGAAAATGTGGCAGTCTGGGACAGTCTCACTGACCACAAACTCCCAAATATTACAATCCGGACACACTGCCATGTCTTAATTAATTAATTAATTCGTTAATTAATTCTCAGTTTCTTTCTTGAACCAATTGGTAATTTGGTCTAGGTTTATTAAATAGGTGGATTTAGCTTGAAAAATAAATTAGTAATTAGTGTGATTAATTACTTAGCTATTTATCAGTTATCAACATCTTTATATTCAGTTCGATTTGATCACTTAGCTCATTTTCCTGTGACTTGCACGAATATTAATTCGTTACTAAGTCAAGCTTAACACTAACCACTATTAAAGATATTAAACACACAAAGGAATGTCTAGATACTTACCTACATACTTCTCTTAATTTCCTCGGGTTGTGCCGTTCCTCTTTGCATTGATTATGACGTCACTTTTTCTATTTCTTCTGGTGCAATTATTTATTTATTTACTGTTGGCCCTCTGTTGAAAGCACATAGCACCTCCTTCCCCCTCTGCACAGAAATCCCGTTGCCACTCTGTTTAGCAAGCCACTCCATTTAGTAGATTCACACAGCTCTGTTAGCAGATATTCCTCTAATATATACCTTTTACCAGTCAACAGCCAGCCACAACAATTAACACCCACTCACAGCTGATTGACTATTAACTGCCACTGACTTGCAGTTTAAGTAAAGTTTTAAATAAGAAAAGTATGTTAAATTTCAGGTTGATAAACTACCTGTACTGTTTACTCACTCCATACCAATCTCACCAAATTCCCACTGCCACTCTATTTAGCAAGCCACTCAGTTAAGTAGATTCTCCCAGCTCTGTGCCTCACAGATTTGAACTTTAATAAGAAATTTGTTACTGCTATGTCTTGTGCGTGCACCTACCTTGATCTGCAAAAACGTGGGGTGGTGGAGGGTGCTGAGGAATGAACTGTGGAGGGATGTCCCCCGTTCCTGTTACTGGAGCATAAACTTGATGAGGGTGGGGTATCAAAGCAGGGTGATGGTGCATGTAGTGCGGCACATGAGGCGGAGGAGGATGCATAGAGGGATGATTACTAGGGTGGAATTCTGTTGAGTGTGGCAACACAACAACCCTGCGGACACCATTTTCTTCTATTACCTGTAAAACATAAATTGTTTTATCTTTTTAAAAGTGAACCAGAATTATAACGTACTTTTCTTTTTTGGGGATATATTTGTTGATAATTTGTAAAGTTGCGTTAATATATTATCCTAACTTGGGTAAAACCTTGAGTTTAAAATAAATTAGAAATAAAATATTCTGCATTGCCTCCTTATTCCTATTGTTCTCTGTATATTTCTCACTCCACCTGTCTTTTACTTATCTCACCTTTCACTTTGCCCATCTTTATGTATTCCCTACAGCCTCTTTTGCTATCCCACCCACTCCTTAAACAGCTTGTCCTCTCATATTTACTATACTTTCATTTCTAACTTGGGAGTTCTCAGGCCAATGCTCACTTTAATCCATTCTTCTATCCTGCTCTGATTGATCTACAGGAAAATGAGGCCTAATGTTAGAGAATGTTTTACCCTCATCATACTTGTACTGTTATCTCATCCCTTTCGCTATGTGGGAAATATCCTCATTACACCACTTTATTTATTTTGTTTCTTTTAGACAACACAGTGAGGTAAATAATACACCACAAACTGATGGCTTTCCATTTCACAAAATGTTCTTTTTTAGGTTTCTTTAATTAATGTGAAAATTACAATTCAGAATGAAAATGACGTTCCATTATTACCAATTTGCCCAATCACTGGAGCACCAACATTACCAGCACATTATTTGACAGCTCGTGCAGGGTTGATTAGCAAAGCTTAAAATTTGAACCTCCATTATGGCATGGTGCCACAGCACTGGTTCTGCAATATGTTATGCAATGGAAAGGCAAGGCGTGGGGGTCTGCATGTCGGAAGTTTTCTCTTTTTTTTAAAAATGTATTTTAACCAGTTAGTAACAGACGCGAAAGTACTTCAGCTTTAACAATTTGGTAGCGTATGAATTGAAGTTTTAGTAGCAGTAAAATGAGCAGATGGCAATTTCCCCACACAGTAGTAGATACTTATCAAGAATTACAACCGCAGTGGCATTAGCCACTTAAATGAACTTGCATAAGATGCAGCAGATTAGATTGGCTGAGGCAGAAGATTAAGCAACAGTGCAGATATGAGTACTTTTTTGGTCTTTCACAGGCACAATATACCATGCTGCAAGTCATGTGCCTGGCAGGTCTTGGAGACATTTTAAATCCAAATTTTTCATTTGTTGGATATTTGATTTGGCGCTCAAAAGGGTCAGAATATTTCCTACTCCCAACACATGGGAATTATGCACACTTAAGGAAACACCATATAGCAAGACTACATTACACTTTATTGAAGTCTGTCATTCCTGACAGTGCTCTGTTAAAAGGAATAAGAAAAAGTGTAGTACTTCTCGCCACCATCATAAACCCATATTGCCTCAACTGCCCTATAATCCTGTAGACAAAACTACATTCCGTACCATCATGCAGAAAAAATATCCCCCTTCTGCACATGTTGCTGATTTTACTGAGAATAGTCAAGTTTAAAGTAAATCAGTGGCTCTCACTTATATTTATATACCTTGGCTCTATTTTAAGAAATCAGAATAAATGGTGGGCCCATTTGCCCATTGTCATACTTATGTGACTAACTGAATATTAAAATCGTCCCACTCTCCAATCTCCTTCATGCTATCTCATCCAAAAGATAACCCTACCCTGCCACTCCACTCCCACATACACCATCTCCTTCATAGCCTTTCTGGCTGCCAACCCCGCCCACCTTCCCATCACTCCAAGCTCTCGCAAGATGTCTCCTCCAAAAAGGTCATCTGTGCTCCCGGGCTTCCTTATGGCTCCTGGCTGAAGCCGGGAGTGGACTCACTTCTGCATGGTGCAAGTGGGAATTCTACATATGGTGAAGAAAATATTGAGAGTTCAGTACTTCCTGTCTCCATCCTGTAACAAAGTCTCTGCTCTTGGAACAGACCAACATCTTTGGGTAGGAGCCTAGATCAGCAGCTAGCAGCAATCACAGAACGGATTGTTAACGACCATCTTCTAAAGTTCTCTCAAACTCCCAAAGAAGAGGGGAGTTGTGACCCACAGGTTGGGAACGACTGATCTAAATGGTTTAGTGGCTACGTTAGTAATATATTCTTTGTTTATTTGTTATCTTGCTGCAAACTATGCCAGGTAGATGTAATTTATTACTATATATTAATAATGGAGAGAAAAAAAAACTATTTTTTTTAGCATTAGTAGCTCCTATCACCAATATTCTTTTTGATGAAAACAAATTATATTTATATTGCAGCTTTCACGTCCTCAGGCTGCATCAACGTGCTTCACTTTTGAAGTGTAGTCACTGTTATTTTGCCATTCATTTATCGCTGCTGGGTTAAAATTCTGGAACTCCCTACCTAACAGCACAGTGAGAGTAACTTCTTCACATCGACTGCAGCGGTTGAAGAAGTCAGCCCACCACTACCTTCTCAAGGGCAACTAGGAATGGCCTTGCTAGTGATACCCACATTACAGAATGAATTTTTAAAAATGTGGCAGCCAATTTGCACACAGCAAAGTTGCACAAGCAATGAGATGAATGACCAATTAATCTGTTTTGATGGTGTTGGCTGACGGTGAATGTTGGTTAGGACACTGGGGCTGACCTTTGGAAAAAAAAGTGTCACATTCCTGGAGTGGGGCTTAAACTCATAACTCAGAGGCGAGACTGCTACCACAGAGGCAAACGGATACATGGGCAGAATTATCTCCCATCAATAGATGTACAAATATTACCTGAAGTCGTGCTGCACGTTACCAACACAATCAAAAAGTCCACATTGTATCACAAACCCCAAGACTAATGCTCCAGTGGTTTATTAAAAAGCAGTCATCTGAAACCAAAGATTGAGTAATATTCTCCATAAAACATGGCTGAGCAACTGGTGTCCACCGTCATGCAGGTAGTTTCATCACTGTCACCCTATATGAACCTGTACCAGCCATCCAAGGTACCAGAACAAAAAAAAAAGTGGAATGAGCATGCACGTACATTGCAACAGTTATTTTAAGTATATCTGTGACTTCTGTGAAGTCCTCCCCACAGTATATGTTGGTGGTGGAGGGGGTTATCACATTGGTTTTGGGATTAGGTCCTCAAGAACCACTTTAAATAGTGGTGCAATATAAATGCAATAAACATGCATGCTAACCTACAGAACTTAGAAAAACTGCTAACCAACATCACAAACTGATTATCCGGTCATTATAACATTGTTGTTTGTGGGACATTGCTGTGTGCAATGCGGCTGCCGCGTTTCCTACATTACAATAGTGACTATACTTCAAACGTGTTCAACTGGCTTTGGGATGTCCTGAGGTCGTGAAAAGCCCTATATAAACGCAAGTATTTCTTTCTTTCACTGAAACTGCTTCAAACAGTGAGTAGCAGGCTCCGTCTCGGATTGGTGCAAAGATGCAAATGAGGCAGCAACAAGAGCTCAATCCCACAAAATAATTTTGTTTATTATTTTCTGCTTGGATTAAAATCCAAAATGAAGTTTCACACGGAGAACTGATGGTTCAATGCAGGTTTACCCTCACTATAAAGATGGGAGGCTGAAATCGACAGTTTAAACACCCCCCCCACACACACACACACATATACAAATAGCACAAACAGGAACTAGAAAAGCTAATTTTCTGTGGGTAAAGTGGAGGTTGCCAACTAGAAGTATAAAAGATTATATGGGAGGACCCAAGTCAGACAACACCCTTGACCTCTAGGCTTAACAAGTTCTAACCATGTTCCCATGACAACCGAGTAGCCTTTGTTTCCACAGGCTGGCTCTCCAGTTGTGTTTCCTGGGTAAACAAAGTGTGAATAAGTAGTACAGCTGTATATACAACTCCGAACTCAAAAAAATGGGTACGGATCAGTTTTCATTGAATGAAATCTGTCTATAAACTGGCACTGTTACCATCCAAACTTCCTTTACAACCAGGGCAAGGTGCAGGTGAAGTTACCGTTTCCTTTGGAATCTTCAATAAGACAATTAAAGCTAACTTTGAAAGCTTCAAGCATGAACAACAGAGTTTGAAAGCAATCCTGGCATGTCCAAGCCAGCCTGATATATGGTATACTTGAGTAAAGGGAAACAGGCTTCCTTTAGACATGGAGGTTTCACCCCAGATCTAAAATGATTCAGTTCAGGATCGCACAGCTCTCTGCCCAATCAGTGACTCAAAGCTATTACCATCCCCCAGTGAAATAAGGCATCTGACAGTTCCAGACTGAGACCTCACCTCATTAGGCAAATCATTGAGAAATGTTGGGAAAGACTAAGCCTTTGCTTTACAGATTGTTGCCAAAATTCTGAGTGGTCTGCTCATCTCAGACCAGTGAAGTGCAGAAATTGCTGCTTGCTGGGGTAGAGAAAGGGTACTACCAGTTCAGGAAAACTCAGGATTTCAAATCCATTACTTTGTAGTTTCCTCTGGAACACACACTCAACATCTTCGCCTGGATAAATCTCCCCTTCTAAAAAGTTTCCTCAAAACCACCCATAATCTAGGCTGACACTCCAGTGCAGCACTGAGGGAGTGCTACACAGTCAGAGGTGTCGTCTTTCAAATGAGACGTTAAACCGAGTCCCCGTCTGCTCTCCCAGGTGGACACAAGATTCCATGGCACTATTTTGAAGAGCAGGTGCGTTATCCCCAGTGTCCTGGCCAATATTTATCACTCAATCAACATCACTAAAAAACAGATTATCTGGTCATTATCGCATTGCTATTTGTGGGAGCTTGCTGTGCGCAAATTGACTAGTGTGTTTCCTACATTACAACAGGGACTACACTTCAAAAAGTACTTCATTGGTTGTAAAGCACTTTTGAATGTCTGGTGGTCGTGAAAGGCGCTATACAAGTGCAAGGCTTTCTTTCTGTTTACAACAGTGCCTTCAATCACCTCCTCAACTCTTCTCCTGTAACTAATCAGTGTCAGCCTTTTCACCCCTGAAGGGCATGTCACTACATTAAAGGCACCATATAAATACAAGCTGTTATGTTACTGTTAAAATATTTATAAAGAATGGCTGTTGCACTCTCTTTAGAATTAGTTGAACTCTTGGAATCATCATTTTGGTTCCACAATATTGTGTGCAATACTGGCTAAATATAAAGAGGAAAGATTACTTTGAAAGTAACCATCTCTACAGTTAAGTACTTTCCACTTCAAATATTCCATATTACTGAAATACATTTTTTATTCATTTACAGAAAAATCAATAGCTAGGAGATCTCCTCTGTGAAACACAGAATCTGTTCACGCTAGAAAAACCCCCCAGACTATGGTGGTCTAAACCAAGGAGGTTCCCATGGAATATATCCACTACTTACAATTAACTTGAATATACTTGCTCTATTTATATTGTAATGATGGTTGATATCACTTTCGACCTATTCTTTTTATTTTGAAAGGCTCCATTTTTCAATTCAAAGTTGCTCTCTAACTAAAGCCTTCTGCAAGTGTTAAACATGCACACCATGGAACACATTAATGGTTAAGGGATTTACTGAAAGTACTTATTCCAATAGTTCTCCTGCCCTTTCAACATCCACATTTTAAAATATGAAAAACACATTACATTCCCCAGAGCAAGACCATATCCAATCATGACAAGCAAGTTAAAGTACCCATATAAGTCACTGAACCTTGCAAAGCTGGTCACGTTTCTACTTTTATCCTTTAACTAAAATCCTGCTTGTGTATGCAGAGAGCTTGAATTGGCAGTTGCTATTAGATATCTTGCACTAAAATGCAAGAAAAGTACAGTACCTGTGAGACATAACCAGGAGGCACATAAATTGGAGGCATTGAGCCATTTGGTGACATCATGGGAACATGAGCAGGACCTAGAAAATAATAAAAATTGAAACAATAAAGATCTTTTTTTTATAAACAATCCAACACTCCACATGTGGCAATTCAGACTTACTGCATATTAGATTATATTTAATAAGGTTTCCTTATCTGTGCACAAAAGTGCATTTGTAGATGCTAGGTGAGGCTAACATCAGGCTCAGCTGTGATGTCCTCCCCCCACCCCCCAAAAGTCACCAAATAGTCTACCAATTCACTGTCTAGGCTCAAAGACAAATGGTCAATTGTGCAAGGTACCACAGCCTTCAGCAGAGAAAAAGAAATAAATAAAAAATGAGGACATTTAAAAAAAGTCAAGTGCCAGCATGTTTGTAATTTTCCACTGACATCTCGGTTGTTGATTCACCAAATGGTTGTTCCTCATCGTGTTTCATATGCAGGACCCTGGATTGGCAGGAACAATAGTTGCTCCTTTCAGGTCCTTGAGTCTTTGAACTCCGCATTTACAAAATTATGATACCCTCCAACCACCGAGGGAGAATGCTCTCCATTGCAGGAAGTCTGATGGCGATTTGAGGTGATGGAACAGGACCAAGTTCATTTCAATTGATTCTTGCTGAAGAGATTCTTCACAAAACACTGTGCAGGAAGGTCTGAGGAAAAAAGTAGACTTCATCTGCAGCAGCTTGTCCAGAAATACTGCACAGCCAATTTGATTGTGTATCCTCTGATGAATAACTGAAGATAATGATTGATTGCTTTACTGGTATGATGTCCAGTGCCACTTTAATACTGTCGCCACCCACTCCTTATTGACGCACCAGAAATTAAATAGTAGCAAGGTCAGAACAGAAATTAAAATCTATACCTATAATAAAATAAAAGGCATCCATAATTTTGCCAAAAAGCACAAAAATTAAAATTTTGCTGACATCAGAAAAGTTTTATTTTCAGAATGATAAATGAATACTGTAAATACCATCACTTATCTACACTGCACTCTAAACTCATTTTAATCAAGTGATTATATTTTCACACTGTTTCAGGCATGTAGCCAAACATCCACTGCTTGAGACTGTAGATTACAAGTTCTTTCAAAGGGGCTCATATCATAACATTGGCGAAGGGGATAGGGTTTAACAATATTGCTACTGACAGAAAACAAGTTTACTTTCAAAAGCAAAAATAACTTTCTATCAGGTTCCTCATTGTTCTTGAATATAGAAGCTTTATTTACCACACAGTACTTTTTTGTTGTATGTGGTCACTATATACTTACCTTGAATACACTGAATGTGACCATCTTCTGTTCTGATTGTGAATGTTTCCCCAGGATTAACTTGCACCAGTATAACCTGAAAATGCAGAGTTTAAACAGGACAGTATTACAGCACTATTTTAAAAATACAAATAGATGCAAATTTCTATCTTTGCACTCTGTATATTTACCCACTGACATCTTTATATTATGCACATTTAACATCAATGTTAACATACAAAGTAACTTCAAAGTTTTCATATTCTAATCACAAAAAAAACCACTTCTTAGAAGTTACATTTTCCTTTTTATTGCAATTGTTCTGTTTGCAATAAATTGATATTAATCATATTCATAGAATACAGTGTGTATGGCGTTGTATACACAATATACTGTGGTAGTAAGTGGCTTGTAGATGGCCCTGTTGACTGATTCTAAGAAGTATGTCACATTTGCCTGCTGTCAGCCTGGTAGGTTATCTGATTGGGTGGAATAGATGTCCGGTTTACAATCCAAATTTGGAAGTGCTGTCAACAGTTCAACATGTCACTCAGCGGGGCAAGAACAGATACCAGATTTCCAAGTATTTCTCCTGGTTTAGGTTCATAGAGAAATAATTTCTCAGATTGGGTTATTTTCCCCATTGTGCCACAATACATGCTTCCACACTGAGTGCTGGAGGGGGAAGGGTCGATCTGCCACTTCTTCATCGAGTTGTACTAACTAACAGCAGTTAAAAGGAAACCCTGGGGTCGTGGAGGGGTGGGGGCAAATGGGTTCACTATAGGGAGGCTCAGGTGTTGTTGTGCAGGATCCAATTTAGTTACATGCTCGATGTCTTGCAGAGGATTTTGGAGCGATCAAAGACTCATTTTTCATAGTAGAACAGTTTGACGTGCACACATTTTTTGATCAAGGGCAAGACACATATAGCAGAGGTAAATATATTTAACTGAGATTCTAGGATAACAAGTATTCTAAAGACAAACAGGACTGGAGAAAAGTGGAGAGAATATGAAATTAAATAGGGAAACTGAAATATAGCAAAAAGAGAGAAAACACACAGAAACAAAGGGCAAGAAAAATTCTGAAAGAAACAAGAGATTGTGTGTGGGGGCAGAAAGATGAAGAATATTTTTTCTTTATCCCCCATTTATCCTTCTCATCTCCTTGTGCCATGCACCTTTTGCAGTCAAAAGGAAGACCAGGCATGCCGTCATCTCAAGCGAGTTTCAAAATTAAATTCTGCACATTTTATTTTCCAACCACAAACATATGGGTATAGGAACGTAGCCATATCATCAACTATAGGAAGATGAAATAGGATAAACTGCTTACAAATTTCTAATAGAAAATAATACAGGTTATTTTTAAACTGACAGCAAAAGTCAAGCTCCCTCCTCCCTATCCATCCCAAATGTCAGGTTAATAATTACTTACGGCTAATTTTTGTAGTACCAATTTAAAATGTTGGCGTGGCAAAGAAAAGCTAAAACAAAATTATGCTTCCCCCTAAAAACAAGCACAATAATCACTGAAGCAATCCAAGTTATATGAAGCATTTTGTATTTGTTGCCAGAGTTACTCCTTGTTCTGACTAGATGTTCTTTGATATAAAACACGTTACTGAATGTAGTGCAATTCATGGCGGCTTGCGGTGACATTCTGTATTTAACTTTGTCCCAAACCGGATAAACATCCTTCTAACATTCTCACAATGCACTATGGACTCCAATTCAGTGGTGTGTTAAAGGAATGATTACCTAAAGCAACACACTATAAAATAATGCAATATTGTATTATTTTGAGCAAATTTATTTTGTTTAAAAAACATGATTAGGTTACACATACAGCGAATATATTGAATTACTGGTTGGATAATGCCTGATCACACCTGGAGGATCTGATGCTCTATATTTTCAAGTGTTAACATTTAGTGATTCAAAACTAAATCCTTCAACTATTTAATTTCAAATTCAGAATACTATCATTGCAACCAATACCCAGCAAACAGAATTTTTTTTGCCAGTGTCTGGACTGTGTCGGCTCTACAACTGAACAACATCCTTTCAAACACCCCCAGGGTCAAACCAATCCTTGGACATCCACATCATATGGAAATGAGAAGCTTTCTAATGAATCTGTATTTTTCCAAGTTAACTTCAAGAAATTCAGTTTAAGGAAACAGGCAAAGGCGATCATACTCTGCAGTGCTCAGATTTTAATGTCATTTGTTCCAAAACATCCATCCAGTGCAGCTTTAGTGCTTGAAGAACTGAACGTACAATTTGTCAAAAACTACTGCCCCTAGTTTAAAATTACATTAGGGCCAGTCAGTATTGTGTGTCTGCAACAAACTGGTAATATAAATAACATGCGACTTAAATGCTATTAAATATATCCAGTATTTGGTCAAGATTTAAGGTTAACACGACTGCTTTTATGGTTTCAAGTCCTGCAGAAAGAGTCTGCCGGAAGGTTCATAAGTCAGTGTAGCAGATGATCAAGTTATACACCTATTTCTCTTTAAACCTTTCATGCCGTGCAGAAAATGAAAAATACTATTTACATTCAAACAGCCAAACACCAACTTCATCATGCTTCCACAGCAAGTGTTTTTTGAAGGATGCGAAGCATGTTCTTTTATGAAGATTAAAAGCAAAATATTCAGCGATGCTTGAGGAAGCAGCAAACAATGATACTGTTGGTAACTCCTTCTCCACAGATCACCTATCAAAATTAATCCAGCTGAAATGCATTTCCAGCCATTGTCAACTAGGTCAATAGAAAAAACCCTGCAGAATCAACATAGATCAGTAGCTACACACGTGCTAGACTTTATTATTTTGTACCTCACTGAATACATTTGGGACGCAAGAGAATTCAATTTCAAAATGCAGTGGATACCTCTCATTTTCTCCACGACAATAAAAAGTAGGTTAGCAGAACACAAAATCTCAGCCAACCATAAACACATCATACTGAGCCTTAGCACTTTAGGGTATCTCTTTCCCCCTTCAACCCTACAATGAAGTCTTTTACCATTTAGAATCAGAATGTTAATATTCATTCATCATTTATATCTTGAAATTGGTTAATATCCTAGTCACAATGTTTGTTGAATTAATCACATACAGGGAAGGGTTAAAACAGGAATAGAAATCGTCTACACATCTAGCCTCCATTCTGGTGTTTTTGATTAACAGTTTATCCAATTAAATTTTTGAGCAGCAGATTAAAATCAACAATCCAGTAGACCAGCACAGTTAGAAAGCACCTGAATCAAAGCACGATTGTACTCTTTGCATCAGAACTTCATCTGCAGCAGTATCTTACCGATAGGCAACAAATTTAAGTATTATTTAAGCAAAGCCATATTCACAAAGAAAAAATGCACATTTTTTGATCTTGTATGTTATCAAAAATGTTAGGATTAAATAGCATGGTGTCTATTTGCACCAGGTATGTATATTGATTTGCAATGTTCATTGAATTCAACAGGGCCACAAAGTTGGCAGAAAGGTCTCCTGAATTAAAGTCCAGAAACGAAGCAGACATAAAATAATCCAGTCCAACTGAGACAATCCCTACTTCTGTTGATCATCAATTTTATCATGTACAAGTAAATCATCCACCAGGTCCTAGGTACTGTTACATATGACAAGAGGTGTGAGGTCCCAAGAGTTCACTCTCAGTCACCTGAAACATGACCACTGTACTGCACTGCACAATTCCATGCACTACTTTTATGCACGGTCTAGGTAAACTAGTGCCTCAGTAGTGGAAAGTATTAACTACTACTTTTTCTTTCTTAGAAGAGGTCCAGTACTAACTGATACTGTAGTCTTTACCTTGGTAAAAGTATACATCAAGAATTCTGACTGTTTTCCTGTATTCCTAGAGTGGTGAGGACCAGGCCCCACTAAAACAGCTTTGAAGGACATCAATACAGAATCTAGATCCAACACATACCAAGCTAGTTTGACCCTACAACCCCACCCCTTTGTAATGCACAAAGGCATTGGCTCAAACAGATCTTTATGTAATGCACAGATCTGGACTTCTTGAGCAGCACTCAATTTTTCCAGTACTGTTGGGCCAGAAGCTACCAGCTCTCCTGATGTTTCCCTGTGGCAATTCCTGGAGTGGATACAATCATGGATGTTGAGCTGCCATTACTGTGCAGGATCCTAAATAGATGGAGCAGAAAGACAAGCACTGGTATCATTGAGTGTTTGCTAGTCACTATGTTATATAGTATTTAGAGCCTCCAGTCTTCAACATAGTTGAAGAAAAATGACCTCAAACATCTTTTTCTGAAATTTCAGAACTTGAATTTTAATAAAAATTTGTGTAAAAGGGTCCACTGATGGTCTGATGGACAAATGCACCTCATGATACGGCACTCATCATAAAGACTAGCGAGGTCCGAAGTCAGCACCAAGTTAGCCGATCTCAGCCTGGATTGCAGTGCAGGCAGTGTAACTGCCACGATTATCCAGTTTTGGGAAGTAAAAATACATTTGCCAGGGCTCTCTAGCTGCTGCTCACTGATTCCTGCTTAAAATGCATGCAAGGCTTAGTTCTGGTGGCTTCCACTCGCTGTTCAGACTTACATAGGAAGAATAGCCAAAATGGATAAGGAGGCTAGACTGTGTCATCTTCAGGGAAGTACAGGTAAGGGGAAGCTAACTCACAAAATAGAAAAAATGGCTTACAAATTAACTGGAAGTTAATCAAGCACAAGTAAAAGGAGAGTATTCAGCCTGCCAAAAGCAAGGATCATGACTTCTCTTGTGGAGACATTTTTGCAAAATGTGGGAATACATCAAACAATTAACATATTGACATCAGTTCCAAAGATCTCTAAAGGGATAACATCCAAGTGACTTTATCAGATGTTAATCTGAGCTTGCACATGTTGTATGGGAAGAATGTTGCAATAACTAACTGCTTATTAATTCATTCTCTGTTGAAATATGACTCAATTATCACAGTTCTCATTACCACTACAGTGATTATTCTTTTTGATTCTAAAAAGCAATTGTGTGTCAGAATAGACTGATAAACTGGTTAAATGAATATCCAGTTCATTTTACTTTATTTACATCAATTCTTTTTTTACAAGTTTATATTAAGTAGCAAGGGCAACTTAGTAGGGAGTTATTTGAGGCCTCATTAGAACTCATTTGCAGACAGTACCAAATTGAGGCCTGGCAGCCAGGAGTGTCATGTTACTTGCAAAGAAATATACAAGTTACATTTAAATACAAGTCAGACCCTGCTATATTAAAAATACCTGTATTTAAAACTGGTATTTACAGCTACCTTTCAATATTTTCAGGCTCAAGGCAGTGTTGATCTTATGTTTAGATTACAATATTTGTACTACTTATAATGTACTAAAATCTTTTGTTTAAAAAAACTAGCATCAACTAATAAAGCTACATATAAACTGTGAAACAGTTTAGAGCCACTCGTAATGTTTACAATACTTAGCGCAAGGTGGCAGTGCATCGGGTAAAATTGCAAAATTATAAAGATCACTATCAATTTACTAGATCAGTACCAGATGACACTGATTAGCTGACTGCCTCTTGCCTTCTTCAATTGGAGAGATCTTTAAACAAGAAACATTTAACTGTAACACTAATCATCACTGGACATGAACACTGAAAGCTTTGACCACAGATCCTTCCCTAATTGAGTAAAACTTAATCCTTCATGGCCTGAATTTCCCCAAGACTGTCTCTGCACTCATACTACAAGTTAAAATTCCACAACATAATGCCATTAACCATCTGATAAAGGTATTTATATCTAACCTCAGAAGTGATTCTTTTCAACCCAAGTCAAGAAATAGAGCTCTGCTTTATGGATGTGGTTAAATCAATTATCGTACAATTCCCCAAACTGGCCTCAAATTCACAAACACTGGCAACTCCCACCCCTTTCACTCCAGATCCAGACTGGTTCATCAGATTACCATAACAACTTCTAGCCTCCCTCCCAACAAAATTGTCATTTCTTCCACTTCTCAAGTGAGTGATACCCCAGGCATTGCATACTTGGACCATAAGTTGTGTTTTCTCCAAGCATCTCACATTCTAGTATTAAAGTTCACATTAATGAAAAACATAAAATCTGTATTACCCACAAAAAAATTGTTTTTGGACTGAGTATTGACAAAAAGAACATTCTCAGACTACAATTAACATATTACACAATTAATTTACAGAAAGACCAGACTGTAATGTAGGGCTGTGCTACCCTAAAATGTTTCACAACCATGCAATGCTTCGAAGTTCCATTACAGTTCTTCCCTTAATCCTTAGACTGAATATTGGTGTGCAAGTACATTTGGTCTAACACTTTCAAACGTTTCATCAGCTACTCCTCTTCCACCTCCAACTAGTTTTACCCATCCCAGACCATCTCCCTTGGCCTCTTGTTTCTTCCATACATCTTTTTCTCACTTTCCTCAGAGTTTGGGGTGCTTTTGCAATCACCACTACCCTGTGCCATCATAAAACAAACTTTTCCAAAGTTTTTCCCTTTGAATGAAAAATTGTACACTAATTTCTTTGACAAAACCCATTATCTGTCAGCAAGATAAACAAATTAGTCATTCTTAAATGTCCATCTTAATTCTGGTCAGATTTAGTACTATCTCTGGCCCACATCTCTCAGGGATTCTTCTGCTTTATTGGACAGTTCACATGGGAAAGCCAAGAAACTAAAGTTATTTGACAGCCACTTGACTAGATCATCAATGTCCTCCGCTGTGACTCTGCATGCGAGTCAGTCTGCCCTTCACCTACATATTCTAGCTTTAGCTATACTCCTGAAATACATCTTCGATTCTTTTACCTCTTTGATCCCAGCTTGTTTGTTGGTTTGAGATTTCTTTCAGAATTTTTTTTGATCCATTTTTTTTTCAAAAAAACGTTTTTATTTCTTCTCGTCCATCTCTGATCTTCCATTAATTAGTCTGCCACCTCCACATAACCCGCCCGCAATCTCAGCAGAATCTGTGGAGTGTGGATTCCCAAAGTAGGTTTTCATTCCAGATCTTTCTGTTGGAGCTCTTGAAACATACTTGCCCCAGTTTTGTTTCAATAATATTGTAAAATACTGTATACGTCAGTTGTTTTTAATTGCTGGTATGAAGACATTGATTTGGATACTAATGGATTCTAATCACTTGCACACCTTCCATTCTCATCTATGTCAAACCAGAAGTTTAATTGCAAGCATTTTAACTGAAATTTCTAGTTAATCAGTAGTTTAGCTTGAGGATACACGTTTCCATTATTTCTATTCAATTAACATACTTGGTTATAATTCACTGACATACTTTAAAAATTATTATAACCATCCAGAAAACCCAACTATGCAAAACCATTGTCAAAGTCGCTTAAATGTGATTCAGAATCCCGACTCCAATACTAAGTCATGATGTCTGCTACTTCAGTTATGATGATTCTGGTGCATTCCATTCATTTTTTCGTGTGCCTGTGCGAAGGCCCACTTCCACAGGCAAGCCTGTACTCCATGAGCCAAAACATGACCCTATTCACAATAGAGATAGCGAGCTGCAGGGTGAACAGTGAACCCTTTTACCCAGTGAGGTACACACAGGAAATAACACGATCATCACTGTATGTTCCTGATCTCACCAACTGATGGAAAATTAGCACTGACATACTGTACATCTCGGGCTACAAACAATGAATCAACAGGATTTCAAATTACGATGTAAAATTAAACAGAAGAAAAAGAACAGCATTAGGCAGATGAATTACAGTGCTTCACTTAACTTATGCTTCAAAATAATAAAACATCTCAAAGTCCTTGTGGTTTGCTGTAACAGCACAACATAAATCAGTTCCCATAATACAAAGTTATAAAAGACATTTGTCTCCACCTGCTAGGCAGTACAGCGAGAAGGGGACACTAAAGAACCTAGGCTACAAGCCTGTATCATATGCATCTCTACCCTTTGAATCCAAGCAGGTCATAGGAAGATCAAAAGGTAGCTTTCAAAATTAGCCAAAACTGTCAATTAAAGCCTGGTTCAAAGGAATCAGTGCAATCTCCCAAAAACTGTCTCAGGACTGTTTCAAAACTAAGGCAATTTTTGAGCCACTTGCTTGCAGGACCCTTGCTGGGACAGGCCAAAAACAGATAAATAGTTGTTGGTCTAGTGATCATTAATATTTCCTTGATGAACTTTGTCTAGGTGGATCACTTAATGATTGTTAAATGCAGAGGTGATTCAGCCACCTTTGATGTGGCATTGGCACAAGACAGATAATGGGTACACATTGAAAGACTGCTTATAGCAGCAGCAATCACATTTTGAAATTCCATATAAAACCAGAAAAATATTGTATCTTTTTCCAGTTGTACAGGACATCATTGATCGGTCAGTCATATACTTCAGGGAAGCTAAATAACTCTCCTAAGCTAGATACAACTAAGATATCAACATTGGAACTAGCATTTTTGTCCACAGCAATGCTTATGAAAGTAACACCAGTAGTAGAGCTGCCACTGAAACTACATGGACAAAAGCAGCCATTTGTCTGAGAGAACTGTGATAGCCAGTGTCACATACGCAAGGAGCTTCCAAGAAAAACCTGATCATCAATGCCTTGGAGTCCTCCATATTTGCAGGATCATGATTGACACAGATGAAGCATTTGTCCCTCAGGTTCTAGTGCATGCCAACTTTAGCCTGGACACATGCCTTCAGGGCCATAATAAGAACAAGCCAAGGAAACTATTTTTCTTGTCCTTCTCCAATGACAGGAAAGCTCCAATGCAGATTAAGCTTGTTATAGATAAGAGAGTTGTCATTGAAGACATGTCCAAACGATTCTTCTTCAGGATTCAAATTTCCAGGTACGCAACAGAAGGGCTTCCTGCAGCGTACATGCAAGATCAAGTTGCGAGGTCCATTTGTAACAAAAAGGGAAGCTGATTGAAAGGAGTGAGGGCTCTGGCCTGCATTGCCCAAAAGGGGAAAGTCAGCCTCATACTGGCCACCTTTTTTGTTGATGCTTACTTCCAGATAACCCTGCAAGCCATTGCCTTAGCAAGGGGATATTGATAGATTAAGTGAATAGGCAAAACTGTGGCAAATGGATTTCAATGTAAGCAAATGTGAGGTCATCCACTTTAGACCTAAAAAGGATAGAACAGGCTACTTTCTAAAATGGTAAAAAGCTAAGAAACAGTGGATGTTCAAAGAGACTTGGGGGGTTCAGGTACATAGATCATTAAAATGTCATGAACAGGTACAGAAAATAATCAAAAAGGCTAATGGAATGTTGGCCTTTATTTCTAGAGGACTAGAGTACAAGGGGGCAGAGGTTATGCTGCAGCTGTACAAAACCCTGGTTAGATCACACCTGGAGTACTGTGAGCAGTTCTGGGTACCACACCTTAGGAAGGATATATTGGCCTTGGAGGGAGTGCAGTGTAGGTTTACCAGAATGATACCCACATTCAAGGGAAGTTGCGATGAGAGATTACACAAATTAGGGTTGTATTCCCTAGAATTTAGAAGGTTAAGGGGTGATCTGATCGAAGTTTTCAAGATATTAAGGAAACAAATAGGGTAGATAGAAACTATTTCCGCTGGTGGGGGATTCTAGGACTAGGGGGTAGTGTCAAAAAATTAGAGCTAGACCTTTCAGGAGTGAAATTAGGAAACACTTCTACACGCAAAGGGTGGTAGAAATTTGGAAAACTCTTCCGCAAACAGCAATTGATGCTAGATCTATTGCTAATTTTAAAATCGGAGCTTGATAGCTTTTTGTTGACCATAGGTATTAAGGGATATGGGCCAAAGGCAGGTATATGGAGTTAGAACACAGATCAGCCATGATCTCATCGAATGGCAGAAGCAGCTCGCAGGGCTTAATGGCCTACTCCTCTTCCTAGAAGTAGGGTAAGTGTAGATGGACAATCAGAGGAAAGCTTACTGGTGCTCTGCACTGGAATGCTACTGATAATTACAAACACAAAGTTATCAGAACCCTTCAATTGAATTATAGCTTTTAATTCTCTCCAATGGATCTGTCATTCTCTATAAATTTTTAGTTCAAACACACTACAGGTGCACTATTCCCTTATCCGAAACCCTTGAGACCAGATGTTTTTCGGAATTTGGAATTTTTCAGATTTCAGAATGGTATTCAGAATCAGTATGTAACACCCTAGCAGGGGTCTGAACAGCACCCCGTAAGCAAACACATTAATATTTCTGCAGCGAACCTTATGAATATTCACACTGAGTGGGATAAAAGAGACTATAAATAGTATTACAGGTTTTGTACAGTAATAATTTGGTAAATTAAATAGTGGGATAAATATAGACCATAAATACTCTAGTTATGCTCCACGAAAAAACTTTCGGTTTTCAGAGGTTTTCGGAAGTGCAGATAAGGGATAGAAACATAGATGATAGGAGCAGGAGTAGGCCATTCGGCCCTTCGAGCCTGCTCCGCCATTCAATGAGATCATGGCTGATCATCCAAATTCAGTACCCTGTCCCTGCCTTCTCCCCATATCCCTTGATCCCTTTAGCCTCAAGAAATATATCCAATTCTTTCTTGAATATATTTAATGAACTGGCCTCCGCCGCCCTCTGTGGCAGAGAATTCCACAGGTTCACCACTCTCTGGGTGAAGAAATTCCTCCTCATTTCAGTCCTAGATGGCTTACCCCTTATCCTTAGACTATGACCCCTGGTTCTGGACTCCCCGGCCATCAGAAACATCCTTCCTGCATCTAGTCTGTCCAGACATGACAGAATTTTATAGGTATCGATGAGATCCCCTCTCAATCTTCTAAACTCCAGTGAGTATAAGCCCAATCGACACAATCTCTCCTCATACGTCATTCCTGCCATCCCAGGTATCAGCCTGGTGAATCTTCGCTGCACTCCCTCCATGGCAAGAACGTCCTTCCTCAGGTAAGGTGACCAAAACTGCACACAATACTCAAGGTGCGGTCTCACCAAGACCCTGTACAACTGTAGCAAGACATCCTTGTTCCTGTACTCGAACCCTCTTGCTACGAAAGCCAACATACCATTTGCCTTCTTAACCGCTTGCTGCACCTGCATGCTTACCTTCAGCGACTGGTGCACAATAACACCCAGGTCTCTTTGCACTTCCCCTTCTCCCAATCTATTGTCATTCAAATAATAATCTGCCTTCCTGTTTTTGCCACCAAAGTGGACAACCTCACATTTATCCACATTATCGTGCATTTGCCATGTTTCTGCCCAATCACCCAACCTGTCCAAATCGTACTGGAGTTTCATGACATCCTCCTCACAGCTTACTATACTATAACACGCATCACTGGATTTAATGGACTACAATTTACTGCACATCTATAATGTACAGATAGATCAGAAATTAGTCAACAACTCTTAAAATGTTTACGAAACCAAGCTGACAAACTTCGCATTTTTATTAATTGAATTACATTTTCTCCACACTATTTGCTCTAGATTTTTTGGCTTCTGTATTTTAGATTGCTCTCATAGCTAAGTTCAAATTCACCATGTCATTGAGAATGTCTTCACTCGTCTTCATACCTAGGTAAGTTTTTGGTACTGAACCAAGGATATTTTGCTATCATAACAAACTGAACCACCTTTCTGCTTTAGCTATTGGAAATTAACTTGCATCTCCACAAGATTCTCCGCTCATCTCCAAAACAAGAGAGCGTCACATCCAACCTTGTTTTAAATTTAAAATATTAAGAAAATTTACAAAATAAACAATGAACAAACAAATGAATAAGATGCATGCATATATTTGAAATATACGGCTTAGGTGTTTCTCTCAAACCTGCAATCGTTGTATTGGATTTAGGCTGCAAAAGTAAAACTGGCTTTTAAAGTTATCTCTTGTGTCTGAATTGAAGCAACTGCCATCAAGCTAAAAAAAAAACTTCATATTTGTCACAACTATTCGGACAGACATTTTGATGCAAGAGAAACAGGAAATATTTAGGCAGAGGGAAAACAGGTTATGTAAAGGAGGGTTTGAAAATCTGGCATCCAATTAGGAATGGCCATCCTTGAAGCATCAGTCAAAGGTCTACCGCAGTTTCATTATTCTGGAATAAACTTTGTTGGTTTCTGCATTATATTTAGATGAATTGATGCTTTCAAGTTCTAAAATGAATGATCCCAATGTATGGCCTTTAGTTTAGCACTCACCTGTTGTCCGCTGTCCCCATTGACTATATGAGGTAGAAGTGGAACTTCATTCATTAGAGCTGTTTCCAGCGGAGGCTGTTCGGCCATTATCACCGGAATGTTCATTCATTGACAGCAATACTTTTCCTCTCCCTGTCAACGAAACACAATGAATTGATAAATTATTTGTACAAGTAGCAGTCGCAGTAGTAAAAGTTTTGACTCTGTGCATCTTTTCCAAAGTAACAATTGTTCTGTCACAGTTTTGTCACTATTGTATACAAGTTTCACGATCTCAATCAATAAGCAGAAGTTGGGGTTATTACAGTGTCAACTTGCTTTCCACAGCCACAAGATAGATATAGATGAATGTGAGAAGTCACACAACACCAGGTTATAGTCCAACAGCTTTATTTGAGATCACAAGCTTTCAAAGTGCTGCTCCTTTGTCAGGTGAAGTGAAGAGATGCATATAGGCACGGCATACATAGTCAGAGAACACTGCCAGATGATTACAGGTAATCTTTCTAACTACCCTTTATCACACCTCGGCAGAGAGATAATCACAGCAATCAAAGGTATGAAAGATGTCCAAACAGGTCAGTCAGGAAAACATTACATCAAAGAACAATGAGGTGGGGTCAAATGTTGCAGATGCTGGGGTCTGTATGAAAAACAAATTAAAAAATTTTTTTTTTTGCTGGCAATCACAGCAGGTCCGGCTGCATCTGTGTAGAGAGAACAAGCCAACGACGACTCGAGTCTGGATGACTCTACGTCAGGTGGGGTTACATGTAGTGTGACATGGACCCAAGATCCCGGTTAGGCCATCCTCATGAGTGCGGAACTTGGCTATCAGTTTCTGCTCGACGATTTTGTGTTGTCGTGTGTCTCGAAGGCCGCCTTGGAGAATGCTTACCCGAAGATCGGAGGCTGAATGTCCTTGACTGCTGAAGTGTTCCCCAACTGGGAGGGAACACTCCTGCCTGGCGATTGTTGTGCGGTGTCCGTTCATCCGTTGTCGCAGTGACTTCATGGTCTCGCCGATGTACCATGCTCCGGGGCATCCTTTCCTGCAACGTATGAGGTAGACAACGTTGGCCGAGTCACATGAGTATGTACCATGTACCTGGTGGGTGGTGTCCTCACGTGTGATGATGGTATCTGTGTTGATGATCTGGCATGTCTTGCAGAGGCTGCCGTGGCAGGGTTGTGTGGTGTCGTGGTCGCTGTTCTCCTGAAAGCTGGGTAATTTGCTGCGAACGATGGTCTGTTGACGTTAGGCGGCTGTTTGAAGGAGAGTAGTGGAGGCGTGGGGATGGCTTTAGCGAGGTGTTCGTCATCATCGGTGACATGTTGAAGGCTGCGAAGAACATGGCGTAGTTTCTCCGCTCCGGGGAAGTACTGGACGACGAAGGGTACTCTGTTGGTTGTGTCCCGTGTTTGTCTTCTGAGGAGGTCTATGCGATTTTTCGCTGTGGCCCGTCGGAACTGTTGATCGACAAGTCGAGCGTCATATCCCATTCTTACGAGGGCGTCTTTCAGCGTCTGTAGGTGTCTATCGCGTTCCTCCTCGTCTGAGCAGATCCTGTGTGTTCGCAGGGCTTGTCCATAGGGGATGGCTTCTTTAACGTGGTTAAGGTGGAAGCTGGAGAAGTGGAGCATCGTGAGGTTGTCCGTGGGCTTGCGGTAGAGTGAAGTGCTGAGGTGTCCGTCTTTGATGGAGATTCGTGTGTCCAAGAATGAAACCAATTCTGAGGAGTAGTCCATGGTGAGTTTGATGGTGGAATGGAACTTGATGTTATCGTGTAGTCTTTTCAGTGATCCTTCGCTGTGGGTCCATAGGAAGAAAATGTCGTCTATGTATCTGGTGTATAGCGTTGGTTGGAGGTCCTGTGCAGTGAAGAAGTCTTGCTTGAACTTGTGCATGAAGATGTTGGCGTATTGGGGTGCGAATTTGGTCCCCATGGCTGTTCCGTGTGTTTGGGTAAAGAACTGGTTGTCGACGGTGAAGACATTGTGGTCAAGGATGAAGCGGATGAGTTGTAGGATGGCGTCTGGAGATTGGCTGTTGTTGGTGTTGCGTATTGAGGCTGTCACAGCGATGCCGTCATCGTGGGGGATACAAGTTCCATCCCACCATCAAACTTACCATGGACTACTCCTCAGAATCGGTTTCATTCTTTGACACGAATCTCCATCAAAGACGGACACCTCAGCACTTCACTCTACCGCAAGCCCACGGACAACCTCACGATGCTCCACTTCTCCAGCTTCCACGTTAAAGAAGCCATCCCCTATGGACAAGCCCTGCGAATACACAGGATCTGCTCAGACGAGGAGGAACGCGCTGGACACCTACAAACGTTGAAAGACGCCCTCGTAAGAACGGGATATGACGCTCGACTCGTCAATCGACAGTTCCGACGGGCCACAGCGAAAAATCGCATAGACCTCCTCAGAAGACAAACACGGGACACAACCAACAGAGTACCCTTCGTCGTCCAGTACTTCCCCGGAGCGGAGAAACTATGCCATGTTCTTCGCAGCCTTCAACATGTCATCGATGACGACGAACACCTCGCTAAGGCCATCCCCACACCTCCACTACTCGCCTTCAAACAGCCGCCTAACCTCAAACAGACCATCGTTCGCAGCAAATTACCCAGCTTTCAGGAGAACTGCGACCACGACACCACACAACCCAGCCACAGCAACCTCTGCAAGACATGCCAGATCATCAACACAGATACCATCATCACACGTGAGGACACCACCCACCAGGTACATGGTACATACTCATGTGACTGGGCCAACGTTGTCTACCTCATACCTTGCAGGAAAGGATGGCCCGGAGCATGGTACATCGGCGAGACCATGCAGACACTGCGACAACGGATGAACGGACACCGCGCAACAATCGTCAGGCAGGAGTGTTCCCTCCCAGTCGGGGAACACTTCAGCAGTCAAGGACATTCAGCCTCCGATCTTCGGGTAAGCATTCTCCAAGGCGGCCTTCGAGAGACACAACGCAAAATCGTCGAGCAGAAACTGATAGCCAAGTTCCGCACTCATGAGGACGGACTCAACCGGGATCTTGGGTTCATGTCACGCTACATGTAACCCCACCTGATGTAGAGTCATCCAGACTCGAGTCGTCGTTGGCTTGTTCTCTCTCTACACAGATGAGGCCGGACCTGCTGTGATTTCCAGCAAAAAAAAATTTTTTTTTTTTTTTTTTTCCATACAGACCCCAGCATCTGCAACATTTGACCCCTTGTGACCCCACCTCATTGTTCTTTGATGTAATGTTTTCCTGACTGACCTGTTAGGACGCCTTTCATACCTTTGATTGCTGTGATTATCTCTCTGCCGAGGTGTGACAAAGGGCAGTTAGAAAGATTACCTGTAATCATCTGGCAGTGTTCTCTGACTATATATGCTGTGCCTATATGCATCTCTTCACTTCACCTGATGAAGGAGCAGCGCTCCGAAAGCTTGTGATCTCAAATAAAGCTGTTGGACTATAACCTGGTGTTGTGTGGCTTCTCACATTTGTCCACCCCAGTCCAACACCGGCATCTCCACGATATAGATGAAGGCGGCCATTCAACCTATCTTAGCTCATCCATCTTGAAAGACCTGACATTGCCCCTTTCACGGAATGCAAATGTATCTCAGATGATTTCAGGCTTTTGCCTCCAGGACACCACTTGAAGTCCACTCTAGGTGTTGATTATTCGGTGTGAAGAACTTCCTGACGTTAATCCTAAATTTACCTTTTACAAATTTGCAGCTCGTCTTACTCTTGTGGCTTAGTTTGTAGTGGTGTTCTGGATTTACCTTTGCCAAACCACTTACTAAACATTACAGCTCTATAAGATTACCTCACAACTATCTCCTTTTAAGGCTGGTAGAACAAGAGAAAATTAGACCTTTCTTCCGAACTCAGTTCTCTGATGCTAGGGACCAGTCCAGTGGCTTTTCTCTGAATCACCTCCAGGGCTTGAATATCAGAGATCATAGCTTGGCTCAATACTGTAAGTGTAGTCTGGTCAGAGCACAACATTTTAAAGACGACTTCCTTGTAGTTGCATTCTGTTTGGTTATTAAAAACTGTTGCAAAACGGCAAAGGTTAATCTGAAAAGAATTCTTAAATCCAGTTAATAATGGCAACTGGGGGTTGGAACACACATCAGACCACTAGCTGCCAAATGCAACTTGTTGGACTAAGGAGAAATAAAACAGGATAAAGGAATCCCAACTCTGCGTACTCAATTTTCTCTTTCAATTTCTCCTTTAACTGAAATTAGGAACTAAACCAATTTCACATTATCTTTCATCCTGTTTTCAACCCCAACTCAATCAACACAACATTGTAAGACATTAAGAGGTAAAGAAAAGCAAATAATATTTAACCAACTCTCCCAGCTTAGCACAAATCTGCAGGAGCCTCACTGAGCAAAAAGTGGTGCACAATTTTTAATGGTCAGAAATATATTAAAAAGTTATTAGTGCCACCTCCCTCTATATCTTGTACACTTATGATACTGGAAAATATTCAGATAATTCTGCATAAACACCCTGCTCCCCAAAAGTAATTAAGCAAGACTCCAGAATATTCCTTCATCCTTACATCAGTCTTGATGTTGTTCTCCACAGGCGACTTTCATCCCTAACCCCAGCAGTCTTTTTCCTCATGTTTATCAGGAGAGAGCTAAAAGAGCTCAACAGAATTTACACTTTGTTGATCAGTGACAAATGAAGTTCCATATAGACAAATGCAATGCACTGCATATTGGATGCAGCGACAGGAATTGTGGTTGAATCAAACTTGTCATGGAGGAAGTTCAAAAGAAACCTGGAAGACTAGTTGACCATAGAGTCAGAGTCATAATGGCACGGAAGGAGGCCATTCGGCCCATCAGGTCCATGCCAGCTCTCTGCAGAGCAATCCAGTTAGTCCCATTCCCCCGCTCTATCCCCGTAGCCCTGCAAGTTTATTTCCCTCAAGTGCCTATCCAGTCTCCCCTTGAAAACATTGTGTGTGTCCGCTTCCACCACTTCCATCGCAGCGAATTCCAAGTCATCACCACTTGCTGCGTAAAAAAGTTTTTCCTCACATCCTCCCAAATCTCTTGCCCAAAGCCTTAAATCTGTGCCCCCTAGTCCTTGTACCATCAACTAGTGGGGAACAACCTTTCCCTATCTAGCCTATCCGAACCCATCATAATCTTGTACACCTCTATCAAATCACCCCTCAACCTCCTTTACTCTAATGAAAACAAATCCAGCTTCTCCAACCTGTCCTTGTAGCCAAGATCCCCCCATCCCCAGAACCATTCTGGTAAATCTCCTCTGCACCCTCTCAAAGGCCTTCACATCCTTCCTAAAGTGTGACGACCAGAACTGGACGCAATACTCCAGTTGTGGCCTAACCAGCGCTTTATAAAGGTTCAGCATAATAATTTCTCTACTTTTGTTCTCAATACCTCTATGAAGCCCAAGATCCCATATGCTTTGTTAACCACTCTCTCAATATGTCCTGCCACCTTCAGGGACTTATGCACATTAATTCCTAGGTCCCTCTGCCCTGCACACTTTTACAACTGTGCCATTAAGTGTATATTGCCTCTCCCTGTTCCTTCTGCCAAAATGCATCACCTCACACTTCTCTGTATTAAATTCCATCTGCCACTTGTCTGCCCATTCTGCTAGCCTTTCTATGTCCTATTGCAGTCAATTGGTATCATCACTGCCACACCAAGTTTGTAGAGAAAGTGCAAGGTGGCAATAAACAAAGCCAATAGGGTGCTGTTGTGCTAAATTTTATTAATTTGTTCATGAGGTGTGGGCACCGCTGGCCAGGCTGGCATTTATTGTCCATCCCTAATTGCCCTCGAGAAGGTGGTGGTGAGCCGGCTTTTTAAACCGCTGCAGTCCTTGTGGTGAAGGTACTCCCACAGTGCTGACTTTGTCGTAGCAGTTTGGTACAACCAAATGGCTTGCTAGGCCATTTCAGAGGGCAGTTAAGAGGTCAACCACATTGCTGTGGAATCACATAGGCCAAACCGGGTAAGGACGGCAGATTTCCTTCCCTAAAGGACATTAGTGAACGAGTTGAGTTTTTCCGACAATCCGGTAGTTTCATGGTCACCATTACTGATACTAGCTTTTTAATTCTAAATTTTTATTTAATTAACTGAATTTAAATTCCCCCAGCTGCCATGGTGGGGTTTGAACTCATGTCTCTGGATTATTAACTGACTCTAGATGAGGTGTAAATGGCACTGGCAGAATCATCAACAGCTGCCATTTACACTCCTCTAGAGTCATCTTTTGTTTCTTAACTTGTGCCATTACCATCTCCTTTTGCCTTGCACCATCATCTTTTGTCTTTTAATCTCTCCAGCCTTTCATCACAGACCTTCCTTTTGTTCTTTCCTCCCCTCCTCCCTTTCCCTGCCCCACACTTGTTTAAATATCTGTTACTTCTCCAATCTTTTCCACTTCTGACGAAGCGTTATCAACCTGAAATGTTAACTCAGTTTCTCCTTCCACAATGCTACCTGACCTGCTGAGTGCTTCCAGCATTTTCTGTTGTTGTTTCAGATTTCCAGCATCCGCAGTATTTTGCTATTGTCTCTGGATTACTCGTCCAGTAACAATCACTATGCTACCGTACCCCTAATATTGCCAAATCAGTTTAGATTAAATCCCCAGTAGTCATGCTGAAGCTGTATAGTGACCTGGTCAGGCCACACCTGGAGCACCCCACACAGTACTGGTCACCGTGACATATGGGGGCCAATTCAGGCAGAGGCAGCACAGAGGAAATGCAACAAAGCTGATCCCTAATGTTGAAGGGAACAGCTGTAAAGAAATGACTTGATAAGCTACAGCTTTTCAGTGCCAAAAATAAACCTCAGAACACCATAGCGACACAAGAAACTTAACAAGGCAAATAACAAACCCAAAACAATACTGACCAAGTTACTGTACAGCTTCAATATGACTACTAGGGGTTTAATCTAAACTGATTCGGCAATATAGCAAAGCATCCTATTGTCTATGTTTATTGTCACCTCACACTTTTCTGACATGGTCAATGACTAGTCAACTAGTCCTCCACGTTTCTTGCGAACTTCCTCCATGACAAGTTTGACTCAATCATTAAGTACACAGAATTCCTATTACTGCATCCAATATGCAGTGCCTTGCATTTGCCAAGGGGAGCAGGACAAGAGGGCACATAGGTGCAGGGTTGCAAGTGGCAAATTTAAGACGATCAGGAAATATTCCTTTCCACAGTGGATCAACAGCTGAAACAGGTTACCAGGAAGGGTGGCTGGGCCAGGACACTGGAATGATTTAACAGCTAAATGCTATAATGGAAAGACAATAGGGTTGGTATTTTCAAGAACAAGATAAAATGGGCTGACAGTCTTTTTCATCTGCACCAATCTTTTGACCTTAGCAACAGATAAGTGCGAATTCTCCCCTTTACACTTGTTTCTTCCCTTAAAAAGAAACAGCGGTTACATTCATATAGTGCTTTTCCCGACCTCAGGCTGGCCCGAAGCGCTTTACAGCCGATGAAGTACTTTTTAGAAGTGTAGTCACTGTTCGGCGAGTCGGGCAGAGGAGCGCAGCGCAACGAGCAGCAGCAGCAGACTCACGACACGCTACAGCACGTCGGCCGGCAGCTCCATTTCAGGTAACTCGCAGTCCGGATGGGAGCCGGGCATGGTGGCCAGAGCGGGAGAAGCAGGCCACCACACGTGGAGCTGGCAACAGTGAGGAGGAGGCCGCGGTGAAGAGGAGGACGGAGCGGCTGAGGGACATCGTGCTCCCACTGCCACGGGAAGCCATTGTATTGACTTTGAACGCGGCGCTGTATGTATAGCTGACGCGTCCCTACGGGGAACAAGCATTCCATTGTACTTGTTACATATGGCAAATAAATCTAATCTAATAGGGAAGCACAGCAGCCAATTTGCGTGCAGCAAATTCCCACAAACAATAATGAGATAACTGATCAGATAATGTGCTTTGATGATGTTAGTCGAGGGATAACTTGGGATCTTTTACGGCCACCTGAGAGGGCAGACTGAGCCTCGGTTTAATGTCTCATCTGAAAGACGGCATCTCCAAAGTGTCAGCCTGAATGTGCTCAAACCCACGACTTTGACTCAGAGGCGAGTGTTACCACTGAGCCATTATCTCCTGAAGGCATTACAATTGAAATCGCTTTATTGGCATGATAAGTTACATACTCAAGCTGAAGTCCAGTATCTCACTAAAAAGACAATTTTTCCATGTGTGGTCGCAACAGCAAGGCTGCCGGATCTGTGGGGAGGCATCACAACAAACCTGATGTCATTGTGAGCAGACAGCGCTGTTTAGCACAAGCCACCACCAGATGGTAACGACAAGTGGAATTTCCGATTGATTTTTCACTCTTCCTAGCTGTACCTGAGCTCAATCAGCTAACCAAGCATAGATTGAGTACTGGAACATAATTTCAAGCATAACAGCACATATATTGTTATGTAATTCCCACAGACAGACAGTGTGGGTAAGTGCTAAACTGTGCCCAGTGTTTGCCAGTTACATAAAACACTTTGTTCACATTTAAATGTGAGCAATCCTCTGCACCTCCCAATAATGTTCTTCAAAAGGCGACGTTAAAAACACACTGCATCTAACTACCATATAAAAATACAAAATTTACTGCGCTTTCAATTTCCAATTAACAACCTTTACGTCAATTAAAGTCCATTTCAGAAAGTGCAAAACATTGAAGAACAAAGGTGGGGTTAGATTTTTTTTCCCCCCACACAGAGGGTTATTACAACTTGGAATGCCTTATCGCAAATGGCTACTGAGACAGAGCCTGTAACATAATTTAAAAAGGGAACTGGAGAAGTATTTGAAAAGAAGGAATACAAAAGGTGTATATGGGCAAAGGCCAGCGAAATGAGGTGTGTAGATAGCTTAAGATGGACAGCTAAGTCCGATCGGCCAAATGGCCTCCTTTCTGTGCTGTAACTTCTACGATTCTATGAAAATAAAAAGTGATCAGTACGTGAAATTCTCCATATGACCAAGATATAGAAATTGAGAAGTTTTAGGTGCAAAAAAAAAACCTACTTTATACCATGGGTCCCACAGCAATCTTCATACCTAATGAATCGAAAACAAGTTCAGCTCAGATATAGGATTTAGAGCCCTTGGCAAGAGATTGTGTTGGCAAACTACTGACATTTAATGTAGAACATAAGAATCAGGAGCAGGAGTAGGCCACTTGGCCCTTCGAGCCTGCTCCGCTATTCAATAAGATTATGGCTGATCTTCTACCTCAACTCCACTTTCCCGCACTATCCCCATATCCCTGATTTCCCCTAGTGTCCAAAAATCTATCAATCTCTGTCTTGAATATACTCAATGATGACTGAGCATCCACAGCCCTCTGGGGTAGAGAATTCAAATATTCACAGCACTCAGTGAAGAAATTTCTCCTCATCTCAGTCCTAAATTGTCGACCCCTTATTCTGAGACACTGACCCCTGGTTCTAGACTCCCCAGCCAGGGGAAACATCCTCCCCGCGTTCACCCTGTCAAGCCCCTTAAGAATGTTATAATATTCAATGCGATCACCTCTCATTTTCTACTTAAACAACAATGTGTACTTGTTGCTTCTTGGGCATGAACACTTCCTTAATACAGTACTACATTTCAACAATAAATGTACTGAAGTTATTCAAGAGCTGAGCTTCATACATAATGATTACAATAAACCAAAACTACTGCAGGATAGTCTGTGTCGTCAAAAACAACTGAAATTGTTGATTGCCTGCACAGCAAATGACTTCTTCATTCACTGATTATTTCTTTTTAATTTTGCAACACTTCCAACAGTATAGCAGATTTGGTTTTCTGATTGGAATTGCCCAACTTACAAACATTAATTGGGCAACCACAATTGAGAAGTGAGACAGAGATCCATTACTCTGGACCTCCAACCTTCCAAATCTTCCAGTCATTTCTGCCTGCCCCTTTAAGCTGCTGCCAGCCTCCCCCAACTGAACGAACTCCAAGTCGCAGACTTTTGACACCTGAAGCTCACTTAAAGTTATAAGGATGAACCCATAAATGACAGCAGTCAAGTAGGCCCTAAGTTCAGTCATGCCCGATTAGTGTAGCCTATTATCCAAACTGATTGCTGATCTTTTTGTACTGCACAATTACTGTATCATCACTAGTAAGCACACTGTTTCCTAAAGGATATTGGACTGCCACCTAGACAGTTTGTATCTATCTATCTATATAAAAAAAGCGGTTGGTTTGTCTGTCTGTCTGTCTGCTATACACTCAAAAGTTAGAGTGTACCTACACGTACGTTATATCAAAAGAAAGGTTATGATCAGGGGAGTCTAATAGGCGTATTTACTTTTTGGTCAGACAAAAATTGTTCGGACAGTAGGCAAAAAACGTTCAAAAATCCGCTCATTGGCGGTTGACCAATCCTACTGCTCATTAGCGTTAAGTGATGTGATGGTGGACCAATCCTACAGTTCAGTGACCTGATGGTCGGGACCTAATCCTGCAGCCTCCCGAAACTTCGCCACCATTTTTTCATCCCCACAGCGACAGCACCAGCCAAACAAACCCCCACATTGTGGCTCCGGGAGCGGGAGGTGAGTTGCAGTCACTCGGGCCGGGCCTCACAACCGCTCGGCCCGAGACACAGAGCGGGTGGGGGAGCGCCACCCGGCCGCTCAGCTGGGGTCCGTCTCGGCCTGAGCCACTAGGCCCCACACGTCCACCGCGGCCGAGCTCAATTTTCAAAGCCCTTCCCCGGGTGCCAAAACAGGGGTGGGAGAGGAAGAGAGGGGGGGGGGGGGGGGAAAAAGAGAGAGAGAGAGAGAGAGAGAGAGAGAGAGAGAGGCAGGCAGGCAGAGAGAGAGGGAGGGACAGAGAGGGGGTCAGGGAGGGAAAGAGTGACAGAGCGCGGGAGCAGCAGCGCCCAGCCATAAACCGCACGGCCCAAAAAAGCCCCGGCTACACCGGGCCCCCCCAGCTAGTATATTATAATATTCAAGTCTTGGAGTAGGGAAGTAGCCACAATCCAGGGTAATTGCATTCTAATTTGCAACTGCAGTCGTCAGGTCGCCATAACATTGAATATAAATATTCAACTGCAAATTAGTTATAAAAAGTCACCCATCAGGATGTCTTTAGTACAAGCTGGAAAGTGGATCCACATAGGTGAAGATACATTAGCATGCAAAGAGAGCATTCAGAATTGTCACTGCAGCAAGTATTGTCTCATGAAATTAAAATGTATATTACAATTATGTCCCACACTGATATTTTTGCATGTGTAAATTACATTCTGATGGGGATTATTCTGCTAACCATGAGTCAACATTTTGCAGTGTAAATGGCCACATTTCAAGCTAATCTTGTAATTACAGCAAATTTAAAACTGACTAGTTGCAGGTGCATTACCAGAACAAGAAAGATTTAAGGATTTAGGGCAAACAGCTGAGGATTTAGCCAGTATTAGATAGTGTGTAGTGAAATTAGTCCAGTCACATTCGGTTTAATATGAACTGAACTGTTAACAGTAGCCACAAGGAAATGAGATGTACAGAACGAAACATCCACAATTCAGAGGTGGACTGGCTATATGGGAAATCAGGAGATTTCACAAGTGCCCCCGTGAATGGTTCCATAGTGCTGTATTATCAGTGTCCCTCCCGCGCCTGTTTCCACGAGAATCCCAAAGAATCTTTTGAGGGAGCCAGTCTACCTGAGTCACATTGATATTAGTGCATATTAAACTGGAAATGCACTAACTTACATCCTTTCTTATGTAAAATCTACCAGCATAACTTTTCAACATGTAGGTGCGTTTTCTTGGTAAATCTTTTCAAATGACTAGGTTTAGATAGACAGTATGGGGTCAACTAATGGTCAGTAAAATACAATTCTGCCATTAGCAAAATACAAAACATCATGCAGTGTCATGAGCTTTTTTCCCAGGTCATTTAAAACATCTGCTGTGACAATCTGTCCAAATCACAAAGTCTAAGTGAGTTTCTTCCACTCTGATTTGCATTTCTGTAATATTCTAAAATCAGTGCACAAACATCTAGTCATATACCGTGAATAAACAGTCAATTTTTAAATTTGATTCAGGCAAACAAATGAAGGTACGTCCCACACAATTCATGAACAGCATCCTGTATCTGAGTATAAAGCAATTAATCACAATAGGAGGAGCCAAAGTAATTGTGCTCCAAGCTGTAAATCTAACATCTATGTATATTTTCAGAGATTCGCTTAATTCTTCAGACAGACCCAGTGTCATACCTAGTATAAAGGAAGATGGTTGTGGATGTTGGGGGCCAATCATCTCAGCCCCAGGACATTGCTGCAGGAGTTCCTCAGGGCAGAGTCTTGGGCCCATCTTCAGCTGCTTCATCAATGACCATTTTCAGCTACTTCATCAATGACCTTCCCTCCATCATAAGATCAGAAGCGGGGATGTTTGCTGATAATTGCAGTTTTCAGTTCCATTCATAGCTCCTCAGATAATGAAGCAGTCTGTGCCTGCCTGCAGCAAGACCTGGACAACATTCAGGCTTGGGCTGATGTGTGGCATGAATGTTACTTGCCACTTAAGTGGTGGGCAATGATCATCTTCAACCACCTCCCGTTGACATTCAACGGGGTTACCATCGCCGAATCCCCACCATCAACATCCTGGGGGGGGGGGGGGGGGGGGGGGGGTCACCATTGACCAGAAACTTAACTGAACCAGCCACATAAATACAATGGCTCAGAGACTGGGTATTCTGTAGTGAGTGACTCACCTCCTGACTCCCCAAAGCCTTTCCACCAGCTACAAGTCAGGAGTGCGATGGAACAGTCTCCACTTGCCTGGATGAGTGCAGCTCCAACAACACAAGAAGCTTGATACCATCCACGACATAGCAGCCCGCTTGATTGGCACCCCATCCATCACCTTAAACTTTCACTCCCTCCGACCGGCATATCGTCGCTGCAGTGTACACCATCTACAAGATGCACTGCCGCAACTCGCCAAGGCTTCTTCAACAGCACCTCCCAAACCAGCGACCTCTACCACCTAGAAGGACAAGAGCAGCAGGCGCATGGGAACACCACCACCTGCAAGTTCCTCTCCAAGTCACACACCATCCTGACTTGGAAGTATACCACCCTTCCTTCATAGTCACTGGGTCAAAATCCTGGAACTCCCCTCCCTAACAGCACTGTGGGAGCACCTTCACATCACGGACTGCAATGGTTCAAGGCAGCTCACGACCACCTTCTCAAGGACAATTAGGAATGGGCAATAAATGCTGGCCTTGCCAGCAATGCTCACATCCCATGAATGAATGAAAAAAAATACACAAGGACATATTAAAAGAGCTGCTGTTCCAAGCTATCTGATCTCAAACTCAACGTCTTATACAATTTATTGCTCTAAATTAAGCAAAAATAATGTACTGCAGGCTTTAAAAAGTTAAGATATAGAAATTAAATACATAACTCAAGGAGCACACAATAATAATCCAGCATCTGCAGTATTTTCTTTGTACACAATAATAATCCTTGTTTGAAAATACAATCTGACTACTTTAAAAGGTCATGGGGTTTCAAAATCAAGTGTTCTCTACAGTTACAAATACCTTGGAAATAAATTAGTCTGTGGAATTTCTAGGGTATCAGCACTCACTCACACAGAGCAGCATGAAGACCATGAGTAAAGTGAATCAAGAGTAGCCAACTGCTAAATATCTAGCCACTTCCTATACAAGTAAGCGTTCAAGTTTTCTTGGGAAGCTCAGTGTGTACCAAGACCTGTGCTGTAGACAAAAGTGAAACAGGTGAAAATAGGATTGGATTGGACGGAATGCCCCCCCATTACCAAACAGCCTGCCAACGCTCACTGTCCAGGCTCAAAAATAAATACTGACCATTTAGGTGGAGTACTGGTAGGCACCCAGCATCCATGGAACTAGAATCAACATTCAGGAGGAGCGATACGGAGAAAACAGACAGAAAGAAGAAAAAATTCATTACCAAATAGCAGAGTGATATGAAAAAATCTCACTCTTGCAAGATAACATGACATCCAGTGTTATAACTTTACCTTCAGCACATATACAGAGGGTGTGGGAAGAGAAACAGGTGTGAGCACTTGTACAAAACCACTTCAGCTAACACCACCTTTCTTCACAAAATATCAAAAATCTAAAACCACGCAAACACCATTATACCTTATTCATGCATAATAATCCACATTGCTTCTCAAAAATAATTACACTTAACATTAGAAAAACACAATGGGACTATTTTTAAAATTTCTCTCAAATTATTCTTTGGGGTTTGCATCTGAAGCCAATGATTCAGTGGAAAGTTCTGCAAAAGATGAGATTACATGTGGATTGGAGATGGTCTTACTCACTGAGCACAGGAGATAGAATCACACAATGTTAACGGAACAGAAACAGGTCATACTGCCCATCAAAGTTATTCCAGTATTTCCTCCATATACACATACTGGGTGGGGGCTTTCGAAAGAGTACAGAGGAGGTTTACCAGGATGTTACCAGGGATGAGGGACTTCAATTATGAGGAAAGGTTGGAAAAGTTAAGAATGTTCTCCTTGGAACAGAGAAGAGGTGACCTAATAGAGAGAGGTTTTCAAGATGATGAGAGGTTTTGATTGAGTAGATAGAGAAGCGCTATTCCCTCTGCCGAGTGGGTCAATGACTAGAGGTCACATTCAAAATCATTGGCAAAAGTTCTAGAGGGGAGATAGAGAGTATTTTCTTTCACTCAGATTTGTCGGGATCTGGAACGCTCTACCTGAAAAGGTGATGGAAGTTGATTACATAAATAATTTTAAAAGGGAGTTGGACAGGTACTTGAGGATGAGAAACTTACTGAGCACGACTGCACTTTCAATCATTTAACACGATCACATAGCAAGTCCTTGATCTCAGAAAATGTGTCAGACATGTGCGATCCCACAGGAGTAAAAAAACGAATCAGTGGGAAAATCACCCAACAGCGAGTGCAATGTCACTCTTCGTCCAACTCTATAAAGTTGCTCGAAGAACAAACTTGGACACCTGTACTTCCCACAAATGTTTTCATAGAGAGTGACACTGAGCAGGCCTCCTCAGCTGAGTGACAAAGTAGAGCATGGATGTAGAAAGATGGGACAATTATTGGGGGAAAAAAAGTTAAGGATCGATCTCACTGCAGCCCTCATCGATGCTCACACCAGTGGTTAGAATGGGTAGAAATCCAAGGAAAACAACTTTTAAAAGAAATAAAATGATGGAAAATAAATCAATTTGACAACTTTCATTAAATGTTTACAATGGTTTCCCAGACATTAGCACTGCAGTCAGCACACCGGGGACCCAAGAGAGGGTACCACAGGGTTAGGTTTCAGTTCATCACTTAGTTTGGAAGTTTATTGGGCCAGCCTCTATAAGAGGTCAGTCAGAGGGATTAGGGAGGACTCTACTACTAACTGCAAGAGTTGGAGAAAAATGGTTCCACACTGGGATCGACTGCATTAACCTTCCACTAACATTACTTGGGTTCCCAGAAATGCTGCATCAAATCAGCAAGAGGAAGTTGGCAGTATCATCAGTGGATGTTCTGAACGGTAAAACAAAGATATGCTGCAGTTTCTTCCCTGACATAATCAACACAAAAAACATGATTTTCTATCATTGTAAAAATCAGAGAACTTACATTGCATTGAAAAATATAACTAAGTTTTATACTGTATGAGACCTTGCCTGCTAATCAGTTTCCAAATAAAATTAGTGTTGCTATAACACCAGGCATTTAGTATGCCACTTACCTTCAGGTACTACATTACTCAACTGTCATACTTTTTCTGCCTATTTAACAGTGCTGAGAAGAAACCCCGAATAATTGTAAGAGAACAAAACTCAATTTTAAACAAGAAAACTTTAGAAGATACAAACGGAATGAAAACATCCGAGGGATTAAGTCAACTTCATGGCTGACACTTTTCTGCCTACACAAGATTCATTGCACATCAAAAACTCACTCATTGCATGAAACAGAGTATTGATGTGAAAGGTACTAGATGAATGCAAGCTGTATTAGTATAGTACATCATACTCTAGTTTGCAAATATTGTATTTACTAGTTTGATTTTCTTTGCACTTCTTTCTTTATAGCTACAGTAGAGCTAATCACTTTTGCTGTAGTCTTAACATTCATTCTATATAATTTTGGAACTCTTGCAAATCAATCACTCACCTATAAAAACAAACACATATTTCGATGTTAAAGAGAAACAAAATTCATCAAACTACTGGTACAGACAGAATACTTTATTGGAATGGGTGTCATAAGGTGTTTGAGTAAAACTATGTGGACGAGCCTCACTGGCAATATGGTATTTCACCCAATACTGATGCGCACCCTTAGTATAACGTGTTCACCCAAGAATTTATTTTTAGGTCTTCTCACTATGGATTCACCGGCATATGACACTTAAAAAAAAAATTAGCTTCCTGCCGCTGAAAGTGGAACATTTACAATGGTTCACCAGAGGGCGCTTTTTGGATCAAATTAAGATAATTTATTAATATTTCTGGCTGTATTGATCCTTTTTGAGGCATATCCATCACCAATGTTATAAATTGCTTTTTTTTTTTTTAAATGAAAAGAAATATCTTCAGTAGCCTGCAAGGAATAATGAACACTGTTCAACAATCTCTTATAGAAGCATACATGCCAACCATTACTTTTTTTAATCAGTCGCTCAGGATTTCACCCCATGTGTCAGCATTCCACAAGGAAAATCAGCTTTTTTTTTTAAAGTCAGGATGGGAGATTGTCAAAATGAACCAACTGTATCAGTTGGAGGGCAGGACTGCAGCCTGTCAGAATCAATCAGATCAGATGCCTATTACAACCAACCAATCAGAAGTTACTTTAGCCCCACTGTTGGTGTCACATGAACTTGAAGCAGAATTTTTTTTAAATTTTTTTTTAATGGTAAACTGATGGTTTCCAAGGGTCGCAGTTACAGGCATGTTCATCTCTAAAAAAGCTACATATAAAATATAAGCTGTTAAAGTACAGTTTTTATAAACTTTCATTTTCATCAATGGAACTTTTGAGGGCTTGTCTTGCTGTTGTTGTATGTAAAAGATTACTTTCTACAAGATTAGTTGCAACCACTAATTTTGAGATATGGTGGATATTCCCTGGTGTGAATGTATTAACTGGCTTCATTTGAAATATTCCCAGCATTATACTTGCAAAATTGCAAGGGCTTGGAAATAAAATAGGGAGAGGGGTTGGGGTGGTGATGAGTTTTTAAAATTCACTGATTCCCATATTTATAACGCTGAATAGGGATATGGACAGTTGGCTGGATAGTGCGTGGATTGCAATACTTAGTTATGTCTGTAACTTTGAAGTAACTCTGAAAACAGTGTTCAGTTTGTTAATGTCTGCATGGTGAAGGGCCGTGTGTTACTATGCAGCCACCGGGAAAGAGCTTGCACCATCTGTATAGCACAATTAACATCTGTGGGAAAATGTGAGGAATGATAAGAGATTGAAAGCCTCATAATAGAGATAGTTACCTGGGGCACAAAATTAAGCTCATGTCTGTTCCTATAAATCACATTTTGCACTTTCTATTTTTAATTATAGTGTGTAATAATTATTTTCAATACAAGAAAATATCCCTTTTTCACAGGGTTAAAGAAGCAATATTGGCTAGAAATTATTTTGGCAATAATAGTGGATGAACTCTTCATGCTTTTGTTTAAGTTTCTGTTGTTTTAACTAATCTATTTAGCTTTACCCTGTGAGATTGTATTAAAGTCCATATAATCGCTTTATTTAAATATATTTAACATTTGCAGGAGAATTTTGGTCTTAAAAGGCAGAATTACACTCTGCTCCAAAATGCTGGGAAATGCACCAAATAAACTGTTAAAAATCAAAAGATTTTGGAGTGGAGCACAGACCATGCACCCAACCCCCAGAAAATAAATCTTGCGCTTTCAGTACTCATATCTTCCTTCAGTAATTTCTATATTCACCACTATTGCAAACTCCACTTGTGTACATTTTTTTCCAACTGCATTGATGATCAAATGTTGGATATACCTGCAGCTATAGGAATCCTGTTATATTTGTGTTATTTTGAAGAAGATGGCAAGGAGCAAGAGGGATGCCAGGTGAGGTTACATCAGACATGGAAAGCCCGCATATGCCTTTATCCTTGAACACAGGTCCACAGGCAGAAGCAGACTTACCCAGACTTCTCCAAGAAAGAGTCTCTATATAGGCCAAGATTATCAAAGGAGGTTATAATGGGGTTGTGCTGTACTGCAAGGACAACTGCATCACAAGGCTGGCACTAAGCAGTGAACAAGGTTATCTGTGGCCTCACCTCTTTTGGCTCGGTCAGTGCCAGTCTAGCATCATGTGCACTATCAGCACAGTCATCGGTTTCATCTAGCCTTCTTGACTAGAAACAGGAGTGCAACACAGCTGGAAATGTCACTGCACTGCTGAATCTCCCAAAGTGCAGGATGCCTTTGATGGCAAATAGCCAGTTCCTGTGCTACTCTGGCATCACCGCTTGCCCTATAGCGCACCTGGTGCTAGCTCATGATAATTAACTGCATCCGCCAGGATATCTGTAGTTGTGTTGGTGCTTGCAAAGGTTAGCCTGTGTTGCCGTGGGATGTTATCCAGTCTTGGACTGCTGGTGGTTTCAGTTCCAGACCTACAATGACAGAAATGTGGCAATTATTACTTTCTGTCTCCAAGAGACACCGTCCAACAGAGCTCGCATTCTAAAGTATTAGCTGTGGATATTGTGTGAGATTGGGAACGTGTGAGAAGGGAGCAAGACACAAGAACTAGATGGTACTATACAGCTTCGGGAAGGCCAGTGGCTTCACTGTCTCTTACCCCTCAATACTGTTACAGGCACCGTTGTCGAGAGAGACCGGGGGTGGTTTAAGGAGGGGAGGAAGGAATTGAAAGAACATACTGTGCTTATATAAGAGGCAGGAAAAATAAAATGTTGCAAATGGAAATGGCAAAATAATACAGCATGAAAAATAGGGGCAGGGGTTATTGTCTGAAATTGTTGAACTCGACCTTGAGTCCGGAAGGCAGTAAAGTGCCTAATCGAAAGATGAGGTGCTGTTCCTCGAGCTTACGTTGAGCTTCATTAGAACAATGTAATAGGCCGAGGACAGAGGGATCAGAGTGGGAGTGAAGCGGAGAATTAGTGAATTTCATTGCTAACTGCCGACGTGACATCGGACATCTCAATTTCTCTGCTCCCCCCTCACTCCAACCTACCTCCCTCTGAACTTGCAGCAATCCGTTCTCTCCGATTCAACCCTAACATTATTAAACCTGCTGATAAGGGTGGTGCTGTTGTTTTTTTGGCATACCGACCTCTACCGTGCGGAAGCTGAACGCCAACTCTCCCAACACCTCCTCCTAACTCCGCCTAGACCATGACCCCACTAGCAAACATCAAGCCATTGTTTCCAAGACTGTCACTGACCTCATCTTCTCTGGAGATCTTCCCTCCATGGCCGCCAACCTCATAGACCCCCAACCCTGCACAACCTGCTTCTACCTCCTTCCAAAGATCCACAAACAGGACTGCCCTGGTAGACCCATCGTTTCAGCCTGTTCTTGCCCCACGGAATTTAACTCTTCCTATCTCGATTCCTTTTTCTCCCCTTGTCCAGTCTCTTCCCACCTACATTCACGACTCTTCCGACGCCCTCCGTCGCTTTAACAGTTTCCAGTCCCCAACCGTCTCCTTTTCACGATGGACGTCCAATCCCTCCACACCTCCATCCCCCACAAGGACGGCCTGAGGGCACTCCGCTTCTTCCTTGAACAGAGGCCCAACCAGTCCCCATCCACCGCCACACACCTCCGCCTGGCTGAACTTGTTCTCACATTGAACAACTTCTCCTCTGACTCCACTCACTTCCTCCAAATTAAAGGTGTTGCTATGGGAACCCACATGGGCCCTAGCTATGCCTGCCTTTTCATGGGATATGTGGAACATTCTTTATTCCAGTCCTACTCAGGTCCCCTCCCTCACCACTTTTCCCCAGTACATCGATGACTGCATCGGTGCAGTTTCCTGCTTTCGCCCTGAACTAGATAAGTTCATTCACTTTACTTTCAATTTCCACCCTTCCCTCACCTTCACATGGTCCATCTCTGACTCTTCCCTTCCTTGACTTCTCCGTCTCCATTTCTGGCGATCGGCTTTCGACAAACATCCACTACAAGCCCACTGACTCCCACAGCTACCTGGACTACACTGCCTCCCACCCCGCTTCCTGTAAGGACTCTATTCCATTCTCCCAGTTTCTCCGTCTCCGCCACGTCTGTTCTGACGATGCCACCTCCCATACCAGTGCTTCAGGCATGTCTTCCTTTTTCCTCAACCGAGGATTCCCCTCTACTGTGGCTGACACGGCCCTTGACCGTGTCCGTTCCATTTCCTGCACTTCTGCTCTCACCCTTTCCCCTCCCTCCCAGAACCACGATAGGGTTCCCCTTGTCCTCACCTTTCACCCCACCAGCCTCCACATTCAACGGATCATCCTCCAACGTGATCCCACCACTAAACACATCTTCCCCTCACCTCCCCTTTCAGCATTCCGAAGGGACCGCTCCCTCCGCGACACCCTGGTCCACTCCTCAATCACCCCTTCTCCTTCGCCTGGCACCTTCCCGTGCAAGTGCAGGAGATGCAACATATGCCCCTTTACCTCCTCCCTTCCCACTGTCCAGGGCCCCAAACACCCCTTCCAGGTGAAACAGCGATTTACTTGTACTTATTGCAATTTAATATACTGTATTCACTGCTCACGATGCGGTCTCCTCTACATTGGGGAGACCAAACGCAGATTGGGCGACCGCTTTGCGGAACACCTCCGGTCAGTCTGTAAGCATGACCCCCATTCCCGTTTGCAACATTTTATCTTTCCTGCCTCTTATAAGCACAGTATGTTCTTTCAATTCTTTCCTCCCCTCCTAACCCACCCTCGGCTCTGCACCTGCTTAATATCTGTTACATCTCCAGCTTTTTCCAGCTCTGAAGGGTCCCAGACCTGAAACGTTAACTCTGTTTCTCTCTCCACGGATGCTGCCTGGCCTGCTGAGTATTTCCAGCATTTTCTGTTGTTGTTTCATATAGGAGCATCTCCACTTCACTAGGCATCAAATACGGGTTTGAGTGCTGTATCATTCCATCACTAACCCAGATTTAGTTTCCTGCCTCCATACCATGCCAGCCACTTTGTTTGTTGTTACCCTAAACTGTCTTTAGGAAGGCTCACCACAGCTATCAATCATTTGCTAACTGAAATAGTTGAATATACTCTGTGCTCTTATATGCATGGACACCTACTATAAATTGTAACTGTTTATTAAAAAAATCAACAGCCTAATGTTAAAAAAAAACACATTTTGGTTTAGCATTTAACCCAATCACATTGGATAGTTTTCTACTAGCTCAGCAAATTGCAGACACCATTTTCACTTGCTATACAAATGCTAAAAGCTGCAGGCAAGAGGGTAAATGTTTTAAAAACTAGTAATTAATTTAGATCATTTGTTAAACGCAATCCCTCACAAGACACTTGAATACAATAAGCCATGTCATATCTCACCATCAGGGAGGGATAGAGGGGAAATACCCCACAGGTAATATTCTCTTCTTATATAGTTATTCAAATTATTTGCTTGCAAAAATACCTTCATATGAAACTGCTTAGTCTTATGTATTTTTCACACCACCTGCAGACTCGGGCAATTTCATCTCTCAAACTTTTAAGCAACCCACAGAACACTAATTCTAATTTTTACATTAATCTTTTACAATGAGCAATATATCCTCCATTCCACAAAACATTATTTTCTCCTCAGGTAAATATTGAATGGAACAAGTTTTTTTTTGGTGGGGGCGGGGGGGGGGGAGAAATGTAGCACTGTACAACTGTTCTTGGTGCTACTGAAGATGCTGACTAATGAAAGATACTAATCTCAAACAGAAGTTTCACTTCAGTGTTTCTGATGGATTAAATAGCAAGTATTTGCATTAAAAGGTATTCCATATCCTAAATGATGTCTGAGCAATGTAATCGACGAACAGCACCAGGTGACACTGATAAATGACAAGCTAATTAGCTGTATTACTGTAAAGATATTAATTGCTAGTGACCGCTTCAGCAACTATAAGAAACTCAAAAGACAAAGAACTATGAACTAAATTTAAGAAATTCAAGTAACAAATTTTTAATTTTTAAAAATTTGTTTATGGGATGTGGGCGTCGCTGGCAAGGCCAGCATTTACTGCCCATCCCTAATTGCCCTCGAGAAGGTTGTGGTGAGCCGCCTTCTTGAACCGCTGCAGTCCGTGTGGTGAAGGTACTCCCAGTGCTGTTAGGTAGGGAGTTCCAGGAATTTGACCCAGCGAAGATGATTTTGTATCCCATTAGGTAATTATTACTGTAACAAACCACATTTCACAACATATCCTAAACTCTTGTACCAAATTATAGCACATCACAATTTGAAATACCAACATAATTCAAGAAACAGTTAGCATTTTATATCTGCTTAACCTTTCAATAACAAATTCACCTGCTAAAATGTTGTTGGAGAAAACCCATCTCCAGGGTGAACATGTAATTCTACTGCAATGGAGCAAATCAAAATTAGGGAACAAAATAAGCTGGTACCACAGAAACTGAACTTCCATTACAGAATATGTTGGTGGAAGGCAAGCTGCTCATCGTTTTCTTGATAAGTTGCACAGAAGATAATAACTCTACCGCCAACTAGGGTGGAAGGAAATGCTAGCTGAACCAAAAGCAAAATCAGTAATGAACTGCTCAACCAATAAAGCAGCAATTTTGAGATTATCAAATGCACACTGTTGTCACCCAATTTATTTTAGATATACAGGGTTCTCCAATTGGCTATATCAACTTTCAGCAACAGAGGGCCAAATCTAGAATTGTATTATTTCGATGATTCACAGGAATTAATATTATTCAATTACTCAGGCCCATCCATTTTGGCTGCTCCAAATACTGCCATGCCAGCGAATCACATATAGCTGTGAAGATCTACTAAATCTTATGCTTTATTTATAGTAGTAAATAGGGTTTACTTTTTCTCACCTGGGAGAGGTGGGGGGGGGGGGGGGGGCGGCAGGGAGAGGGGGAAATAAGCGTATACAAATTATTCGGCATCAGTTTGCACTGTAAAAAAGTATGGCAAACTTGGGACATTTTCAGGAAAAAATTGTGCATTCTGAATTCTCTAATGTAGTAGAGATAGTAACAGGCCCCAATTGAATTTCTAGAGATAAACAAGTTGCTATTTATTTGCCTCCTGCTTCTGACCTAGCCCCTCATCTAGCACTTTCAATGGGACTTGCAGTTAGTGTCGCTCTTTTTCTCATTGCTGTATCATAGAGCTAACAAAAAATACTATGGACCTGCACTGAATGTTGTTGCAAGTGCAGAATTTAAAAAAGGTTTACCACTTCCTCAGCTATGCCTTGGAGCGATGAACAGTTTTATGATGACATTAAAATTAATTTTTTATTACATGGCATTCACTGGTGTTTTGCAGATCAAACTCAAATATTATGCATTTTTCATGAAAACTTCAGATCAGTGTTCTTGATGACAAGGCTGCTTGAAGGGAAGCCATGACAGTCATGGGATAACAGGAAGCAGGTAGGTTAACAGCCATATTTTTCTCTTGTCCAAGAAAACAGTTGAGGATCATGGGATTGTTCAACCTACAGAAGTTACTGCTTTTAAATATGGCTCTAAACTTCCAACAAGGCCTTATGTGGCCAATAAAGTATCCAAATGGCACCATTCAAGTGAGAGTGCTATTTTCCCATTTCCTTTGAAATCTTCATGTTGGTTATTCCCTGAACTGATCAATTATCATGTTGATTTCCTTATTATTCTTTCATCAAGGGATATGGAGCCAAGATGGGTAAATGGAGTTGAGGTACGGATCAGCCATGATCTAAAAGGCCCAAGGGACTGAATGGCCTACTCCTGCTCCCATGTTCTGATTACTTGACAAAATGAATGCTAGCTTTCACAGTCAAGCGATATCACTAAAGGATTCTGCTACATCCCGGACAATGTTTTGGTTTTAAGTAAATTTCAACTACCACAGAACAACTTTATAGTTCATTTTTATTAATGTGAAAACTAGGCTGTTCTCAAAACTTTGGTTTCTCAATCTATAATTACACCGTCTGATTTTACATATTTAAACTATATTAAGCAGTATGATTTAATCAAATCAAATGAGTCAGAAATGTAAACAAAATGTAAGAAATGATTGCATCTTTAAGATTGGAGAGCAATGAACTATAACTTCATTAAGAAAGAGACTCAACTGCACGAGACCACAGTATTGAGAATAGAGTGCATGCATTCCCTTGAAATGTAACTGGTCTATACCAGTTGGAGTCCTTCTAAGTAGCAAAGGTTTGTGTACAAATGACAATGTACATTTGAACATGAAATGAATTGCCTGATGTTGTGTAATTTGTGAACTGGAGAATCCAGAAGGGAAACATCATCCTCAATGTCTTCAATGAAATGGAAGAAAGGACTCCCTCCCTGCTCCTTGCTCTGCCATATTATTTCTACCAAAAGAGAAAGCAAGGACCAGAAGAGAAAACTGACAGTTAACAAGGGAAAGTATTTAGAGAAATCAGATGGCGAATTGTTTTAAAAAATAAAAGACATATTCTGGTTTGGGGGGGGGGGGGGGGGGGGGGGGGGGGAGAGAGAAGAAGAGCAGAAAGTGAACACAATTTTAAGAATTCTGTAATATTGTAGCGGTACCACCGAGTGTCCCTTACTTACCATACATAATTCCCTTTAACGTAACGATGTAGCCGGTGCAGGGCCTTCCTCCTTTGGGAGCGCGGGCAAACGCGATAACAAGGGCTGTCCCAGCTCGGCCTCCCGCGACTTCGGCTGCTGTCCCAGCTCGGCCTCCCGCGACTTCGGCCGCAACAGCCAGCTGCAGTGCTGGGTGCCGGGTAAACGCGATGACATCATCACGCAAGTCACGTGACTACCCAAGTGCAGGAAGAACGCGATGACGTCATCACGCAATCCATGGGACTGCCTACTCAGTCCTCGTGGCGTCTCCGTCTGGTGAAATCCTATTTTATGGCTCTCCTGTGCCTAGCTCTGCAACCTGTTTGAATTCCTCTGTTCCTGCATTAAAAACCTTTTTGATTGTTCTCCTGGAGTCGAACTCGATTGTTAAGTAGGAATTCGTCCAATACCTACATCGGTGACCATGAATACCTACAATTGGTGACCCCGTCTCCGTGAACGTTTTTCATGGAGGAAGCGCATAGCCTGAAACCCGTCTCTGTGAACGTTTTCACAGAAGAACAGCACGACGAACAACCACCCCTACAATTGGTGACCAACGACGTGAGGACGGGAGCTCATCAATACCTACATTGGTGACCCCGTTTTTCGTGAACGTTTTTCACGAAAGCAGCGCAGCCGGACCCCGATTTTTCGTGAACATCTTTCACGAAAGAAGCACACCTGGAAGCTACAGCCGTTTCGCTCAGCTACCACAACACTGGGAGCAACAACCACCCTCGTGCTTTATCCTGGTAGAAGTCCCGTTCGCCTTGTGCAACATCGATACGGCGCAGATCACGTATCTGGATACGGTCTCCGTTTGACAGCTCTACCGACTTTCGGAGCGTCAGCCTCTTCAACAACCCCACGGCAGAACAGCAAGTATAACACCCTCACAGCGCGGGTACAGCACGTTTACGGGCTCACAGGATCAGAGCGCGCCCCGGCGGAGAGGCCACGAGGACTCAGTCCTCGCAACCCACGAGGGCCCGTCCCCCGCCGACACCGCACCAGCCTGTCAGCCTGCTGGTCTGTTTTTTCTACCACGCTTTTCGGCGCGACGGCGAAGCGTTGCCGCCCTCCCGGCAGTTTTCCCCCCTACCGCAATCAACAACTAGAAGCGTTGCTGCCCTCTCTACAGTTTTCCCCTCAACAAAAGCAAACATCAACTGACGCTGCGACCATCGAGGGCGGGTCCAACGGGCATCCCGCGGCCGCGATCGGCCACGCGAAAATTGCTGTCATCACCGATCAACGCAGCAACGGTTCACTCTCTTCTGTGTTACCGTTGTAGCACTATGGCACACACCGTTCCGTGCGTTCCCGACTGCCGGAGAGTTCACCGACCTGCCCAGACCCATGTTTTTTTTTTCCTCCTGGATCACCCGTTCGGCATTCCTGCAGATTTAGTCAGACTGGGGACCTTCTTCTAACAATGACAGAGCCATGGTCCGCGTCTGCCCAACCTGCCAGTCACTATGACACGGCCGGCTGTTTCGCCCCAGCGCCCGCTTCGAACCACGGGCTACAGAGGTCACACGCTGCCACGGTCCTTCGCATGGCTGAATACGTTTTATTCGCCATGACACCACGGTCCTTCGCAAGGCTGGATACGTTTTATCCGCCACGACGTACGCAACGATCCGCACATGACCAGCACATATTTGGACCTCGCCCGCCAAGTTGAGGCAGCACGACCGCCGAGAACACCGACCACCCATCGTCGTTACGCCAACCCAAGTACGGCAGGCCGTCGGCCGCCCAGCAGTCTCCGTCTCGAGACTACAGCAGTCGTTCGGACAAGCTCGTCAGACCATCTCATCGTTTGACGCCGACCGTTAAAGCGAATTCTGGGGGGGCGCATGTAGCGGTGCCACCGAGTGTCCCTTACTTACCGTACATAATTCCCTTTAACGTAACGATGTAGCCGGTGCGGGGCTTTCCTCCTTTGGGAGCGTGAGCAAACGCGATGACGCGGGCCGGCCCGGCTCGGCCTCCCGCGACGGCCCGGCTCGGCCTCCCGCCTCGGTCTCCCGCGACGGCCCGGCTCGGCCTCCCGCCTCGGTCTCCCGCGACGGCCCGGCTCGGCCTCCCGCTCCGGCTCGGCCTCCCGCTCCCGCGACGGCCCGGCTCGGCCTCCCGCGACGGCCCGGCTCGGCCTCCCGCTCCCGCGACGGCCCGGCTCGGCCTCCCGCTCCCGCGACGGCCCGGCTCGGCCTCCCGCTCCCGCGACGGCCCGGCTCGGCCTCCTGCTCCCGCGACGGCCCGGCTCGGCCTCCCGCTCCCGCGACGGCCCGGCTCGGCCTCCCGCGACGGCCCGGCTCGGCCTCCCGCTCCCGCGACGGCCCGGCTCGGCCTCCCGCGACGGCCCGGCTCGGCCTCCCGCTCCCGCGACGGCCCGGCTCGGCCTCCCGCTACGGCCCGGCCTCCCGCTCCCGCGACGGCCCAGCTCGGCCTCCCGCTCCCGCGACGGCCGCCGGCCCAGCTCGGCCTCCCGCTACTTCGACCGCAACGGCCAGCTGCAGTGCCGGGTAAACGCGATGACGTCATCACGCAAGTCACGTGACTACCCAAGCGTGGGAAGAACTCGGTGATGTCATCACGCAATCCACAGGACTGCCTACTCAGTCCTCGTGGCATCTCCGTCTGGTGAAGACCTATTTTATGGCTCTCCTGTACCTAGCTCTGCAACCTGTTTGAATTCCTCTGCTCCTGCATTAAAAACCTTTTTGATTGTTCTCCTGGAGTCGAACTCGATTATTAAGTAGGAATTCATCCAATACCTACATCGGTGACCACGAATACCTACAATATTAAAATAAAAGTAATCTATTGGTACCAACACACTAATTAAAAATTAAAATATATTGGGCAGAAAAATGTTACACCTTTCGAGAACTAAACTCAAAGATCCAACTTTCATTGTGTTTCCGCACTCTGAATAAAACTTGTCCTCCACATATAACAGGATATTCTATGGTCAGATATGGAAAACCATGGGATCACAACTGCCTCACAAGATCTCTCATGCCATTTAAATGGTCCTGTTCTGGCCTTCCCTCCTCAGTCCTTAAGCCAGCAGCCAAGAGACCAAATGTAACAAGAACTCATAATTTAAAGTCAACTTCAAATGCTCTAGTTCACAAAAACAGATAAAAAGAGTATCAAAAGTGTGATCTTGTACAAGTAGGATGAACTTTTAAGAATGAGGAAGTTCAAACCACAGAGTTAGTTATCGGTCATTTGTTTATCTTCCACGTGCAGTATTCCAAAGTCATAAAAACTGATGGTGCATAACTAGTTTAATGTTTAGGTCTGCTTGGAGCACAAAAAGCACCAAAACATGCAAAGATACAAACACTTTGTAAAATGTACTTAGGATACTTACAATGGCTACATTATCAATCGAATCTAGAGCAAATAATAACACTGGTCATAGATAAGCAATGGCAAACATTTAAAGAAATAATTCATAATTCTCAACAAATATACTTTCCCTTGAGTAATAAAAACTCCACTAGAAAAGTGGTGCAGCCATGGATAACTAGAGAAATTAAAGACAGTATTAGGTTAAAAGAGGCTTACAATGTTGCAAAAAAAAAGGCAGAGGATTGGGAGGTTTTAAAAATCAGCAAAGGATGTTCAATAAATTGATAGAGGGAGAAAATATGAGAGTAAACGAGCAATAAATATAAAAACAGATTGTAAGAGTTTTTACAAGTATGTAAAAATGAATAGATTAACCAAAGTAAATGCAAGTCCCTTAGAGGCAGAGACATCAGAAGTTATAATGGGGAATAAGAAAATGGCAGAGACGTTAAACAAATATTTGTGTCTGTCTTCACAGTAGCGGACACAAAGAACATAGTGTGGGAAATCAAGGGTCTAATGTGAGTGAGGAACTTAAAGTAAAGTAATTATTAGTAAAGAAAAGGTACTGGAGAAATGAATGGATTAAAAGCTGACAAATCCACTGGACCTGGTGGCCTACAGCCTAGGGTTTTAAAAGAGGTGGCTGCAGAGATAGTGGATGCATGGGTTTTGATCTTCCAGAATTCCCTAGATTCTAGAATGATCCCTGTGGATTGGAAGGTAGCGAATGTAACCCCGCTGCTCAAGAAAGGAGGGAGAAAGAAAACAGGGAGTACAGGCCAGTTAGCCTTGACATCAGTACTGGGGAAAATGCAAGAATCTATTAAGGACGTGGTATCAGGCACTTGGATAATCACAATATGATTAGGCAGAGTCAACACGGTTTTATGAAAGAGAAATCGTGCTTGACAAATCTATTAAGAGTTTCTTAAGGGTGTAACTAACAGGGTAGATAAGGGGGAACCAGTGGATTTAGTATATTGGGGCTTTTAAAAGGAATTCAATAAGGTGCCACACAATGGGTTGTTATACAAAATTAGGGCTCATGGGATTGGAGGTAATATATTAGCATGGATGGATTGAGGATCGGTTAACAGACAGAAAACAAACAGAGAGTAGGAATAGTCGGGCCATTTTCAGGATAGCAGGGTGTAACTAGTGGAGTGTGGCAAGGATCAGTGCTGGGGCCTCAGCTATTTACAATCTATATCAATGACTTAAATGAGGGGACCGAGTGTAACATATATAAGTTTGCTGATGACACAAAGTTAGGTGGGAAAAAAAGCTGCGAGGATGTAGAGGGGCTGCAAAGTGATATAGACTGGTTAAGTGATTGGGCACGAAGGTGGCAGATGGAGTATAATGCAGGGAAGTGTGAAATTATCCACTTTGGTAGGAAGAATGGAAAAGCAGAATAGGTTTTAAAAGGTGAGAGACTAGTAAATGTTGGGATTCAGGGGTCCTTGTACATGAATTGAAAAAGTTAACATGCAAATACAGCAAGCAATTAGGAAAGCAAATGGTATGTTAGCCTTTATTGCAAAGGGGGGGGGGGGGGGTTGCAGTATAGGAGTAAGGAAGTTTTTGCTGCAATTATATAGGGCTTTGGTGAGGCCACACCTGGAGTACTGTTTACTGTTTTGGTCTCCTTACCTAAGAAAGGATATATGTGCCGACTGATTGCTGGCATGAGAAGGCTATCGTATGAGGAGAGATTGAGCAGAATGGGCCTATATTCTCTAGAGTTTAGAAGGAGAGGTTATCTCATTGAAATGTATAAAATTCTTAAAAGGGCTTAACAGGGAGATGCTGGTGGGCTGTTTCCCCTGGCTAGAGAGTCTAGAACTAAAAAGACAGACTTGCATTTATACAGCGCCTTTCACGACCACTGGACATCCCAAGACGCTGCTTTACAGCTAATTAAATACTTTTGAAGTGTAGTCACTGTTGTAACGTAGGAAAAGCGGCAGCCAATTTGTGCACATCAAGTTCCCACAAGCAGCAATGTGATAATGACCACATAATCTGTTTTAGTGATGTTGATTAAGGGATAAATATTGACCAGGACACCAGGGATAACTCCTCTGCTCTTCTTCAAAATAGTGCCATGGGATTTTTTATGCCACCCGAGAGCGCAGACGGGGCCTCGGTTTAACATCTCATCCGAAAGACGGCACCTCCGACAGTGCAGCACTCCCTCAATAGAACTAGATGTAATATCTCCAAGTGTGCAGACAACACAAAGCTGGGTGGGCATGTGTGCTGTGAGGAGGATGCAGAGAAACTCCAGTATGATTTGGACAGGTTGGGTGATTATATTGCATTTGCCATGCATCTGCCCAATGTGGAAAAATGCGAGGTTATCCACTTCGGTGGCAAAGACAGGAAGACAGATTATCTGAACGGCAATAGATTGGGAAAAGGGGAAGTGCAACGAGATCTGGGTGTCCTTGTGCATCAGTTGCTGAAGGTAAGCATGCAGGTGCAGCAGGCGGTTAAGGCAGCAAATGGCATGTTGGCCTTCATAGCGAGAGGATTAGAGTACAGGAGCAAGAATGTCTTGCTGCAGTTGTACAGGGCCTTGGTGAGACCACACCTTGAGTATTGTGCGCAGTTTTGGTCGCCTTATCGGAGGAAAGATGTTCTTGCCATGGAGAGAGTGTAGCGAAGATTCACCAGACTGATGCCTGGAATGGCAGGAATGACGTATGAGGAGAGATTGGGTCGATTAGGCTTATATTCGCTAGTGTTTAGAAGAATGAGAGGGGATCTCATTGAAACTTATAAAATTCTAACAGGACTAGACAGACTAGATGCAGGAAGGATGTTCCCGATGGCAGGGGAGTCCAGAACTAGGGGTCACAGTCTAAGGATAAGGGGTAAGCCATTTAGGACAGAGATGAGGAGGAATTTCTTCACCCAGAGAGTGGTGAACCTGTGGAATTCTCTACCACAGAAGACAGTTGAGGCCAATTCATTAAATAGATTCAAGAAGGAGTTAGATATATTTCTTAAGGCTAAAGGGATCAAGGGATATGGGGATAGGGTGGGAAAGTGAGGTTGATGTAAAAGTTCAGCCATGATCTTATTGAATGGTAGAGCAGGCTCGAGGGACTGTATGGTATACTCTTGCTCCTATTTCTTATGTTACTAAGACCACCTATTTCCACCTCCGTAACATCGCCCATCTCTGCCCTTGCCTCAGCTCATCCCTGCCTTTGTTACCTCGAGACTGGACTATTCCAACGCACTCCTGGCTGGCCTCCTACTCTACACAAACTTGGTCATCCAAAACTCAGCAGCCCGTGTCCTAACTCACACCAAGTCCCGTTCACCCATCACCCCTGTGCTCGCTAACCTACATTGGCTCCCCATTAAGCAATGCCTCGATTTCAAAATTCTCATCCTTGCTTTCAAATCCCTCCATGGCCTCGCCCCTCCCTATCTCTGTAATCTCCTTCAGCCCCACAACCGCCCACCCCCAAGATACCTGCGCCCCTCTAATTCTGCCCTCTTGAGCATCCCTGATTATAATCGCTCAATCATTGGTGGTTGTGCCTTCTGTTGCCTAGGCCCGAAGCTCTGGTATTCCCTGCCTAAACCTCTCCGCCTCGCTACCTTGCTTTCCTCCTTTAAGACGCTCCTTAAAACCTACTACTTTGACCAAGCTTTTGGTCACCTGCCTAATTTCTCATGTGGCTCGGTGGCAAATTTTGTCTATTAATACTCCTGTGAAGCGCCTCGAGACGTTTTACTACATTAAAGGTGCTATATAAATGCAAGTTGTTGTTCTTATGGAATTATTATTCCTGCTAAGCAGTCAATGGCCAGCTAACTTATACCACAACTATATTTTGGTATCCATTCTGTAATATGTTGTGGAGATAGGATTACCTCTAATTTCATCATGCTCATAAAACAAATAATTGCCTGTTTAGTGCATGCCGTTGGTTCTGGATTATATGTAAAGGCTTGAGAAACAGCAACATCTGACAAAAAAGCAATGTGCTAACAAGCTGAAATATCTCATTTCTAGTGACAAATTGAATTTGAATACAACTTTAAGCAAAATCTTAAATGAGCTGTTAAAATTACCCGGTTCAAGTGTAAACAATCAGGTGGCTGTACCATCAGCGCACAAAGCTGGTGCACTGAATATAGAGAGATAAAAGTAAGGAGATGTAACACACTGTTACTCTGATTGGATCAGGACAGTTATTTGCTAAAATGTTTGAAGTACAGCAAGCCATTGACCAGCTCAAGCCCTTCAAAGTCAACAAAGCCCTTTGGATAAGATGTTAAGGTCCTGTCACCTTTTGTAATGGTTCAGGTAGAAGTTAAAGAACCCATAGCGCTATTCCCAAAAAAATAGCAGGAAGTTATCCTGGTGCCCTGGCCAACAGTCCTCCCTTAAGTAACACCATCTAAACACAGACTGACTGGTCATTAATTTAATTGTTGCTTTTGGAAAATTGTTGGCATTGGATGCCTGCTGCATTTGCTGACTTAATGGTGACTGCACTTGGGGGGGGGGGGGGGGGGTTTCAGATGTTTTCATATGAGAGGTGCTATGTAAATACAAGTATTATTGCAGTGGAGTCTTTTCGGGTCAAACCAAAAAGTAAAGCAGCATTTTACTTGAACAGTTAACGGTGAATCAAGGCAAATAAATAAAAATAATTGGCAAACTTTGGAAAACTTGTAGATTAAAATGCTCAACATTTTACTTTAAAAAAGGCATTTTTGAGCCAAATCTTCCAATTCTGCTAAAGCTACAAAGACACTCCAAGCTTTCCCCCGCCCCATGAATTATCTTCAACATGGTTAAATAACCAAGATGGCATAACTAAGAACATAGGCTCTTGCCTGATAGCCGCAATATTGCAAGAATTAAATGAAAAACAAAAGACTCGGTAGTTAAAACAACAGCTAACAAAGTGTATACGGTAAGTCTTCTGCTCACATTTGTGACACAATAATTATCATATACTACTGAAACTAATTTGATAACGACCGTTATTTCAGTTACAAAGTACAATCTGACCAGAATCTGAAACCAGAAGTAGCACTACAAGACATCATCTCTAGCAACCACAAGTCCATTTCCTGAGCAATTTATGCAAAAATATTAAGTATTTTATACAATAATAATAAAAACATATTAAACAAACTTAGGAAATTCAGCTTCCAACTTAATACTGGGCCTTATTCAAGATACAATAAATGCAATAAAAAAAGAAAATGCTGGAAATACTCAGCAGGCCAGGCAGCATCTGTGGAGAGAGAAACAGAGTTAACGTTTCAGGTCGATGACCCGTCAGAACTTGCTTTTGTACAATAAATGCAAACTTGGGGGAAAATATTTTTTCCCTTAGTTTTCTCCTTCCCCTTCTTCCCCCTGCAAAGGCATTTACCCTTCACCTAAGTATAGTTTCAGTCACCAGTGCCCTATGGTACCTCAACCAAGTAGTCATTATTGACACAGTGCTCAACTGCATCACACTAGTTCTTAGCTTAACAAGATGCTCAATACACACACTTCCAGCAGGGATAACTGAATGATCATGAGGAGGAGGAACAATAGCTGATCTTACTGTGCTGAGAACAGCTAACCTAAAAATCTCTACATATTATTAAAATTCAAGCATGTACAGCTTGTACACATTAACCTTACTTGTAGTGTCACACTTTTATAATGGAAAATCCACAAAAGATGTCAAACTGAAAAGGCCCAAAACAGGTCAACATTTCAAAGTTATGGTTTGTTAATGGAAGAATTAAATTACTCAAAATTCTTTAAAGAAAAATGTAACTTACTTTTTTCCTTCAGCAATTGAAATTTCTAATGGCCAAAATAAGGTTGTAAAAAAAACATTTTTAATTACATATTTCACAGTACCATGATTAAATTCATCCATTGAATTGTTTTTCTGTCTTTTGATGCCTTCTCTAAAGTTTTTACTTGAAGACCAAAGGACTGGGCTTGAACCTGATAACTGGCCAGAATGCCGACTACTAACTGTAGGCAGATCCTAGCAGGTGCAGTGTACACAATTTCCCCAAGATAGGTCCGTTTTTCAAATTTATTGAAGAGAAGCTGGAGGACAAATTTCAAAAACATTATTCAGGTTTTAAAAAAAAAATTCTTCTTGGGGTGTGGGTGACGTTGGTAAAGCCACATTTATTGCCAATCCCTAGTTGCCCAGAAGTTGTGGCAGTGGGTGTTCTCCTTGAAGCACTACAGTCCTCGTGCTGCTGGTGCTCCCACAAAGAGGTTAGGTAGGGAATTCAAAAATGATGACCCAGCAACAATGAAGGAACAACAATACTTGTCCAAGTCAGGATAGTGTGAGATTTGGAGGGATAATTCAAGGAATCCCAAGGTCTTTCACACCTCACTATTTTAAAGTTTTGACTCACACTGTAATGCTTAAAATAAAGCCTAATATTATTGCAGTAGCCAGATGTCAGGAATAGCTTTAGTGCTGTAATTGAAACCTGGTACAGCTGAAAAATGCAAAAAGAAAAGTAATCCCTGCTGCTTGCTCTATCCCCTTTTCATTTACTCACTACTTCTAACTGAATAACCCCATATTTTTGTTTGAAAGTAATTAAATCACCCATTTCCCTTACCCCCTGGGTTGCACTGTCCAATCGGAGAGATGGAACCCACACTGAAAAAATAATTGACCTCAGACTTTCTGAAACCTGGAATGCACCGCCTAAAAGGGTGGTGGAAGCTGATTCAATAGTAACTTTCAAAAAGGGAATTGTATAAATACTTGAAAAGTAAACATTTGCAGGGCTATGGGGAAAGAGATGGGGAGGGGGACTAATTGGACTTTCAAAGAGCCGGCACAGGCACGATAGGCCAAATGGCCTCCTTCTGTGTTGTAAGGTTCTCTATTCTATGAATCGTGAGGCGATGGCGTTCCCATGAACTTACCTCTACTTGTCCAACTCAGTGATAAGAGGTTACTGGGCTCAGAGGTGCGGTTGTGAAATCTTGGTGAGTTGCTGCAATGCTTTCTGCAGATAGTACATACTGTAGCCACAATGCACCACTGGTGGAGGGGATGAATACTGAGCCCAGTGGCAGGGGCACCAATCAGCTGAACTTCGAATATTATTGTAGCTGCACCCATCCAGGCAAGCAGTGAATATTCCATTAAACTCTTGACTTGAGCCTTGCAGATGGTGGAGAGAATTTGAGGGGTCAGGAGGTGAGCCACTTGTCGCAGATCACCCAGTCTCTGCTTTTGTAGTCATGATGTTGATATGGCTTGGCCAGCGAAACGTCTGGTTAGTGGTGACCGCCAAGATGTTGATAGTGGGGTACTTAACAACAGTTAAAGGTCAGAAGGTAGTTGGGCTTTCTCTTGTTGATGGTCATTACCTGGCACTTATGTGGTGCAAATGTTACCTACCACTTGTCATCCCAAGCCTGGATGTTGTCAAGTCCTGCTGTAGGGCAGCATTGGCTGCTCCATTATTGGAGGAGTTCTTAATGGAGCTGAACACTGTAGAGTAATCAGTGAACAGCCACACACCTGACCGTATGATGGAGGAAAGGTCTTGGATGAAGCAGCTGAAGATGGGTGAGCCAAGGACACTGCAGTGAATGGTTTCCCACGATCAGCTTCCTGTGCAACTTCAGCTACTGGAGGGTTGTCCCCTAAAGATACTTTGACTTCAGTTTTGCTGGGGCTTCTTGATGCCATACCTATTCAAATGCTACCTTGATGTCAACAGCAGCTACTCTCATCTTTCCTTTGACATTCAGCTCACGTTGATGCCTGGATCAAGACTATGAGGAGATTTGGAGCCAAGTGATTCTGACAAAAAACAAACTGAGTGTCTGGCAAGTTATATCTTTTGACTGAACTGTTGCTAATCCTTCCATCACTTTGAATTCGGCCAGTTCAGTAAGTGGTATGCAGCCGAGCCTATCTCTTCTAAAAGTTAGGTATCCTGGAATATTTAGTTCTGAACCTTGGCCACATTGCAACCTCGTCTCCGTAATGGCTATTAGATCAAACCTATTAATTTCTATCTGCACTATTAATTCATCTATTTTGTTGTGAATGCTTCACGCATTCAGATATAGTGTCTTTAGCTTTGACTTATTTCTATTTTTCCTGATGTAGCCTTAGAAACTGATGCCTTATTAGCTTTGTTACTCTTTCTGTCCCTTCCTGACTCACTCTGCTTATTTTTACCCAAAACTTTACTCTGCTCTAGAGCCCTGACATTTCTCTCGCTGCTTTTAAATTTACTCTTTCCTGAATCCTCCCACCCCCCTTCGTTAGTTTAAAGCCCTGTCTACTGCCCTAGTTATTCAGTTCGCCAGGATACTAGTCCCAGTCCCGGTTTAAGTGGAGCCCATCTCAACAGAACAGCTCCCTCTGTCCCCAGTACTGGTGCCAGTGCCCCATGAAGCAAAACCCCTGCCTCCCACACCACTCAGCCATGCATTTAAACCTCTAATCTGTTTGTCCCTATGCCAATTTGCATGTGGCTCAGGTAACAATCCAGAGATTATTTCCGTTGATGTTCTGCTTTTTAATTTGGATCCTAGCTCCTCAAACTCCCTCAGCAGAACCTCATTCCTAATTCTACCTATGTCGCTGGTTCCGATGTGGACCACAATAACTGGATCCTCCCCCTCCAAGTTCTCCTCCAGCCGCGAGAGGATGTCTTTAACCCTGGCTCCAGGCAGGCAACACAACCTTTGGAACTCTCGGTCGCGGCTGCAGAGAACAGTATCTATCTCCCTGACTATACTGTCCCCTACCACAACTACATTCCCTTTTACTCCCCCCCACTTGAATGGCCTCCTGCACCATGGTCAGCTTGCTCATCCATCCTGCAGGCTTTTCCCTCACCCACACAGGCAGCAAGAACCTCATACCTGTTGGACAAGGGCAAATCTGGCTCCTCCAGAACTGCACCTGGGGTCCCCTTACCTGCCTGAGTTGCAGTCACACCCTCCGTTCCCTGACCACTAACCTGACCTGTACCACTAGCTAACCTAAGGGGTGTGACTGCCTCCTGAATCAAAGTGTCCAGGTAACTCTCCCCATCCCTGATGCCCCGCAATGTCTGCAACTCAGACTCCAGCTCAAAAACTCTGAGCTGAAGCTCCTCAGATGCAGGAACTTACTGCAAACGTGGTTGTCCAGGATCACAATGCTATCCACAAACTCCCACATGCTGCAGTTGCGGTACACCACCTGCACTGCCATTCCTATATGACCTTGTTTCATTTAATTACATTTGTAATTAGGTAACTTAGTTTACAGTGTAGGTTCTTGACTACTTACTTGATCTAGATTAAAAGTTATGGGTGCTGAAATTAAATATCTACCTGTAACACAAAGCACTATAAGTAGTGTAAGCAAAAAGCAGCAACTCCTTCCCCTCTTCTCCAAATTTCCAAATAAAACACTGTTTAAGTCCACTCCGTTTAATCCTGCTGTGTTCTGCAGACCGGTTTACTTTTGTAAATTGGGTGAGACTCCTAGAGTATAAAAGTGTTGACTCAGCTCCCCAGCGCCTGGTGATTAGCACCGATATCTTTTAAAACACAATACCAAATAGTTTCTGATTATGTAACTGTATATGCTTTGTTCCCCAATATAAAATGAGAAAGTGCTCTAAACAAAATGTACACCAAATAATTGAGACTGCATTGTTCAAACCTGCCCATTGGTCAGATAATAAAGCAAATATCAAAAATATACTGCTATCACAGGACTAAGTTTTGTTATTACATGGTCTGATGTAAAACTTGATCTGAACAACCTGACTTAATGTGTACCAGCTGCCACAACAATGAGCCAGGAGGAGTTTGAATCAATTGTTTTGCGGAGTCTTAGTTTTTATTTTAGCAAAAGTAGCTTATTTAATGAAACAATCTTCTTTAAAAGGAAGTTTAACTTATTTTATAAGTGTTGACTTGATTATTGTAATGTGACTGGTGTGTATTTTTTTTTTTTTTTTTTAAAAAGAACATACACATTTAAACAGTGAATGAGGGTGCATATCCAGCCTGCTTCTGCACGTTACAGTTTAACGACATTAAAAGCAGTGATCAGACAGGCTCTACTGAAGCTTGGAAAAACTGCAAGATCACAAGGCAGACAGGTTTTAATGAAAAGCTCAGACTCCGGCTTAAATTCAGCAAATTGGCACACCTGGAGTATAGTCTGCGCCATTACACACACACACACGCACATTAAAATATACCAGATATAAAATAGTTACATAATTTCAGCTTAATAACTCCAAATACCAATAATATTTGTAGAGAATTACAAGATACAGTATTCGTGTGAATGTAGTCACTTTATCCACAGGCAAACAAACATTTAGAACCCAGAGCTAATGGGACAAAAACTTGACAATCATATCTGCTAAGACACACGCCCCATCGATCAACTTGCAAATGGATAGTAGTTGCATTCTCATCAGCATAGTGTTGTGCTCAATGGTCAATTTATTTGTGAATAACATTTCTAATTGATCGTTATGTAGCTGTGGGCTGCTTTGCTCACTTCCTTTGCATACTGCCAAAAAATTCAGTCCCTGACAATATAAAGTCTGATGCTATCCAATCTACAGGGATCTCATAGCATCTGGTTGTAATAATGTTGAGTTCTATTTTCTACACAGAATATAAAAGCATCAAATAAACAAACAGTTTTGATTATAAACTGCTTAAAGAAAACATTGGAATCAATTGCTTTATCAATTGTGTCACAAGTTCTCTCATCTTCTAGATGCCCCAGCCTCCAAATCTACAACGTCATATCAACTTTCATACGGTTTTAAGGTTAAAAATTAAAATATTGCATTTGACTCACCAAAAATCTTGTAACACTATCAAGTTTTTTTTGATTGCCCTCTGAATCAAGCCCTCACATGAGTAGCGCCTTCTGATTTTGTAGACATCAATTCTGCTATTTATTCCCCTTCCTCTACAATTGGGACAAACTGATGTTGCAGCAAAGAACTGTACTGGTGGCATTAGTAAACTGAGGGTACCCGAGATCTTCTGCAGTGAAACTTCAGAAATAGACAATGCTCCAGCTGCAAACAGTCAAATCCACTTAATGCAAATTTGATAAGCAAATCGTTACCATGCCTTAATTTCTATTTGACTTGGTCTGAGTATACACCTTGAAAGGCTACATAATTAAGATCATCTACTGTTCATCCCAATCTATTGCTCACAATTTAAGATTCCAACGTATTAAAGTTCCACTTATAGGATACGATAGATTAAAAAAATTAATGGACTCTTTTATTGGAAAATATCAGCAAGCCTTTACAAAGCTTAGTTTAAAAATAGTATTTACAAACTGATTACACCACTGAAGATTTAAAAATATTTAAATCATTTCAGCCTGTTCTTGCCCCACAGAACTGATTTCTTCCTATCTCAACACTATTTTTTATCCCCTTCTCCAGTCTCTACCCACCTACATCCGCGACTCTTGCGACGCCCTCCGCCACTTTAACAGTTTCCTGGCCCCAACTGTCTCCTTTTCACTAGGGACGTCCAATCCCTCCACACTTCCATCCCCCACCAGGATGGCCTGAGGGTGCACCACTTCTTCTTTGAACAGAGGCCCAACCAGTCCCCATCCACCACCACCACCTTCCTCCGCCTGGCTGAACTAGTTCTCACATTGAACAACTTCTCCTTTGACTCCTCACTTCCTCCAAATTAAAGGTGTTGCTATGGGAACCCACATGGATCCTAGCTATGCCTGCCTTTTTGTGGGATATGTGGAACATTCTTTGTTCCAGTTCAACTCAGAGCCCCTCCCTCACCTCTTTTTCCAGTACATTGATGACTTATCGGTGCGGTTTCCTGCTCTCGCCCTGAACTAGAAAATTTCATTAACTTTGCTTCCAATTTCCACACTTCCCTCACCTTCGCATGGTCCATCTCCGACTCTTCCTTCCTCGACTTCTCTGTCTCCATTTCTGGTGATAGGCTATTGACAAACATCCACTATAAGCCCACCGACTTCCACAGCTACCTGGACTACACTTCCTCCCACCCCACTTCCTGTAAGGACTCTATTCCATTCTCCCAGTTTCTCCGTCTTCGTCGCATCGGTTCTGATGATGCCACCTTCCACACCAGTGCTTCTGATATGTCTTCCTTTTTCCTCAACCGAGGATTCCCCACTACTATGGTTGACAGGGCCCTCGAAGTGTCCATTCCACTTCCCACACTTCTGCTCTCACCCCTTCCCCTCGCTCCCTACCACGATAGGGTTCCCCTTGTCCTCACCTTTCACCCCACCAGCCTCCACATTCAACGGATATTCCTTCGCCATTTCCACCACCTTCAGCATGATCCCACCACCAAACACATCTTCCCCTCCCCTCCCCTTTCAGCATTCCGAAGGGACCTCTCCCTCCGCAACACCCTGGTCCACTCCCTCACCTTCCCACGGCACCTTCCCATGCAAGTGCAGGAAATGCAACACCTTCCCTTTTACCTCCTCCCTTCCCACTGTCCAGGGCCCCAACCACTCCTTCCAGGTGAAACAGCGATTTACTTGTACTTCTTGCAATTTAGTATACTGTATTCGCTGCTCACGATGCGGTCTCCTCTACATTGGGGAGACCAAACGCAAATTGGGTGACCGCTTTACGGAACACCTCCGGTCAGTCTGTAAGCATGACCCCGAGCTTCCAGTCGCCTGTCTCTTTAATTCTCTGCACCACTCCCACTTTGACCTCGACCTCTTACACTGTTCCAATGAAGCTCAACGTAAGTCCGAGGAACAGCACCTCATATTTCGATTATGCACTTTACAGCCTTCTGGACTCAGCATCGAGTTCAACAATTTCAGACCATAACCACTGCCCCTATTTTTTCACATGGCAGTTGTTGATGATTCTGCCATTCTCATTTACACCTCTTCTAGACTCACCTTTTGTTTCTTTACTTGTCCCATTACTATTTCTTTTTGCTTTGTACCATCATACCTTTTGTCATTTAAACACTCCTGCCTTCCACCCTATCACAGACCTTTTGTTCTTTCCTCCCCTCTCCCCTTTTCCTGCACTTGCTTAAAATCTGTTACATCTCTGACTTTTTCCAGTTCTGATGAAAGGTCATCGACCTGAAACGTTAACTCTGTTTCTCTCTCCACGGATGCTGCTTGACCTGTTGAGTATTTCCAGCATTCTCTGTTTTTATTTAAAATATTGACTGTTGCTTATGCAAGCTACAACATGTTCTTTGAAATTTAAAACTATGAATGAAATTAACTTCACTGCAGTTGCACCAAATCTATATGTTGTCATCATTTTAACTAATTGTGTTCCACTATTGCTGTTGATTGTGAATGCTCCTGTACAGGACAGCTGAACTCACCATATTTTTCAGAAACAAGGTCTTATCCATATACACAATAACTTATCTGATGCAGGGGTGCCCAAAATATAACTCTTGGGCTCTGCCTATCTGGCCCACAAGGCCCAGGGAACTCGTCTCTAATACTTTTCTTACTTGCTGATTTCTCCTGCCTAAACTTTGTGGTCCTGAAGGTTTGAAACAGGTTCCCATTCTAATGCTACCTTCTATCCAGTGCTATGTTCTCATGTTGCCATTAGCAGCAACCCTAACTTTGCCCACTGGGCCCCAGGTCTAAAGAGATGGCACTTATTCCTCTGGAGGTAGCAAAACCTGCCTGGAAGAGATGTTTCTTGCCAGCAATTAAAGAAGCAGGAACAGCCTGGTGATACTATAAACACTGACACCGCAGCATGAGACCACCATCTTTCTTGACTGTAGGCAGGATGAGTTCTCTGCCTACCCACTGTGGTTTCTTCCTTAAAAACAGGCTGAAAATAGTCAGCATCTGTGGAGAAAGTCAGTCAGTCAATCAACTATTCAAGTTTAATACCTTTCCTCAGGACACCCAAGGAAGGATCTTAGACCTGAAATGTTGAGTGACTGGCTTCTGTTTCTCCACCGATGCTGCCTGAGCTGCTGAGTACTTCCAGCTTTTCTGGTTTTATTTTTAGATTTCCAGCATCTGCAGTATTTTGTTTATATTGTTTAATTCACTACCACTTCTCTTCCAAGAATGCCTATTTTGAAGTAGCTCAGCTCCTCTCCAAAGTGATTTCTGTTTATCTTTTACATGAAACTTTGTGATATCCGGCACCGACGGGACCGAGCTGTTGCCGTCCCATCAAAACTGCCGGACAAACCAGTGCTAATGTTAAAACATACGGAAGCTTTTGAGCTCCGTATCTAGCAACAAACCCTGTGCTTCTAAACAGTCGGCCGTAGCTTGCAAGCGTCTCTGTAGCTAAGCAACAGCTTTAGCTAGACCTTGCAGAGCCTGACTAGTGAAAAAAAAACAAAAAGAAAAAAAAACTTACTGAACTGACGCCTGAATTTCGCCGGTGGCTCGAGCATTCCGGACAGTTAACCTCCGGATAAACCAAAGTTTCCCTTCATTGTTATCTCTTTCCCTTCTTGTATTTATGTACTTGCTGAGATCTACTTTTACAGCCACTTCTCTTTTCACAGCACCTGTCTCCATCTTCATGTCTTCATTCCATATGGATTCCAGCTTAAATTTCAACCTTCCTGTTTTAGATCCATCCATGATCACTGATATCGCTGCGATATTCAACATTCCTCTAACCGCTGCCCTCGTTGATGAAAACCATCCATTTCACCATGCACCACCACATACATGCTCTTCATCCTCATCTTCAGCAGAACTTTATTTCAGAGCTGTCTTGGCCCTCAGTTCAACTCCATCTCATCTAGTGTTAACAAAATAAATAGTTTTTTCTTCCTCAGGTGGCAGGAACCACAAGCTTTAACAACTTTGCGATACCAGCCTTTCTCCCAATCCCTCATCCTCTTGACTTTCTTCTGACCCCATCTCTCCTTCCAATTTCACCCCTTGCCATATTTTCATTAACCCGTCTAACCTACCTCTCACTGACCCAGAACAATCCATCCTCAGTTTCTTTTTCCTTTACCCCACTACATTGAATTCAGAGCTCAAAATGATGCTGAGCTCTTCTTCCACCATGCCTTTTTTTTTGATCAGACGGACAACACCGCTACTGAACACCAAGCTATCATTTCCCAGACGATTACTGACCTAATTTCCTCAAGATATTCCCCACCACCATCCCCCCAGACCTCAAAGCTCCGTTCTCCAACCCTGCATGACTTGCTTTTACCTGTGTCCAAGATCCAAAAACAGGACTGTCTCAGTAGACCAATCATTTCAGTCTGCTCTTGCCCCACTAAACTGATTTCTTCTTATCTCAACTCCATTCCTTTACCTTCCCCGTCCAGTCCCTAGCCACCGATATCCGTGACTCTTCTGATGCTCTCGATCACTTTCACAAATTCCAGTTTTCTGGCCCGAACTGCCCCATCTACACCTCAATCCCTTGACAGGCAGCCTCATGTTGAGCATTCAGCTTCTTCCTTGAACGGAGGCCCAAATATTCCCTATCCACCACCACCTTCCTCCACCGCGCTGAACTTGTTCACACATTGAAAAACCTTTCCTTTAACTCCACTGACCAGTCCCAAGGAAGGGTCTTTGACTTGAAACGTCGACTGACTGACCTCCGTTTCTCCAGAGCTGCTCCCTGACCTGCTGAGTAATTCCAGCCTTTACCATTTTAAGAATTTCAACATCTGCAGCATTTTGCTTTTTGTAGTTTTTTGCCTGTTGGTTGGGAAGGTCCAACAGCCAGAAAATAAAGTAGTGAATCACTACTTTCAAACAAGTGCACGTGTTCATGATCTGACTGTTGCTGCAATGCTGTGGCGTCTACTGCACAAAAAATCGAGAATCCACAGTATCAGCAGCTTTGACCTATATACTTCAGAACTGCCTCTAACACTCTTCTGCAATGTAAAGAGGGCATCCGATGGGAGAAACATAGAAAAATAGGAGTAGGCCATTTAACCCTTTGAGCCTGCTCCACCATTCAATATCATGGCTGATCCTCTATCTCAATACCACATTCCCGCTCTCTCCCCATACCCCTCGACGCCTTTTGCATCTAGAAATTTATCTATCTCCTTCTTAAATACAGGAAACTTTGTGATATCCGGCACCGACGGGACCAGCGTGTTGCCGATCTATCAAAACTGCCGGACATACAAAGTTAATGTTGAAGCATACGGAGGTTTTCATCTCCGTATCTGACAACAAACACTGTTGCTTAGCAACAGCTTCTAGAGAGTCGGCTGCAACTGCAAGCGTCTCTAGCTGAAGCTGTTGCTATAGCTACAGACCTTGCAGTGCCTGACTGGGGAAAAAAAGAACGAGATCTAAAAAAACTTATAGAAAACGGCTCCTGATTTTTGCCGTTAGATCGAGTATTCCGGACATACAATCTCCGGATAAACCAAAGTTTCCTGTATATTCAGTGACTTGGCCTCCACAGCCTTCTATCATAGAGAATTCCACAGGTTCACCACCCTCCGAGTGAAGAAATTTCTCCTCATCGCAGTCCTAAATGTCCTACCCGTATCCTGAGACTGTGACCCAAAACAGCCATTAGTTTGCGGTCAACTTTTTAGAATTAGTTTACAAGATCATGGAATATCAACAAAAACCACAACATCACCAACAGTAAATTCCTGGGACCTTCAAGCATGCATTTTCAAACTCTGGCCTACAGATCCTAGTGCATCCTGCAGGGGATCAGATTTCTGTATTTGTTAACTTTCTAGCAAGTTACTTCTGTTGCTCTATACTAAAAAAAAATCTTTTGGGTATCTGACACGGTCTTTGAAAAGTTGGGTTGGGCCCCACACAGAAAATTTTGAAAACCACTGCTATAAAGATAGGTTTGCCAGTGCATCTTCCTGAAGAGCATGACCTGTATGGATGAGCACAATTATAAAATCATAAAAGTGGGCACAGGGAAAAAGATGGTTTGTTAGTACTACAATTGGAGCAGAAAACATGGCAATTGCAGACTAATGGGACATCAGCAAAGTACTTCTTAGAGGACCATCTTATCCAGGTCGGAGTTCTTCTATGGAGCATATTTAAGCATCAAAACCTGCATCCTCTGTACACCAGGCAAGCTTTGAGCAACAACCTATAACTACAACGGAGCCTCACTAAGTCATCAAAATCATTGTGATGAACAGCAAGATTGGAAAATTCCACTCAAAAGTTAGTTTTTCTTCTCCCTCCCTCACCCACCCAACCCCAGTGAGCAGGAAACTAAAATAAAGACATCGCATCTGCTTTTTAGTAACATCAGTGCATTTACTTTTCTTTGCCATCTTTGTTTCCCTCCTACTTTCCACTGAAAAAATCCTCTACAATGTATTTTATTCACTTTTAAAATAACTTCCTCTAGTTTGGGGTTAACAGTTTTCGGCAAGTGAAATTTAATTTGGAAAAGTTCAGAAGAACTCTGCCAATTACTGCATAATTTCAGCACAGCTCCCCACCCCCATACCAATGCATACTTGGCTGAATTACAAACCAACTGTCTGGCACACTTCTAGCTGCAGTTTTACGTGTCCTCTAGCAAGAAATCGAAATCTGGGATTCAATTCAAAGTAAAATGGTCTCAAAACACCAGAAAAGTATCAGTGTTGAAGCTAGCTTTGGGATCATTACAGCCAGATTCAGCACCAAGACGTTAAGTTACCTCTAATTTTTTCCTCTTCCCTTCCCCATCTATGGTAATACCTGTACAAGGTTTAAACTCCATAATTTAAAAAGTTGTCACTAATGCTTACTTCCACAAACTATACGGCATATTTCGGGCTGTGACGCTCACATTTTTTAACTAGTTGTCAAACTGAGCTGGGATAGGTAAATGCACTGCCTGGGCAATATCATCGCAGACGTTGACAGGTCTAATTCCTGATTGGTGTTCGGTGGGGCCAATTAGGGACCAAAACGGAGAACTATTGTTGGAGGCAGAAGGCACAGCTGAGGTACTAAATGAGTACTTGCATCGGTGGAAGAAGACTTTGCCAAAGCTATGGTAAACGAGGATGTTGCCGGGATACTGGAGGAGATAAAAATAGAAAAAGGAGGTACTAGAAAGGCTGGCAGTACTTAATGTGGATAAGTCATCCGGTCCGGATGGGATGTATCCTAGGTTTCTGATGGAAGTAAGGGTAGAAATTGCAGAGGTGCTGGTCACAATCTTCTAATCCTCCTTAGAGGATGAGAAGCCACTTGGACAAGCATGGTCTAATAAAGGAGAGCCAACACGGATTTGTTAAGGGCAAATCGTGTTTGACTAACTTGATTGAGTTTTTTGATGTGGTAACAGAGAGGATTGGATGAGGGTAGTGAAGTTGATGTTGTGCATATGGACTTTCAAAGACATTTGATAAAGTACCACATATTAGGCTTGTTAGCAAAATTGAAGCCCATGGGATAAATGGGGCAGTAGCAGCATGGATATAAAATTGGCTAAGGGATAGAAAACAAAGAGTTGTGGAGAATGGCTGTTTTTCAGACTGGAGGGAGGTATATAGTTGCGTTCCACAAGGTTCAGTACGAGGACCACTGCTGTTTTTGATATACATTAATGACTTGGACTTGGGGGTACAGGGCACAATTTTGAAATATGCAGATGACATGAAACTTGGAAGTGTAGTGAACAGTGAGGAAGATCGTAATAGACTTCAAGAGGGCATAGACAGGCTGGTGGAATGGGCGGACACATGGCAGAAAAGGGTGACATGATACATTTTGGTAGGAAGAATGAGGAGAGACCATACACACTAAATGGTACAGTTTTAAAGGGGGTGCAAGAAGTGAGAGACCTGGGGGTGTTTGTGCACAAATCTTTGAAGGTGGCAGGACAGGTTAACAAAGCAGTTAATAAAGCATTTGGGTCCTGGGCTTTATAAATAGAGGTATAGAATACAAAAACCAGGAAGTTATGCTAAACCTGTACAAAACATTAGTTCGGCCCCAGCTGACTTAGTGTCCAATTCTGGGCACCACACTTTAGGAAGGACGTGAAGGCTTTGGAGAGGGTACAGAAGAGATTTACTTGAATGCTTCCAGGGATGAGGGATTACAATTATGTGGATAGACTAGAGAAGCTGGGGCTGTTCTCCACAACCTAAGAGGAGATTTGACAAAGGTGTTTAAAATCATGAACGGTTTAGATAGAGTATATAAAGAGAAACTGTTTCCAATGGCTGAAGGGGCGATAACCAGAGGGCACAGATTTAAGGTGATTGGCAAAAGAACCAGAGGCAACATGAGGAAAATCTTTCTACGCAACGAATGGTTAGGATTTGGAATGCACTGCCTGATAGGGTGGTGGGTGTAGATTCAATAGTAGCCTTCAAAAGGGAATTGGTTAAATACTTGAAAGAGAAAAAATGTCAGGAATATAAGGAGTGTAGGGAAGCGGGACTAACTGGATTGCTCTTTAAGAAAGCCAGCGCAGACGCGATGGGCCGAATGGCCTCCTTCTGTGCTGTACTATTCTATGATTCTATAAGCTGATAGTGTCAGCCTCTGAGTCAGAAGGTTGTGGGTTCAAGTCTCACTCCAGCTGACACTCCAGTGCAAAACTAAGCGAGTGCTGTACTGTCGGAGGAGCCGTCTTTCGGATGAGACGTTAAACCGAGACCCCGTCTGCTCCCTCAGGTGGACGTAAAAGATCCCATGGCACTATTTCGAAGAGGAGCAGGGGAGTTATCCCTGGTGTCCTGGCCAATACTTATCCTGGCCAATACTTATCCCTCAATCAACATCACTAAAACAGATTATTTGCTCATTATCACATTACTATTTGTGGGAGCTCACTGTGCGCAAATTCACTGCCGCGTTTCCTACATTACAACAGTGACTACACTTCAAAAAGTACTTCATTAGCTGTAAAGCACTTTGCGACGTCAGGTGGTCAAAAAAGGTGCTATATAAATGCAAGTCTTTTTTGGCTGGCAGTGGTGTGCTACAATTGGCCTCAGTATCCCTGGACTATGGTCAGCGTGTAATAAAAAGAGTTCCTACTCCCGATTGATATCCAGTGACAATGTTGGCAAGTGCACAGATGTGGACATTGGACGAGGACTGGATTGGGTTGGCACCAGCAAATAGCATGCCAGCCCTCAATATCTAGGTTAACTCACAAAGAATGGCCCAAATAGGAAGGGGAGAAATTTGGAGGAAAATAATGTTCACAGAAGTTCACGATTGGATAGGTGCCAAGTTTATTTCTCCAAAAGCAGGACTATGGGAGCTATTGTTTGAGGTAAGTCAATAAACTGTCAGGCACTTTAAATTACGACTATGGTTCAGAAAGGATGTCTTGTTTTTGAGAGCATGTCTCAGTTTACAATTTCTACACATCCATTCCAGCCTCTCCGAGCTCAGAATCCCAAATCAACAGCAGTCAGCAGCAGACTGGAGCTCACAGGGGACCAGCTGGACACAGCCAGGAATGCATTTCAATTCAGATTAGTCATAAACCAAAAGTTTAGCTTGAGCAAAGCTCTTATGGTTGGAGGGAACAGAAATCCAACTGAAGTCACCAATGTAAAGTCACTGCCACTGTATCATATAATCGGAAAGAAAGGAATTTAAAGACAGGATCTGAATCAGTCAAAATATTTGCCAATATGATATAAAGTACGCAAAGGAAATGAGACCAGTAAATGAGCTCAGATGACAAGCAAAAATGCTATACAAGTTGTTCTGCATGAAATAAGCAGTTAAAATACTGCATGCGCATCAGATGTACACTTATGAGGGAATCTCATCCTTCATTCTCTGCGTCTCCCCTTCCGTTACCTCTTTTGCTGAGGTGGTAACTTAAGCTGGGCTAGTTTATGGGCATTGGTGCTCTCTGATGTCTTGCCCAAGTAGAACATATAGGAGTGGGCCATTTGGCCCTTCGAGCCTGCTCCGCCATTCAATAAGATCATGGCTGATCATCTACCTCAACTCCACCTTCCCACACTATCCCCATATCCCTTAATTCCTCAAAAATTATCGACCCCTGTCTTGAATATACTCAATGACTGAGCAACCACAGCTGTCTGGGTAGAGAATTCCAAAGATTCACATCCCCTTGAGTGAAGAAATTTCTCATCCGAGTCCTAAATGGCCTACCCCTTATTCCGAGACTGTGACCCAGTGTTCTAGATTCCCCAGCCAGGGGAAACATTTTCCCCAGCATTAACCCTGTCAAGGCCCTTAAGAATGATATATGTTTCAATTAGATCACCTTTCATTCTTCTAAACTCTAGAGAATATAGGCCTAGTCTACTCACTCTCTCCTCATAGGGCAATCCTCTCATCCCAGGAACCAGTCTAGTGAACCTTCGTTGCACTCCCTCTAAGGCAAGTACAGGAAACTTTCAATTAACCGGCCCCTAAATAACCGGAACGCTCTATCCACTGGAGTCGGTTCAGGTAACTTTTTTTACTTTTAGTTACTTTTTTTAATTGATTTGTTGCTGTGCAAGGGTGTAGCTGAAGCTGTTGCTAAGCTACAGAGACGCTTGCAACTTGTGGCCATTGTTCTGAAGCTGTTAAGCAACAGTTTGTTGCTTTATACGGAGCTCTGCACTCCGTATCTTTTACTATAGCGTTCGGTTATCCGGAATTGTTGATGAACCGGCAACACGTCGGTCCCGTCCGTGCCGGATACCAGAAAGTTTCCTGTATGTCTTTCCTTAGGTAAGGAGGCCAGAACTGTACACAGTACTCCAGGTGTGGCCTCACCTATGCCCTGTATAATTGCAGTAAGACTTCTTTACTCTTATACTCTAATCCATTTGTAACAAAAGCTAACGTACCATTTGCTTTCTTAATTTCTTGCTGTACCTGCAGGTTAGCTTTCTGTGATTCAAGAACAAGGACACTTGGGTCCCTCTGAATGCAAACATTTCCCAGTCTATGTAGCCATTCCTTAGCAGTCAGGCTGGACAGTAAATATTGGCAAGCTATTCCAACACTGGAACCATTAGAGAGTCACGTCTGTTCCTGTCCTTAGAGGATGTCTATACGTTGTACACTACCCAGGAGGGGTGACTGGATCACTCTCAGGCGCAAGGACCCTGAATAATTATCCCGTTCCTTGGAGGCCAATTGTAGCATGTTTTTACTCTGCTCCCCCAACATGACCCCAGCTGAAATTTGCTAACAGCACAGACCAGGAATCAAACTAGAGATGTTCTCTGTATGGCTCGGTATCAAACCAGATGATTCAGTCACCCGAGTCACTGCAAGGAGCCAGAACTCCATTTAGAAAAGAAATGGTCATGAAAAATTATGAAGGACATTCTTTAGTTCCGCTGCATCTTTTCCCCCTGTTTTGGTGCCTCTTTGTGCTCATTAAGTTGAAGCACTGGGGAATGGAACAATTTTTGACGAGATCAGAAATTTACCTTCTAAAACTTGAAGCAGCACTATATACACATAGGTACTACGATACTAAGGGAACCAAGGGATATGGGGATAGTGTGGGAAGGTGGAATTGAGGTCGATCAGCCATGATCTTATCGAATGGCAGAGCAGGCTCGAAGGGCCAAATGGCCTACTCCTGCTCCTATTTCTTATGTTCTTAGATGCACATTCACACATGCAATACTGCTTCAAGTTTAGAAGAAACAAAATACTTGATTACGTGCAACCAGCTAACTTGGCCAACATGACTAAGGTGCCATTACTTAAAGTGCCTCACTTGTACCGGCCAAGTGAATATAGCTTGAAGGAGCTAAATTAATGCCAATGTTACATTAACTTAGCCTGTGTAGCATTTTAGAAGACACTGTAGCACCAACTGTATGCAGTCCATATAGCCTGTACGTGGTGGATCGATATTTACCAGAAAGCGCCCTGCCTGGCCATGGGTGTCAACTTCCAAGTCGGTAGATGGGGACATTTCAATACAAGCTGAGGAAGAATGAAGCATGTTGAAATCAACACTATTTTATATCATGACTAGATGTAACCAAAGCAGATTTGGTCGCTCTATGTTCATTGTGCAGCATTAGCGCTGCAGTGTAGTGTAACAAAAGCATAACGTGCATAATTTATAATGAAACAGCAGAGGGTGAAGGACTATTTCTATCAATGTTGTCTCATGGAACCAAGCTCATAATTCCTTTAAGACAGTTCTTATTGAGTCATCAGCACTCACTGGTTAAAGAAAAATATTAAAATACATTTTTGTAGGTTGGGCAGTGCAATTTATCACTCACTCAATCTCTTCACTTCTGGGGAGGCACTGCAAAAATACTTTAAAGCAACAGCATGTTTTGATACACGTGGACAGTAAAAGGTGGCTAATTTGCATCGCCAATACAGTTCTTCTGTCGCTGAGATGCGGCTTGTAAAAATACGCTAAAGTTGCTGTCATGCTATTTCAACAGTTACTATGATCTGTTAACAATTCTAATCTTTTGCAACATTGGACATCTAAAATTATGCATTCCTGCCATGAGGACTACCACAACTGAAGTTTTTAGTGTGTAAGTGGCACAGTGTTGGAGTCTGCATCCTAAGCATGTTAAAGAATTCATAAACAATGGATTAATAGCCAGATGTATCTGCATCAAAAGCTCTGCATCCTGTGAAGATGATTCTTTGGAGAATCGTCAGAGGTTTCCACAGAATAGGATTCTACAGGAAAGTACTCAGCAATAATGGACTGTTCCAGTTCAACAGGGATAATGAAGAGCTTCTCGGCTTTGGTCAATGAGTAGCCATTGAACACTAGTACCATGGCCTACTAACTTTGTTACTCCACTACATATTTTATTTTTGTACTTCACAGTTATGGTGTTTCACTGTTGGTAGAATAGTTAACAGACTACAGCAACTATTAAGATAATCTGCAGGTTTAGGTAGAAATTATAATGGTAAAATGAAACATTGATTCAAATTACTGATATGCTGCATGTTTTAAAAGGGGTATACAGTTTTAGAGGAAGAATGTGCCTATGTGTTGTGCAGTGAAACATTGTAGTCATGCAATAATTGAAATGTGTATTTCTCATGTAGGCAAGTTGCCCATGTTCTTTTGTGCCAATGAGAAATACACATTCTTGTTTTTACATGTTACATGATTTTGCACAAGCCCAATTTTTTTTAATTTATTTATTTATTTATTTATTTATTTTTTTAACAGCTGCAGCACTCTCTCAATAAATGGGCTTTGTGCAAAATTACTGATGTCTTTTATGCTGGCCTTCCATATTCTTTTCCCTTCCCCTGCACAATGTGTGTCATTCCTGCACAGGTTCAAAAGTGCTCGAGGAACAGTACCCAAGTAAGGTAATTAATGTTTGCAAGAATGGAAAATAAAAGATTTTCCACATAATCTCAAGTCAAGAACCACTACAACCTAGTCAGTTTAGAGACACTTGGTTTCAAATGCATATTATGCTAACACTTCAAAATATAGTACAGGCCATCATCTGGGTAGTTTAGGACTGAAAGGATGTTCCCAATTCTGAAATTGATCTCATAGTAAAGGATCCTCTAGGAAAGTGTGATCATAGCATGGTTGAATTTCAAATTCAGTTGGAGGGTGAGAAAGTTGCATCTCAAACCAGTGTCCTGATTTTAAACAAAGGCAATTACAGTGGCATGAGGGCAGAACTGGCTAAAGTGGACTGGAAAAATAAATTAAAGGGCAAGACAGTTGAAATGCAGTGGCGGACATTTAAGGAGATATTTCATAACTCTCAACAAAAATATATTCCAGTGAGAAAGAAAGATTTTAAGAGAAGGGAGCACCATCTGTGGCTAACTAAGGAAGTAAAGGATGGTATCAAATTGAAAACGAAGGCATACAATGTTACGTCTGTGAATAATTGAGACACGGACAGCAGGAGTGAACAAAATAAGTCTTTACTGGTCGTAGTCAATAGTGAAACTAAAAACAGAGGCTCACTAGCGCCTTTTATACAGGGGTGGTCACTGCCGGTACTGCAGTCTGAGACCAGTTATTCTCTTAAAAAGGTACACACACACAACAATTCCTCCCCTTCTAGATAAACAGTACATAACATTCATTTAACAACTAAATGATAACTAATTACAATCACAATTACTGTTGCTAGATACATTGGTTAAGTTTAAGCAATTATAAGTTCAGTCTTTGAGGAGGCTTCCTGATTCTGTCTGGATAACACCTCTTTGGGGTATCAGGTTCTTCTGCCAATGTTGAGTCGGGATCAATGTCGTTGTTTGGTTCATCTGCTTCCAATATTACTAGTTCTGCGGTAGCTGCAATTGGAACGTCGATTTCATTACCAGGTGTATCAGATCGTGGTGTGGAGTTGACGTTTTCCAGTGACTCTAGAATCTGGTCAGCATGGCATCTTACAATGCTCTCCCCAACGTCCACGGTATACATGAGAGGTCCTTGTCGTGTACAAATCGTTCCTGGTTGCCATTTCTCAGTGCGGTAGTCCCGGGCCAAAACTGGTTGACCTATCTTAAAACTCCTGGTCGGCCTTTCATTCATATTCTGAAACTGCCTGTTCTCCACATCTCTTCGGACGTTTGGCTTAACCAAATCCAAGCGGCATCGTAGTCTTCGATTGAAGATCATGGCTGGAGTTTGGTTGGTAACCGCATGTGTCGCATTCCAGTAGGCAAACAAGAAGTTGTCCACCTTGTGTTGTAGGGGTATATCTTCATTACACATTGCCTTGATAGCCTTCTTGAATGTTTGGACAAACCTCTCGGCCAATGCATTAGTGGCTGGATGATATGGGGCAGATGTGTAATGCTTAACACCATTGTTCTTTAAGAACCTCCAGAACTCTTCAGACACAAACTGTGGTCCATTGTCAGAGCAAATCTGTTCAGGCAGCCCATTCCTGGCGAATATGGTTTGTAAAACTGTGATAGTTTTTTCCGTGGTGGTTGAGGACATTTTTATTACCTCTGGCCACTTTGAATGTGCATCCACCGCAATTAAAAACATTGAGTCCATGAAGGGACCAGCAAAATCAATGTGCACCCTTTGCCATGGAGATGAGGGCCACTCCCATGGATGCAGAGGAGCTTGTGGTGGGGCGTTTTGGACCTTCTGGCATCCTGCACAGCTCTTGGTCATCTCTTCGATTTCTCTATCGATTCCCGGCCACCACACAAACGCTCTGGCTAAGTTCTTCATTTTTACCCCATCCAGATGACCCTCATGAAGCTCATTGAGCACTCTATCCGTCAACTTAGGTGGAATTACTACTCTGGATCCACACATCAAGGTTCCTCTGCACACTGACAGCTGTTCTCTTCTCAGCGAGAATGCTGGCAGCAGTGGTTCGCCATGTGCTGGCCATCCCTTCACCATTAAATCATAGACCCGTTATAGTTTCGGGTCATTCCGTGTTTCCTTTTCTATGTTTGCATTCGTCACAGGGAGACATTCGACTATGGTCGAGTGGAATAACTCCATTGGATCCACTGCAAGGTCGTCTTCTTCCACCGTCGGCAACGGTAGACGTGACAATCCATCAGCATTTCCATGCTGTTTAGTTCCTTTGTACTCGATGTCATATTGGTGTGCCCCTAGGAAAAGGGACCATCTCTGCAGCCGTTGTGCTGTCATTATCGGTACGCCCTTCTGAGGGTTGAAAATGGAGACAAGAGGTTGATGATCGGTTAGTAGAGTAAATTTTTGACTGTGCAGGTAGTGATTGAACTTCTGCACCCCCCACACTAGGCTGAGGGCCTCTGTCAATCTGGGCGTAGTTACGCTCGGCAGAAGTTAACGAGCGTGACGCAAAAGCTATCGGCCTCTCTAAACCATCAAGGAATTTATGTGACAGTACCGCCCCAATGCCGTAGGGAGACGCATCACACGCCAGCCTGATTGGCAGTGCTGGGTTGTAGTGAGCCAAAACTTCCCTTGAAGTGATTAAGTCCTTACTCTTCTGAAAAGCACGCTTACAATCATCACTCCATTTCCATGCTACCCCCGTTCGTAGCAGGGCATACAGCGGGTGCAGAATTGTCGACAAATTCGGCAAAAACTTATGATAGTAATTCACCAATCCGAGGAATGACCTCCGTTGCGACACATTCTCAGGCGCTGGGGCCTTAACAACCGCTTCAATTTTGTCAGGGGACTTATGTAACCCCTCTTCATCAATCACGTGGCCACAATACGATATCTGTTTCTTAAAAAATTCGCACTTGGGGCGGTTGGCTCGCAGCCCATGTTCCCGTAGTCTAGTGAGCACCTGTTCTAGGTTGTTAAGGTGTTCACTGTCATCTTCACCTGTTACAAGGATGTCGTCCAAGTAACACCGAGTCCCCGGAATCCCTTGCAGGACTTGTTCCATCGCTCTTTGCCATATCGCCGGAGCCGATGCTACTCCGAATGCCAATCGATGATACTGGTAAAGACCTTTGTGAGTGTTTATCGTGAGATACTTCCTAGAGGACTCTTCGACCTCCATCTGCAAATATGCTTGTGCCAGGTCAATTTTTGTAAAACGCTTTCCTCCAGACAGTGAGACGAAGATGTCTTCTATCCTTGGAAGAGGATATCGTACTGTGTGAAGGACTGGGTTCACCGTCACCTTGAAATCCCCACAGATGGGAATCTTCCTTGGCTCCCCGGACTTATTGCTTTCTTCATGACAGGAACGATGGGTGTCGCCCACTCGCTCCAGTCGACCTTAGACAACACGCCCGCCTTCTCCAGCTCTGCCTCGACAGCTGGACGAATTGCATATGGTACCGGTCTCGCTTTGAAAAACTTGGGAACTGCATTCTCTTCTATTTTTAACGAGGCGGTTACACCTTTAAGCGTGCCCAGTTCTTGTTGAAATACCTCTTTGGCGTTAGCTAAGATTGTTGACAATCGTCCAGGAGTGAAGTCTTCATCTTTTTTACCGTCCACCGTCATTGCATGAATGGAATGCCAATCTAAGTTTATCTTCCTGATCCATTCCCGTCCCAATAACGGTGTCCACCATTTGGCAGTATGTAGAGATATAATTTCCGTATTTTCTTGCCATTGTATTCGACAGGCACCCTTATTTTTCCTCTGGGGTATACTTTTTACCCCGTATACGTCGTCAAGACGATGGATGTCTCTCTCAAGGGTATGTGTGAAAATAGCCGCTCGTAGTCTCGTCGATTCATGACGGTTAGCGCTGATCCTGTATCCAATTCCATTTTAACTTGGGACCCTGCTATCGTGAGGGTGACCCAAATGGTTCGGTGATCCTCTTTTGCGATTACATTGTGAAGTTTGAGACAGCTTCGACTCCTGTTCCCGGATTCACTAATCGCTCATCTGGTCTTCGGAACTACTGTCCGTCATCTTTTGTACTTTCTTGTACGGTTCCTTAGTAGCCTTTTTGTTGTCGCTGGTCTTCTTCCCAGACCTGCAAACTCGTGCAATGTGTCCCATCTTCCCGCATTGCCTGCATATTTTGTCTTTGGACCAGCAGTCCTTCTGGTCATGGTTAGTTCTGCCGCAGCGATAACATTTTGCAAATCCCCGTGTCATTTCGTGGGTGCCGTATTCCTGTGGTTTTTGTTGAATTTCTGCAGCTCCCCTGGCTGCTGCTTCATACGATACTGCCACGCTGAAAGCCTTATCTAGCGTCAGCTCTTTTTCTGAGAGTAACTTCTTCTGTGTTCCTTCACGCAGGAGTCCACAGGCAAATTTGTCCCGTAGGGTATCTGCCAGTCCTGCTCCGAACTGGCAGTGCTTTGATAGCTTGCGTAGTTCCGTAAGATACTCAGCATTGCTCTCATCTTTGTGCGGAGTTCTCCTGTGGAATTTAAATCTTTCTGCTATAAACAGCGGTGCAGGGTTTAAGTGTTCCTGTAGGACAGCAACAATTTCGTTAAAACTCTTCGCCTTCGGTTTGGCTGGAGTAATCAGATCCCACAATAGGCCGTACGTTCTAGCGCCCATTAAATTTAGCAATATCGATGCCCTTTTCCCCTCCGCTATTTCGTTTGCCTCGAAATATACCTCGACTCTTTCCACATACATGGTCCAGTCCTCTATTGTATTATCAAAAGCAGTGATACAGCCAGTCTTCGGCATCTTGCAAATCTAAAATGGCGCCTCCCGCGCTTTGCCTTCTTCCCCGATTTAACAAAATGGCGCCTCCCGCGCTTTGCCTTCTTCCCCGCTGTTGTTAGCGCTGCTTTCCACGGTTTCTTGCGCGTTTAAAATTGATTTTTTTTCTTTTATTATTTTCCCGTCGTGGAGCGGACCCTCTGGGACACTTCCCTCTCTCTTCTTCGGTCCGAACGCTGCCCAGCTTCGAAGCACCGGCCGCGCCCTGTGTGCTCCACCCTCTCTCTCGGCTTCCCGACTCGCTGCCCGGCCCCATTGAAAAGCCACCCGATCGAGCTCTAGCCCGCCGCAGCCCAGGAAGGATCAGTGCACTACCTGCCACCAGCCCGATTAGCTGGGAAACCACAGACCGAGGAACCAAGCCTGGCTCTGGACAGTCTCTCCTGCAAGTTTTCAATCCGACGATTTGGAGGGTGGTTGCCCACGGTCGACGCCCGTTTCTCGAGTTTCTTTGGATTTTATTACTTTTTTTCTTTCTTCTGGCTTCGACCTTCAATAACGTCGTCTGAGGTGCTGCCGAGTTGCAGGTAAGTTCATTTCTTACTCGTCGCCAGTGTTACGTCCGCGAATAATTGAGACACGGACAGCAGGAGTGAACAAAATAAGTCTTTACTGGTGGAAGTCAAGTGAAACTAAAAACACAGAGGCTCACTAGCGCCTTTTATACAGGGGTGGTCACTGCCGGTACTGCAGTCGGAGACCAGTTATTCTCTTAAAAGGTACATACACAACATACAATATTACCAAAATTGGTGGGAGACCAGAGGATTGGGAAATTTTTAAAAACCAGCAAAGGATGGCTAAATAATACAGATGATGAATTATGAGAGTAAACTGGCAATAAACATTAAAACAGATAGTAAGAGCTTCTATAGGTATATAAAAAGGAAGAGGGTAGCAGAAGTAAACGTTGCTCCCTTAGAGGATGAGACTGGGGAATTAATAATGGGAAATGGGGAAATGGCAGAGAATCTGAACAAATATTTTATATCTGTCTTCACGGTAGAAGACATCAACAACATCCCAATAATGGATAATCAAGGGGCCACAGGGAGGGGGGAACTAAAACCAATCACTATCACTAAGGAAATAGTACTTGGTAAAATAATGAGTCTAAAAGATGCTAAGTCCCCTGGACCAGATGGCCTGCATCCCAGGGTCTTAAAAGACGTGGCTGCAGAAATAGTAGATGCATTGGTTGCAATATACCAAAATTCCCTGGACCCTGGAGAGGTCCCAGTGGATTGGAAAATCACAAATGTAACACCCCTATTTAAGAAATGAGGGAGACAGAAAGCAGGAAACTATAGACCAGTTAGCCTAACATCTGTCGTTGGGAAAATGCTGGAGTCCTTCATTAAGGAAGCAGTAGCAGGGCATTTGGAAAATCATAATGTAGTCAAGCAGAGTCAGCATGGTTTTATGAAAGGGAAATCATGTTTAACAAACTTGCTGGAGTTCTTTGAGGAGGTATCGAGCAGGGTGGACAAAGGTGAACCAATGGATGTGTTGTATTTAGATTTACAGAAGGCATTCGATAAGGTGCAATATAAAAGGTTACTGCATAAGATAAGAGCTCACGGAGTTGGAGGTAATATATTAGCATGGATAGAGAATTGGCTAACTAACAGAAAGCAGAGAGTCGGGATAAATGGGTCATTTTCCGGTTGGCAAATGGTAACTAGTGGGGTGCCACTGGGATCGGTGCTGGGGCCACAACTATTTACAATTTACATTAATGACTTGGATGAAGAGACTGAGTGTAACGTAACCAAGTTTGTGGATGATACAAAGATGGGTGGGAAAGCAAGTTGTGCAGAGGACTCAAAGAACCTGCAAAGGGATATAGACAGGCTAAGTGAATGGGCAAACATTTGGCAGATGGAGTATAATGTGGGTAGGTGCGAGGTTATCCACTTTGGCAGGAAAAATAAAAAAGTAAATTATTTAAATGGAGAGAGATTACAAAATGCTACAGTTCAGAGGGACCTGGGGGTCCTTGTGCATGAAACACAAAAAGTTAGCATGCAGGTACAGCAAGTAATCAAAAAGGCAAATGGAATGTTGGCCTTTATTTCAAAGAGGTTGGAGTATAAAAGCAGGGAAGTCCTGCTACAACTGTACAGGGTATTGGGGAGACCACACCTGGAGTGCTGCTTACAGTTTTGGTCTCCTTATTTAAGGAAGGATATACAGGAAACTTTTTTTTTTTAAATCCAGCACGGACGGGACCGACGTGGTGCCGGTTCATCAAAAATTCCGGATAACCGAACGCTATAGTAAAAGATAGGGAGAGCTGACAGCTCCGCATAAAGCAACAAACCCTGTTGCTTAGCAACTGTAGAACAGAGTCAACATGGATTTACAAAGGGTAAATCGTGCTTGACTAATCTATTGGAATTTTTTGAGGGAGTAACTGGTAGAATAGATGGGGGAGAGCCAGTAGATGTGGTGTACCTGGACTTCCAAAAGGCCTTCGATAAGGTCCCACATAAAAGATTAGCATGGAAAATTGAGGCTCATGGGATAAAGGGGAAAGTTTTGGCGTGGATAGGGAACTGGCTGTCAGATAGAAAACAGAGAGTTGGAATAAACGGCTCATTTTCTGAATGGCAGGCAGTAACAAGTGGGGTACCACAGGGATCTGTCCTGGGCCCCCAGCTGTTCACAATTTACATTAATGACCTGGATCAGGGAGTCGGATGCAGCATTTCCAAATTTGCAGACGACACTAAACTAGGAGGGGGGGTGGGCTCAGAGGAAGAGACCAGGAAGCTCCAGAGCGATTTGGACAGACTGGGCGATTGGGCGGATAAATGGCAGATGCACTATAATGTGGACAAGTGCGAAGTTATCCACCTTGGGTGCAGGAACGGGAGGGCAAATTATTATTTAAATGGCAATAGATTGGGAGAGGGGGAAGTACAGAGAGACCTGGGTGTTCTTGTACACCAGTCACTGAAGGCGAGCATGCAGGTGCAACAGGCGGTCAAGAAGGCAAACGGTATGCTGGCCTTCATAGCAAAAGGGTTAGAATACAGGAACAGGGATACCTTGCTGCAGCTGTACAGGGCACTGGTGAGACCACACCTCGAGTACTGTGTACAGTTTTGGTCGCCTCATCTGAGGAAGGATGTTCTTGCCATGGAGGGGGTGCAGCGGCGATTCACCAGGCTGATACCAGGAATGGCGGGAATGACCTATGAGGAGAGACTATGTAGTTTAGGGATGTACACACTGGAGTTTAGAAGATTGAGAGGGGACCTCATAGAAGTGTATAAAATTCTGACAGGTCTAGACAGACTGGATGCAGAAGGAATGTTTCCCTTGGCGGGTGAGAACAGAACTAGAGGACATAATTTAAGGATAAGGGCTAAACCATTTAGGACAGAGATGAGGGGGAATTTCTTCACTCAGAGAGTGGTGAACCTGTGGAACTCATTGCCACAGAGGGCAGTGTATGCCAGCTCATTAAATATATTTAAGAGGGAATTAGATATATTTCTACGGGCAAAAGGGGTTAAGGGTTACGGAGAGAAGGCGGGGACGGGATACTGAATTAAAGGATCAGCCATGATCTCATTAAATGGCGGAGCAGGCACGAAGGGCCGAATGGCCTACTCCTGCTCCTATCTTCTATGTATCTATGTAATGGCCACAAGTGCCAAGCGTCTCTGTAGCTTAGCAACAGCTGCAGCCACACCCTATCACAGCAACAGATGGAGCAAGAGAAATACAATATGAAGTAAAACCTACTCCTGAATTTTGCCGGTTAACCGAGATTTCCGGTTATTTAGGTGCCGGTAAATCGAAAGTTTCCTGTACTTGCAATGGAGGCAGTTCAGAGACGATTCACTAGGTTAATGCCAGAGATGAGGGGGTTGACTTATGAGGAAAGATTGAGCAGGCTGGGCCTATACTCATTGGAATTTAGAAGAATGAATAAAAGGTGATCTTATTGAAACATATAAGATACTGAGGAGGCATGACAAGGTAAATGCAGAGAGGCTGTTTCCCCTCATGGGGAAATCTAGAATGCGGGGTCACAGTTTTAGACTAAAGGGTCGCCCTTTTAGAACTGAGGTGAGGAGGAATTTCTTCTCTCAGAGGGTCATAAATCTGTGGAATTCTCTGCCCCAGAGAGCTGTGGAGGCTGGGTCAATAAATACATTTAAGGTGAAGATAGACAAATGTTTGCAAGATAAGGGAGTGAAGGTTTATGGGGAGCAGGTGGGGAAGTGGCTTTAACCCAAGGTCAGTCATGATCTTATTGAATGGCGGAGCATGCCAGAGGGGCCAAGTGGCCTATTCCTGCTCCAATTTCTTATGTTATGAAAGGATGTTTCCAATTCTGAAATGACTGTAAAGTATCAGTACAGAAATTAAGAAAACATTTTTTTTTTTTTTTTTTTTAAATTTAATTCTGTCAAACATGCTTTCAGACACAATAAATGTTCAAACTTCAAACACAGTAAACTGCAGCAAATACCAAGATTTGATACTGTAGATTAATTCAAACATTTGAGTTAAGCATGGCCCTCATATTTTGTTTATTCATTTATGGGACCTGGGCATCGCTGGCAAGGCCAGCATTTATTGCCCATTCCTAGTTGCCCTCGAGAAGGTGGTGGTGAGCCATCTTCATGAACCGCTGCAGACCGTGTGGTGATGGTGCTCCCACAGTGCTGTTAGGGAGGGAGTTCCAGGATTTTGACCCAGCGACGATGAAGGATCGGCGATATACTTCTAAGTCAGGATGGTGTGTAACTTGGAGGGGAACTTGTAGGTGGTGGTGTTCCCATGCGCCTGCTGCCCTTGTCCTTCTAGGTGGAAGAGGTCGCGGGTTTGGGAGGTGCTGCCGAAGAAGCCTTGGCGAGTTGCTGCAGTGCATCTTGTCGATGGTACACACTGCAGCCACAGTCTGCCGGTGGTGGAGGGAGTGAATATTTAAGGTGGTGGATGGGGTGCCAATCAAGCGGGCTGCTTTGCCCTGGATGGTGTCGAGCTTCTTGAGTGTTGTTGGAGCTGCACTCATCCAGACAAGTGGAGAGTATTCCATCACACTCCTTACTTGTGGCTTGTAGATGGTGGAAAGGTTTTGGGGAGTCAGGAGGTGGGACACTCGCCGCAGAATACCTAGCCTCTGACCTGCTCTTGTTGCCAGTATTTATGTGGCTGGTCCAGTTAAGTTTCTGGTTAATAGTGGCCCCCAGGATGTTGATGCTGGGGGATTTGGTGATGGTAATGCCATTGAATGTCAAGGGGAGGTGGTTAGACTCTCGCTTGTTGGGGATAGTCATTGCCTGGCACTTCTGTGGTGCGAATGTTACCTGCCACTTATCAGCCCAAGCCTGAACATCGTCCAGGTCTTGTTGCATGTGGGCATGGACTGCTTCATTATCTGAGGAGTTGTGAATGGCGCTGAACACTGTGCAGTCATCAGCAAATATCCCCATTTCTGACCTTATGTTGGAGGGAAGGTCATTGATGAAGCAGCTGAAGATAGTTGGGCCTAGGAGACTGCCCTGAGGAACTCCTGCAGCAATGACCTGGGGCTGTGATGATTGACCTTCAACCACCACAACCATCTTCCTTTGTGTTAGGTATGACTCCAGCCAGTGGAGCGTTTTCCCATTGATTCCCATTGACTTCAGTTTTTCTAGGGCTCCTTGATGCCAGACTCGGTCAAATGCTGCCTTGATGTCAAGGGCAGTCACTCTTACTTCAACCTCTGGAATTCAGCTCCTTTGTCCAGTTGAGATGTTTAACTGAAGCCCCACTTGCCTACTCAGATGGATGTAAAAGATCCCATGACACTAGTCAAAGAGCAGGTGAGTTCTCCTGATGTCAAGCAACATCACCAAAGCACATTATCTGGCCAGTCATCTCACTTGTGTTTGTGGGATATTGCCACATTTCCCTATATTACAACATTGCTTCATTGGCTATGAAGCATTTTGGAAGGTCCTGAAGACATGAAAAGCACTATATAAATACAAGTTATTTATTTCCTTATGGCACAAAATGATGGTGATTACAATGGTGAGCACTCAAATTTGAGGTTGAAATGCACATACGGTTTCAACAGTTTACAGTTGAATATATGAAATTTCCTGTTAAACTGGGAAAAGTCATGATGTGGAAATGCACATACATTTAAATGCCTACTGCAACTACCTACTTCCATATTTGCTTTTACAGCCAGGAGGGAAGGGCATGCTAGTCACTGAAGATCAGATACTAAGAACTGTGCTTCTGCAGGATGTACTCAATGTTATCTTTAGTTTTATGGATATGCCTTTGAGCTCTTATTGGAGGCATAAATTCATAATCTCTGTTTAAAAGTATGTCAAATAATTTTTAGTTGTTCTCCAAAGCATATTAAAAAAATGCCAGGTTTACATTTCTGGCTTAATTTCTCATCTATCATGAAAGCAGCTTGACCTTAAAACATCTGTGCCCTTTAATTACATTTGCTCCATATAAGGATGGGCAATAAACACTGGCCTTGCCAGCGATGCCCCTGTCCCGTGAATGAATTAAAAAAAAGTAGGAGCTAAAATAAACAATTATATCCCTCAGCCATTCATTCTGAAGATTTTGGAACTGTGATCAAATTTACTGAAGGGTCACGAATTTCATAACTTATGTGGCCAGTTTATTCTAGCATCATGGAAGCCTTTTATTTTTGAACACATTTAATATTTTACCATTAACTCAAGCACATCATCAAATTACAGGACCCGTCATCTACCTCGAACGCGCAAACTGTGGGTCAATTACAGAATCATGCAGCGTACAATAAAAGAACACAAAAAAAACTGGCGCACTAGTTTTTTTTAAAGACTTCTTTTAATGGGGAGCTGCAAAATTATGACGTATGCTCACACTGTAACCCCAACATTAAAATGTTGTATTTCTAAGTGTAATATGACTGCTCTTGAACAACAGCAAGAGAAAGAAGTGCAGTGTGTATGAAACTGCCATCCTGCCTGATGTGTAGCATTTACTGGATACAACTTGCACAACAGAAAAAGCAGATAGACAATCAAGCAGCCAAACATCTGCATTAAAGAAAACCAAGGGTCTGTCATTCGGATCAATCATAAAGGACAAAAACATAAACTGCATCACATTCAATTTTTTTGGCCTTTTGCTTTAAGCACAAATCTCCACCATCTGGTACAGCAGTTCTTCTTTAACCAGAGGGCGGGTAGAGGAACAGCCAACAGAAGATTAAACCAGAATCCGCCATAGTTTCCAGTAATTCACATCACAGACCTGCTGTATGCCGAACTCAAAAAGATAAAACATTCAGAGAAAGTAAGCCAGCAAAATGCAAACAGCTTCCACATATACAAGACTGTTGCAATAGAACACTAATATGATCCACTGAAAACAAGTGGTCATAGTGGGTTCGTTTGAATGGTGCCAATTTATGTGCAGAGTAAGAATTAAGTTTAGTTGCACTGCAACAGAGAAGTATTCTGGGGATTACATATATAAGTTGCAAAGTGCATTAAGACAGCAGTCATCAAGACAGACAACAATGGCCTTTTGCAGCCATAAAAGAGGAAAAACGTTAAAAAAAATTGCCAAAAAGTAAAATTAAATTTGAAATCATTTGTTTTCAAGAGAAATGATGTAGTTGATGCCAATTTACACTTCTATACTGCCTTTAATCTGGTAAAGCGTCACAAAATGTTTCACAGAGCGGCGATCAGACACTGAGTGAATTGTGAAGTTAGGGAAATGGAGGAGTTTAGGAACAAAATTCCAGGTTGCAGGACCAAAATGACTGGAGTGTAGTAGTCCAGATTCCGAAAAGTAGAGATCTGAGCTAGAATGCAGGGCTAGAACGAGGACATTAAGTGATTTGCAAAAATGATGAACTGGGCTAATGGATAAACAGAATTTAGTGCAGGATAGGATGCAGACAAAGCTCTGGGTGAACTGGAGTTTGTGCAAGATGGAATTTGGGAGGTTAGCTAGGAGGGTGGTGGGAAAGTTGAGCCTGGATGTTACAAAGGCATGGATGAGAATGATAGTAGCAGTGAGGCGAGATGGAGATGGAAATGGCAATACACAGTCAAGGCAGTGGGCTGGATGTTGGGTTCGAAGGTGAATGCAGGACAGAGCAGAACTGTTGGGTTCAGCCTGAGCAGAGAATGGAATAGAGGGTGAGGATAGAGCTTCTGCTCTTTAATTAGAAGAAGTTTTATTCACCCCCAGCAAAACTTGATGTCAGACAGAGAGACACAATCTTGGAGTTGAGGGTGGTGGCGGAGAATTAAAGCTGGGTGCTGTCTGCATAGATAGGGAAACGGACCCCCATATGTACAGATCACATTAAACGGAAGAGCGCTCTCACTCTTCAAACTAGAACATTTCCATTTTTTATGATATTTTAGACAAGCCAATATATTGCAAATTTAAAATGACACTATCAGCCATTTCTGAAAATAGCAATTTGTAATTTGTCTGTGTGGGGGTACGTGGAAGGGGGAGGGAAAAGATGAGACAACACACAAATCTATCTTGCAATAGCTACTGGTTTCAAGGGAAGGTGTCCAGCCAATTCCCCGGTGTTGTTGGTCACCTACTCTTGCAAATTAACTTGCGGTCTTACAATATTAATGCAAAGCAAGCTTATAATCTCATACTGAAGCCACGCTAGTTGATGTGCAAGTCAGGTATCAAAAACAAAGTCCACTCCAATAGCTTGAAATCTGCTCTTATTACTCTCCAATTTAAATTGAAAAACTTATTAACATAAATGCCTTTCCAATGAGAAAGCAGTCCTTTGATCTGGTATGTTGGCATATCATCCAGAGGAATGATATAGGTGGGGGGGGGTGGAAATCAGTCTCAGCTCCCCCATTTCAACCACGCATCTTCATGCTGCAGAGGTGAGAAGGGACACCGTGAAGCAAAGCAGCACCCAGATTACAATTTCCAAAGGTTCAATTAAACTTTCTGAAAAGAACTTGAAAGGATTTCAAACACTATTTGGTTTTGGAAACAATTTAAAGTAGCACATAAATCAAGCATTATATTGAAAATTATGTGTTGTACATCTTTTAGCCTGAACAATTTAGTCAAATAGCACAGTTTTCAATAGGACAGGAGAGCATGGTAGAAAATCTATGGAACTTTCACTGCAAAATAACTCAGCAATAGCCAAAGCACAGCTCATGTTAGAAGAGAAATCAGGCATAAATGGACAGCCTAATATGAAATAGTGAACCATGGTATAGTGGTGTTGTGGTTATGGAATTGCACTAGCAACCCAGAAGTTGAAATCAAAGCCAACCATACCATGTTGTGAAACTGAATTCAATAAATCTTGTAATGTATGGGGTAGCAACAGAAAAATAATGACCGGGAAAGCAGTTGTTTTGTTGCAAAACCTTAAACGACTCATGAATATCCTTCGGAGAAAGAAGCTGCCATCCCTACCTAGTCTGGCCTTTTGAAATAACCTAGCAAACCCCTCAAGTGTACAAAAAAGATCAATACAGAAGGTAGTCCACCACCTTCTCAAGAAAACTAGGGACATGTAATAAATGCAGCCTTACCCACATCCCGAGAACAAATAATAAAAATATCAGGGCAGGTGTTAGTAAGGTCATAGACTGGGCAGAGGCAGCAAGCGTGTTGATGGAATAGCATCATGGTGAAGAGACAAGAGACGCCACGGCTGAGCAGAAGCTCCAGAGACAAGTGCAGTTGCAGGGAAAAGGCGCCTGTAGTTGCTGATGTGATGTACTTGGAGACCTTCAATTTTCACATTACAATTATACTTGTCCATAGCCCCAGCTTCTGCTCCCTTGACCCCACTCCCAATCACCAAAATTCCCTCCCTGGTCCCCAAGCTAGCTGACATTGTAAATGTCACTTTGCAGCCTTCCAGACTAAATATCAAGTTCAACAATTTCAGATCATAACCTCAGCCCCTATTACTTTTTTACTTATAATTTTTTCCACCCCTTTGTTTTGGGTCTCCCTTTCCCCCCCCCCCCCCAACTTTCCTTTTGTTTCTCTCCCCCACCTGGCAGCTGTCTCCTATCCTGCCAGCACACTTCACACCTAATCTCAGCTGTCTTTTGTCTCCACTGGCCTATTACCATCTCGTCTGGTTTCGAATACCTTTTATTGTCTCTTTTACTTCTTTTGTTCGATCGCAGCCCTGCCTTCGATCTATTTTCTTTTCTTTCCAGTTTTGAAGAAGGGTTTCGACCCGAAACGTCAACTCAAATTTCTCTCCACGGATGTTGCCTGACCTGCTAAGTTTTTCCAGCAATTTCTGTTGTTATTTTGTAAATGGTTGCCTCTTTTCAGGCACTGTCCCCCCTTCCCTTTCAAAAAAAGTAACACCAAACCCCATCCTCAACAAAAAAAAACCACCCTCGACCAATGTTCCCACTAAGGTGCATGGCCACACAGTTGGCAATGCCTTCAGCACCTAGGCCCCACATTTTGGAATTGCCCACCTTAAATCCCTTGTCTCTCCACCACCCTCGAGTTTCTCACATGCACATTATATGTCTGTGATGCATGTTGCGTTCAGTGTATAGGTGTAATGTCAAAAACCTGTGTTGCTTTTTAAAACAGCCAACCCTGCCAAACCAATAACAACTTAAATACCCTAATATTCTATTATTTATACAGAGCCTTGTGCTAGAAGGTGCATCAACCAAAAAGCTGTGCTGGTGAAGTGTTTCGAGTGGTATATTGCACCTTGACTGGAAAATATGAAAACAGAAATCCTTTTAATTAAAGGTTTAATCAGATCTAAGAAAATGTTTCATTCTAACTTGAGCTTTTTATGCTACGTTTTTGATAGTTTAAAATGATTTTTGTATGTATTCAGTTTTTTTTCTTTTAAACTTCACGTATGAAACGATTTTTTTTAAATAGCATTCAGTGTGTAATTGCAAATTTGACAGATTGGTGCTTTGGTATCCTTTTACTGCAGGCCACAACCGAGGTACATTATCCCTCCTTGTCCTCAACTCTCTGTGGCCAATATCCTCCATCGCCTCTCCTTTGGGATCCACCTCTGTGCTACTAGCCTTTCATGGTTCCACTTCTACCTATCCCAACATAACCAGCACATTTCCTGCAATGGCTTCTCCTCCCATCCTCACAGAATTATACCAGCATACTTCAAGGTTCTGTCCTTGGTTTTCTCCGGTTTGTCATTTACATGCTGTTTCTCAACATCATCAATAACCAGCTTACAAGCTGAGGATATTCAGCTTTACCCATCTGTAAACATCAGCCCATCCAAAACTCTGCTGCCCATATCGTATCCCACACTAAGTCCTGCTTGTCTACTATCCTTGCTGATCTACATCGGCTCCCAGTTCCCCAATGCCTCAAATTTAAAATTCTCATCCTTATGTTGAAATTCCTTCATGGCCTCACCCCTTCATACCTCTGTAACCTCCTCCCTCGCAACCCCCCCCCCCCCACTCCATTCTTCTGACTCTAGCCTCGTGTGCATTCCCTACCTCCGCTCCACTTCTAGCTGCCGTGCCATCAGCTGTCTAGTCCCCACACTCTGGAATCCCCTCCGCCTCTCCTCCTTTAAGACCGTTCTGAAACCCACCTATTTGACCATGCTTCCTTGGCTAGGCATCCAATTTCTTTTCTTGCACCCCTGTGAGACAGCTTGGGGCACCTTTTCTATGTTAAAGTTGCAATATAAATATAAATCCAAGTTGTTGTTGTGCTAGACGTTCATATTTGATGCAAATTCACAAGCTCACAGGAACTGGCTTAGTATGACCAAGTGGAGAGTAATTTACCCCAATTTCATTTTGAAGCAAAAACTCCTCCTTCATCTTGTCGGAATCTGATTTAGGAAACTAGGATCAAACTGCAGGTAGACTATCCTTTATCCGAAAACCTTGGGACCAGCTGGGTTTTGGTTTTCGGAATTTTTCGGATTTCAGAAGGTTTTCATCTCCGTATCTGACAACAAACACTGTTGCTTAGCAACAGCTTGTAAACACTCGGGCCCTGCCTTGGAAGCGTCTCTGAAGCTGTTGCTAAGCTACAGAGACTCTTTCCACAGCCTGACTGTTTAAAAAAATGCTAGAGGAAGAAAAATACCTAACAAAACGGCTGCTGATTTCTGCCGTTAGATCGAGGTTTCCGGCTCCCCCTGCTCCGTATCTGAATTCCTTGACTTAGCAGGGGTCTGGAGCTCGACTGCCACCGCCAGTTGTGGGAAAGCCGGATATCGGCTGACTCCTACACTAAGCTGGCCCGCAAATCAGGTCGGGGGGGGTGGCGTGGGGGGAAGAAAAGACTATCGGACGGGCCGCTGTATTGTTGGGTTCACTCTCCCGGTACCGCCTTCACACTGCCCAGCCCGGCCTGCAATCTCCTACCCAGGAGGGAACTCTGTGACCCTCTGCCCTGCTCACAGGGAAAGGCAGAGCTCCCGGACCACTCCTGTCATGTTTGGCGCCACTCGGGTCATGTCGTGCGCACGACTTACCCTCCACGAAAAAACTTTCGGTTTTTAGAGGTTTTCGGAAGTGCGGATAAAGGATAGTCTACCTGTAGTAGAAGTGGCCAATACAAAACATCTGTATTAAAAGCAAGTAGATACATCAGACAAGCAGTTTAAACAATTTCCTACCTCCTGGTATACAAAATGACTCATAGCAAGCCTCAATATAAATTCAGGATGGGAAGCTTAACTAAACACTGATAGCACAAATACTTTTATGAATTTGTTGTGCTTAAGATACGGGATGTTAGTGTTGGATAGAACATTTGCTAGTCTAGGCACCCATGTCAGCATCAAGCATTCCTCGGTCAAATATAGCAGTTAAGTGTGGAGTAAAACTCCCTCTCCTCTGCCAACAATGTGCCTCAGCCCAAGCTCAGAAGTGCATCAATATTACATTTTCCATTTAGCACAACTACCATTGTGTGATCTGTCTGAGTGAGATAAATTTTACAAGAGGCCTCTGTAAATCATTCGAGTACAATAGAGTGCACTGAAGTGCAGTCACAGAAATAAAAGCAATGGGAATTCTGACCGGATCTGTTAACTAAAAATATAACAGGTGTAATATTAGTAAGTTCCTGTACCATTTCTGTCAAATAAGAATGGTATTTACTGCATTTAATTCTAGTGCATGTCTCCCAAATTAATCACTCTGTTCTACAGTCTGACCTGGACAAAATGCAAGCCAGGAGTACTTGCTGTCAATTACTGTGTTGGAGGCATCACAAATGAGCCTGATCCAGCCCACATCCAGCATGCACACATGCACTTTTTGTTTAGCAAAAGTCACTGGATGGTAATCGGGAATGGAAACACCGGATGAACAACTCCTGCAAAGCTGAGGGAAGCAGAGGCCAACTGTACATCCTTACCATCATTCCAACCAGAAATAAGTTAACTCAACATAAATCACGGATTGAACCTGGGACCTTCTTGGTAGAGAAAGATTCCTTAAGCAGCTTAAAATAGCATCTGGAGCAGCAGAAAGTCAAATTATCATTAGGTTATTCACTGTGCTGCTCAGCCCATGAATGCAGTCATGGTTTGCAAAACCTGTGGCTAGATAGCTTCTTCAATAGATTAACATAGGTAGAGTCCATGCTAAATGAACATTAGTTGCCAAAAGTATGAAGACTCTTTCATTCTATATTTTCTTATGCACTTTTGTAGAAAAATGGTTTGTGCTAGAATTAGAAATCTTAGACCATAAGGAATCTAGGAACACAATGAAGTCATTCAGCCCTGAAATAGCACTGGAACTATCACATTCCATGAAGTATTTGATTATCTCGCTCCACACCTGCCTTTAGGCATTTTTACATTGCCATTTGTTTAGGATAGATTGCAGAGACGGGTTGTTCGTCCGTCTGCTCTCTCACATTTGCATTGCTAAAGCTGTGGAAGGATTGTAAACTGCTTTTTTCTCGATCTGCAATTCTGCCACTAGGATAAGAAACACACATTTAGCAGTGCAAATGTAGAGAGCCGACACATACACATCAGTCTCCGAACATGCAACTTAAATGTGCATTAATGTAAACACATCTTTTATGGCATTCAATCCCATTCCAAACCAGCATAATGGTTAGCACTGTTGCCTCACAGCGCCAAGGACCCGGGTTCGAATCCGGCCTCGGGTGACTGTCTGTGTGGAGTTTGCACATTCTCCCCGTGTTTGCGTGGGTTTCCTCCCACAGTCCAAAGATGTGCGGGTTAGGATGATTGGCTATGATAAATTGACCCTTAGTGTTAGGGGGATTAAATACGTGGGGTTATGGGGATAGGGTGGGATATGTGTTGGTGTAGGGGTTACGGGGATCGGGTGGGATATGTGTCGGTGCAGGCTCGATGGGCCGAAATGACCTCTATCTGCACTGTGGGATTTCTGTGTGTGTTATCCAGGTCTATTCCTGAAGAAGTTAATGGACACAGCATCAGCTGCTTTGCTGGGAGTCTGTGCCATATACTGTAGATACTCATGCATAATGTGACAACTTTCCTCAATGTCCCAAACAAAAAAAATCCCCCCAAAAAATCATGACTCGTGAATATAACAAGGGTCAACAATAGTTGCCACTAAAAATTCCATTTGCATCAGAATTTAGCTGCATTTTCTAAATGAGCTATAGAGCAAAGTTAAGTTAGAAAACTGATGTTCAGTACAACACGTCTGCATTAAAGAAACCACTGCAAGCTCAGCAATATGATCTGGCAAAGTATTGGTCCAGTTTGCAGTTTTAACATTTAAAAAAAAAATACGCATCAATTCATCTCAATCCCAGGTCAAAACCCTCCCGATATAAACTTTCAATATTTAAAAACATTCAACAAAACACAAGCTAATAATTCTTCAAAACTCATTTTAAAAGGAGAAATGCTTGTGTTATAATATAAAAAACAAAAAAGCCACTATCCAGCTGTACTTCCTCCACACCATATCCAACTCAAACTAGAAGTGTGTTAACCTAATTGTAGCTATTTGTACAGTAGTTTATCAGTGTACAACATATCTCTTGTTAAAGAAATGTTGAAAATGTTCCACTTAAAATTGTTTATACCTGAACTGCTAATTGCTAAATGTTTGCCAGATATCCGGTTTCAAATTATAATCAATTTGTTTATAATGTTTGGTTTCTTGAAACAAAGTGTGGGAAAATGCTACTGCATAAGCTGAATGTGATTCTAGAGAAACTTTGGAACACAGCTTTTGGTCAATAGCTTTATAAACCAGTTCTCCAACTGGCAAGAAACTGGATATAAACTGAAATCATAGGGACACAAGTGTTTTCCAGTTCTGACAAAAGGTCATCGACCTGAAACGTTAACTCTGTTTCTCTCTCCACAGATGCTGCCTGACCTGCTGAATATTTCCAGCATTTTCTGTTTTTATTTCAGATTTCCAGCATCTGCAGTATTTTGCTTTTGTAATAGTATAAGCCCGGAATCCACTAGTTGACTGTACTACTCAGGATGCTGCAGTTACTGGTGCTCAACTTTCTCTAAACCCTAACTATTGCAAGGACTTCAAATTCAAGTCTCTAAAGACAGGCACAGTCCCCCGTTGCATCACTCCTGCAAACAGTGGGTTCAAACTTCCTACATTCCGGGAGTTACTCCATCAGTCAAATGGCTTGCTGGAACGCAGGAAATTTGGTCCTTTGATTTAAATACATGCATGCACCACCTCTATTATGGCTCTTTTAGAGTCTTGTTCCCCACAATGCCTATACATATATTACCTGCATTCAAATCAGCTCCCAAAGAGTAACCTAAATTTATTTTCTTATATACAAGTGTATTGGGGGGAAAATTCTGACTCAGTTTGCTAGCCTGTAAATATCTGTCCTTTAAATTAAACAGGTTCTGCAATCATAGACCAGGTGAAATAGCTTGTCAACTTCTATACCATCTATGTACTGCAGCTCAACATTTTAAGACCTGTTCCCTTCATATTCTCTCTCTCCAATGAAAAAAAGTTCAGCTGTGAACCTTGCCTCATTATGAGTACTAACTGATGCGCTATCAATTACTCATAAAAGACAGAGAGTTAGGAGAGTAACTAAAAGGCTTTTATTAACAAAGAACAGAGCATGCCTCTCGTGGTTGACTGGTTTCCAAGAAGGCAGGGGGCTGCAGAGCAGTCACCTTTATACCTGGGCATGTGGGTGGAGCCAGGGGCGGAGCCAGCTGAGGCATGCATAGATACAACAGTGTGCAACAACAAGTGGTGAACAACAATAACAGTGGTTTACCACATTCACCCCTTGTTTAAAATTGAGTCCGGCGGGGTGAAATGTACTAAAGGTTCGTGTAAGTAAGTCTATCAGGTGGCCTTGTATGCCGTCCTGATCGTCGTGGTGGCGGCGGTGATGGTGCAGCATCCAACGTTGAATCTGGCGTCTCATTGAGTGGTTGGGTGGTCAATGACGGGTCCTGGGGCTGCGGCATGCCGTCTACAGGGGTTGGGTTGTGGGTAGTGGTGGATGGCAATGGTAGTGTTTCAGGGGCACCCGAAGGTGCGAGGTCTCGTATGGAGACTGTGTCCTCCCGTCCATCCGGGTACGCCACGTAAGCATACTGGGGGTTGGCGTGGAGGAGGCTCACCCTCTCGACCAGGAGGTCCGTTTTATGGGACCTCACGTGCTTCCGCAGTAGGACGGGTCCTGGAGACGTCAGCCATGTCGGTAGCGAGGTCCCCGATGTGGACTTCCTGGGGAAAGTGAACATTTTTTCATGGGGGGTGGCATTGGTGGCCGTACAAAGCAGTGACCAAATGGAGTGGAGCGCCGCAGGGAGGACCTCCTGCCAGCGAGAGGTCGGAAGGCCCTTAGATTTTAAGTTTAAGAGGACGGCCTTCCAAACCGTCGCGTTCTCTCTTTCCACCTGGCCGTTCCCCCGGGGGTTGTAGCTGGTGGTTCTGCTTGTAGCAATACCTCTCGTGAGCAGGTACTGACGGAGTTCGTCGCTCATAAAGGATGAGCCCCGGTCGCTATGGATATAGCTAGGGAAGCTGAACAAGGCGAAAAGGTCATTCAGACATTTAATGACCGTGGTACTGGTCATGTCTGGGCAAGGGATGGCAAGCGGGAAACGGGAGTACTCATCAATTATGTTGAGGAAGTACACGTTGCGGTCAGAGGAGGGGAGGGGCCCTTTAAAATCGACGCTCAGGCGCTCGAAGGGGCGAGTGGCCTTGATCAGGCTTGCTCTGTCTGGCCTATAAAAATGCGGTTTGCACTCGGCACAGATTTGGCAGTTCCTGGTCATGGTCCTGACCTCCTCGATGGAGTAGGGCAGGTTACGGGATTTGATGAAATGGAAGAACCTGGTGACCCCTGGGTGGCAGAGGTCATTGTGGAGGGTCTGCAGTCTATCAACCTGCGCGTTGGCGCATGTACCACGTGATAGGGCATCTGGGGGCTCATTTGAGTTTCCCGGGCCGGTACAAGATATCGTAATTGTAGGTGGAGAGTTCAATTCTCCACCTCAAGATCTTGTCGTTCTTGATTTTGCCCCTCTGCTTATTGTTAAACATGAAAGCTACTGAACGCTGGTCCGTGAGCAGGGTAAATCGTTTTCCGGCCAGGTAATGCCTCCAATGTCGCACTGCTTCCACAATGGCCTGGGCCTCCTTTTCGACAGAGGAGTGTCGAATCTCGGGGCCCTGGAGGGTCCTTGAGAAAAAGGCCAATGGTCTCCCCGCCTGGTTAAGGGTTGCAGCTAGGGCGAAGTCGGATGCGTCGCTCTCCACTTGGAAAGGGATGGACTCATCCACTGCGTGCATTGTGGCCTTCGCAATATCTCTTTTTATGAGAGTGAAGGCTACACATGCCTCTGCTGTCAGGGGGAAGGAGGTGGACTTGATGAGGGGTCTGGCTTTGTCCGCATAGTTGGGCACCCACTGAGCATAGTAAGAGAAAAACCCTAGGCATCTCTTCAGTGCTTTTTGGCAGTGGGGGAGGGGGAGCGCCATAAGGGGGCACATTCTGTCGGGGTCGGGGCCGATGACTCCGTTCTCCACTACGCAGCCAAGAATGGCGAGGCGCGTGGTGCGAAACATACATTTGTCCTTGTTGTATGTTAGATTCAGCCGCTGGGCCGTACGGAGGAATTTCTCTAGGTTAACGTCATGGTCCTGCTGGTCGTGGCCGCAGATGGTGACGTTGTCCAGATAGGGGAAGGTGGCCTGCAGCGTGTTCTGGTCAACCATTCGGTCCATCGCCCTTTGGAAGACCGAAACCCCGTTGGTGACGCCGAAGGGGACTCGGAGGAAGTGGTAGAGACGACCGTCAGCTTCAAAAGCTGTGTACTGGTGGTCCTCAGCCCTGATGGGGAGCTGGTGGTATGCCGACTTCAGATCAATCGTCGAGAACACCCGGTATTGTGCTATCTGATTGACCATGTCAGATATGTGGGGGAGTGGGTATGCATCTAACTGGGTGTAGCGATTGATCGTCTGGCTGTAGTCAATAACTAGGCGCTGTTTTTCGCCAGTCTTCACTACCACCACTTGTGCTCGCCATGGGCTAGTGCTACCCTCAATAATCCCTTCCTTCAGGAGTCTTGCTACTTCGGATTTAATGAAGCTCCTATCCCCGGCACTGTACCACCTGCTTTTGGTAGCGATGGGCTTACAGTCGCGGGTGAGGTTAGCGAAGGGGGGGGGGGGGGGGGGGGGGGGAGACTTTAAGCGTGGAGAGGCTGCAAATGGTGCGCGGCGGGCGATTTAAAAGCTGCTGGCTGCAGACTGTGAGTGGGGGGGGGGGGTCCGCCGTACGCTAATGTGACGCTTTTAAGGTGGCACTGAAAATCCAACCCCAGTAGAACGGCAGCGCAGAGATGGGGCAGGACAAGAAGTTTAAAATTTTTGTATTCTGTGCCCCTTACTGAAAGGGTCACTGCACAGTAGCCACCGACGTCTGCTGAATGGGATTTGGAAGCCAGAGATCCGATGGCGCGTTGGCAGGACCTGGAGAGAGTAACTGCGCACCGTGTCGGGGTGGATAAAGCTCTCGGTGCTCCCGCTGTCGAAAAGGCAGGTAGTGGCGCGGCCGTTTACCGTGATGTCCATCATGGACCTGGACAGTTGGTGAGGGAGAGATTGGTCCAGCGTCACGGAGGCCAGCGTATGGTCGAGCGAGTCGCTGTGGTCGTCAGACGAGGCGGTGGTCGAGTCCGGGTCACCCGCGATTGGAGTTGGCAGCGTCCAAGATGGCGGACAAGATGGCTGCCCCCACGGTTCACACGCGGTGCTGCTGGCGTTAGCGGTTTTACCTTTGCAGGCGCTGACGTAGTGTCCTTTCTTCCCGCAGCCAGAGCAGGTAGCGTTTTTCGCTGGGCAGCGTGCTCTGGGGTGTTTTGCCTGGCCACAAAAGTAACATTTCAGGCCCTTGGACATCGCTGCAGCAGTTGGTGCCGGGGGTGGCGGTCCCATGACCCAAGGTTGCAGCGTCCACGGTGCGGAGCGGTTAGGGGAGAATGCGTCCATATTCCGGTGGGCCGCGTCTAGCGAGAGGGACACTGCCTTCTTCAGGTCGATTTCGCCCTTCTCCAGCAGTCTCTGCCGGGAGTAGTCGGACTTGAGGCCCGCAACGAAAGCATCTCGGATAAGTCCCTCCGTGTGTGTCGCGGCCGATACCTCTTTACAATCGCAGGCTCGGCCGAGTATCTGTAGTGCCCGTAGGAATGCCTCCACCGATTCCCCGGACTGCTGTTTGCGGGATCTCAGGAGGTGTCTGGCATAAACCGTATTTACCGGGCGTGTGTATTGTCCTTTCAGCAGATCGATAGCCGCCGCGTAGGTAGTCGCGTCCTGGATGAGCGTGTATACTTGGTGGCCGGCCCACCTTGGAGGCCAGGATTTTTAGTTTGTTTCCATCTCATGTCACGGCTGAGGCTTCCAGGTAAGCTTCGAAGCAACGCAGCCATTGTGCGAACTTGGTAGACGAACCCGCCTCTTGAGGGTCTAGGTCCAGGCATGTTGGTCTGAGGGCATGCAGCAGCGCCTGCTGCTCAGCGTTTGGTGCCATCCTTTGCTGCAGCGCCTGCTGCTCAGCGTTTGGTGCCGACATTTTGTTTTTGTTAATAAAATTGATGCGCTATCAATTACTCATAAAAGACGGAGAGTAACTAAAAGGCTTTTATTAACAAAGAACAGAGCATGCCTCTCGTGGTTGACTGGTTTCCAAGAAGGCAGGGGGCTGCAGAGCAGTCACCTTTATACCTGGGCATGTGGGTGGAGCCAGGGGCGGAGCCAGCTGAGGCATGCATAGATACAACAGTGTGCAATAACAACAACGGTGAACAACAATAACAGTGGTTTACCACACTAACTCCTTGCTTCTTATCTCTGAATACATTCCAATTAACATTCTTTTTTTTTTAAGGTAGGATGCCCAAACCTGAACAAAATAGCCCAAATGTTAGCCTCAGTAGTAATTTATAGAAGAACTTTTGACTTATAATCAATGTCCTCAAGATGCATCCTAGATTGTGACTGGAAACTCAGTGGGTAATCATTAATCACATCCAAATCCTTTTCTTTCCCCGCTTTTATTAATGGACATACTTCATTCTGTATACATTTTGTATCCTGCTCCAATATGCATCAACTTACATTGATCCACATTAGAATCCTGCCATTCCTTATCACCTCTGCTTAATTGATCCACATGTCTTTACAGGGCTGCTTATCTCCCTTTTACTTGATATTAAGCTATGTGGCCAGGTGACATCAACAGCTTTATAATGTTACTTAAATACTGTAATGTATTAATAGCAGAAACTCTATTGGTAAGTGCCTTACAAATCCAGCTAAATTATCAGAGCCTTCATCTTCATTACAGTTTCACATGTGGAACTTTATCAAATGCCTTCTGAAAAACGGAACTAAACTATAACCATTGGCTATCTGCTTCCCCCCCCCCCTTCAATACTTTAGCCTTCTCAAGGATTTGCTATTGTTAAAAATTTGTGACCATTATTAAATCTATGGAGACAACTTTTTTAGCCTCCCTGCTCTTTAGATATTATTGCAAGCAATGTTTTCAAGCATTTCCCCATTTCAGTTGTGAGATGACCTGCTCAAAAATTCCCAGGTTTGCATCTCACTCCTGTTTGAGTACCAGTATATTTGCCATCCCCTATCCCTCAGTTACCACCGATGTTTATGGAATTTTTCAAAACGATCCAATAAAGCCTTCCCCATCTCTTTATTTCCATTAAGAATCCTGTATATACCTCATCTGATCCAGGGCCCTTGTAGATATTAATTCTTTGCTTTATTGTTCCTACACTAAAATTAATGGATACAGAAAATGATCAGTCATCATATGTGAAGAATCTGCCCAACATTTTCAGATCCCCTATAATATTTCTAGCCAGCTAATCCCAAGATCAAAATTGTGTTTGGCTCCACCTCACTATTGCCTTCGACAATACTCACAAGTAACCTTTTTTAAGACTCCTAGTCATCATAACATTTTGTCTTCTTGTACCGTTTTCTGGAAAGGCAGTCAGACAATTGGTGGGTAGAAGGAGCTCAGTTGTTTGGTAAATTAGTTCCTGAAAAAGGTAGCTTAGATCCAGAATTCAAAGAGAGCATGGTAATGCAGCATCCTTGACAAGCAGAGGTAGCAAGAATGATTTTTTTTAAATTCGTTTATGGGATGTGGGCGTCGCTAGCAAGGCCAGTATTTATTGTCCTCGAGAAGGTGGTGGTGAGCCGCCTTCTTGAACCGCTGCAGTCCGTGTGGTGAAGGTACTTCCACAGTGCTGTTAGGTAGAGAGTTCCAGGATTTTTACCCAGCGATTTGGAAGGATCGGCAATATATTTCCAAGTCAGGATAGTGTGTGACTTGGAGGTGGTGGTGTTCCCATGCGCCTGCTGCCCTTGTCCTTCTAGGTGGAAGAGGTCGCGGGTTTGGGTGGTGCTGCCGAAGAAGCCTTGGCGAGTTGCTGCAGTGCATATTATAGAGGGTACACACTGCAGTCACAGTACGCCGGTGGTGGAGGGAGTGAATGTTTAAGGTGGTGGATGGGGTGCCAATCAAGTGGGATTAGACTAGCACTAAATAGGTGAGGACGAGATGCAAGGGCTGAAATTGCAAGGTGCTACAATTTGGCATGGAGTCTCATGACGCAAATGTGGATCGGAGATCGAAGAATGAATTTGCACTGATACAAAAACAATCATTTGCATTTATACAGAGCTTTTCGTGTACTCATAGCATTTCAGAGGGCTGCACAAACAATTAATCATTTTTAAAAAAAAGATTATAGTTACTGTTATGTAGGCAAGGTAGCAGGTAATTTGTGCACAGTAAGGTCCTCCAAACACCAATAAAATAAATAACTAGTTAATTATTTTAGTGGTTTTGGTTGAGAGACAAATGCTGGTCAGGACCCCAAAATAACACCCTGGTCGAAAGTCCACCTGAAGAGATGGACAAGCCTCAGCTCAATGTCTCATCTAAAAGACAGCACTCTGACAATGCAGCACGCCCCTTGAACTGCACTGAAGGAGAGTTGTGTCATCAGCCTAGATTATATGCACAAGGCCTTGAATGAGGCTTGAACCCACAATCTTCTGACTCTGAGTCAGTTATGACCAACTGAGCTAAAATGACACATCATAAATAGGTTTAAACCTGCACCAGCAACAGAGCTTTGCAATTTTAGCCATTCACAGTCAAGAAAACACTAGAAAGGTGCCAAGAGAACACCAAACCTGGAAAGCATGAAGTATAAGGGTACATTTACACTGCATCCTGTTTGCGCTGCCTGGGTCAAATTTGAATTATGCATACACAGAGCTCCTCTCCCAGCAACTACATTTTAAATATTTGAACAGCAAGTGGCTGTATCTGCACCACCTAACTATTTAAATTAATTACAGTTAGGTGTAAAAAGTGTCCAAGAGAATCAAGAGGCCCCCGGGCATGCTTTGCACCTGGCTTGCTAACACGCTGGGTTTATACTCCATGAGGTGTCAACTGGAAGCAGTTTGAGTTTCTCTCCTCCAGGGAGTTTCGCATTGGTTTTCCTCAAGAGTCAGGATAGGCCCTGGTTTCAGATTTACACTACAACTGTAGCATCAGCTCAAAGTGGAAAGCACCAACACGAAAGTTACAGTTTAACACAGAACTTCTGCAGTGTCGAGACCTGGTAGCATTAAAAAGGTCCCCAGAGAGAGGAAACCAAAGGTTCTACCAGAAGTTATGGACAGATAAGTCCCACAGAGGACAGCAAAGTATCAACACAAGTGAAGACCGAGCACTTGCAGGCATGCAGTAAACACAAGAAGGGTGCCTGTGAGTCCCAAACAGGAGCAAAACCACTCAGAAGGGGTAGAACAAGAATCAGGAGTAGGCCACTTGGCCCTTCGAGCCCTATTCAATAAGATTATGGCTGATCTTCTACCTCAACTCCACTTTCCCGCACTATCCCCATATCCCCGATTCCCCTAGTGTCCAAAAATCTATCAATCTCTGTCTTGAATATACTCAATGATGACTGAGCATCCACAGCCCTCTGGGGTAGAGAATTCAAATATTCACAGCACTCAGTGAAGAAATTTCTCCTCATCTCAGTCCTAAATTGTCGACCCCTTATTCTGAGACTGTGACCCCTGGTTCTAGACTCCCCAGCCAGGGGAAACATCCTCCCCGCGTTCACCCTGTCAAGCCCCTTAAGAATGTTATAATATTCAATGCGATCACCTCTCATTTTCTAAGCTCTAGTGAATATAGGCCTAGTCTACTCAATCTCTCTTCATGGGACAATCCCCTCATCCCAGGAATCAATCTAGTGAACCTTCATTGCACTCCCTCTAAGGCAAGTATATCTTTCCTTAGGTAAGCAGACCAAACTACAAAGTGAGTTTGCAGCGAGACAAAGGTTGCACCAAGAACCTAAAGCAATATTGAAGACAGCAGGAAGAGCAATCACTTGCATAGATTAATACTGAACCAGCATTCAATATCTATAGCATATCAAGATAATAATGGACAGCAAAAGACCTCATGGTCAAACCTCAACACAATAACTGAACCAGCCTGAAGTGTGACAACATGCACAGTTGCTGTGGTACAGGTTTGGCAAAATCATCTCATCAGCATAAATTTGGTAAGAACAAATTTGTGGTATAACTTGGACAGATTTCAAATCTATGTTCCTTTACCACTGCTGGTCACAACCCAGTGGTGGATGACTACAGCTGTTGTACTGAAGCTGGCACATTTATACAATGGCATCATGACCTGCCTGGACATTAAGCTACTTACTCAAATCTGAAACCCCTTAGGCCTAGACTTGTGACAGCAATTTTAGCATTTATGGCCAGGTGAAATTGGCTAAACACACTAGTGCTCAAATTACCTCTGACACTTGGAACTGTACCACTGCATACATGAAGGCATGCCACACCCTTATGCTGTAGCGCTCCTAGGTTTGGAAGAAACTGCTGGCAGGACTGATGCAGCATTGTTTAACAAATCTCACTCACAATGCTGGTCGGTATGTATATTTTCCGTTACTTGTGTTACCATGTGTTGCCAAGTTGAGATCAAAAGCAAATTAATACTCAAGACTCAGGCTGGGTGGGGGAAAACAATGACTTTGTTGGTTAAACGCATGAATAGTTGAGCCATACAGCCCAGGAACATCCCAGATACATTCCCCAGTGTGTGCCAAGTTTCTACTGAGCCAGGGCAGTGGCTGAGGTGCTACAATTAGCTCCCCTAGGTTAGAGAAAGGAAAATCCGCCAGGGTTCCAGCTCCTTGTCACTGTACAGAACTCGCTGCTGAAAGTACATATGCAGGGATGTCAGGGGAAGGGAGGATTGAGCTTGGCTGAGAAGCTCCTTGCAGTTGAATGGCTTAACATTCAGAGTCCAGGCTCACAGGTGAAGAATGGCCACTCGGGCGAGGTGCTGAAAGGCGACCAAAGCATACAAAACAAGCATCAAATCAAGGGGTCAATGCCATTGGGGGTGAGGGGTTGGAGGTCAAAATTTACAAAGAAAAAAGTTGAAATGAAAAGTTTGAGAACTATTTGCATAATTTTGTGCAACAGATAATGCATCTTCACCTGAACCATTCCCCACGCAGTCATGGCTGACTCATCTATAGTTAAAATAGGATAGCATTCTTCACCTCTAAACAGGTCCCCTAAACACCTCTGCCGCTCCTCCTTTAAAATAATTATTCAAGGCCCATTACTTCGAGCAAGTTTTCAGTCAACCCTCCTAGTCTCTCCATTCCCAGCTCAAGGCCTGATTTCCATACACCTAGCCATGAAGTGCCTTAGGGTGTTTTTAATAGTAAAGATGTTATATTGTTATTAAAGAGCAAGAGGATTTATTTGAGATATGTGACAACATACCCCGCAGCTGAAATATCAAGCAGCTGCTTAAAATGTAAAACTGCATCGGCGGATAAAGATAGCATATGCCTGAAATATAAGATATTTAATTATAGGGCATTGCTTAAAGGAAAATAAATATCCAATTATAAAGAACTACAAACTTTGTTCTGTTCTGTTGATTTCAAAATATTTTTGTTTAAATGAGTTCTGACAGCATCACCAAGTATACTGACTTGGAAGAGTAATTGAGCCCAGGAGCTGAATTAACAAACATTTGCTTGTGAATCATCCTGGGTTTATGACTATCTCTACAAGTATAGAATTAGCTCCCAGACAGCCTCTGTGACTCCTCTAATCATAGAATGATATTGCACATAAGGAGCCCATTTGGCAATATGCAGTACATAAGAACACAGAACGTAAGTAGTAAGAGCAGGAGTAGGCCATACGGCCCCTTGAGCCTGCTCCGCCATTCAAGATAATCATGGCTGATCATTGACTTCAACTCCACTTTCCCACGCGATCTCCATATCCCTTGATTCCCCTAGAGTCCAAAAATCTATCTACAGTATCTCAGCCTGGAATATACTCAAAGACTCAGCATTCACAGCCCTCTGAGGCAGAGAATTCCAAAGATTCACAACCCTCCGAGTGAAGAAATTCTTCCTCATCTCAGTCTTAAATGGCCTACCCCTTATCCTGAGACTATGCCCCTTAGTTCTAGACACTCCAGCCAGGGGAAACAACCTCTCAGCATCTACCCTGTCAATCCCCTTCAGAATCTTGTATGTTTCAATGAGATCACCTCTCACTCTTCTAAACTCCAGAGAGTACAGGCCCATTCTACACAATCCCTCATCATAGGACAGCCCTCTCATCCCAGGAATCAATCTAGTGAACCTTTGTTGCACCACCTCCAAGGCAAGTATATCCTTCCTTAGATAAGGAGACCAAAACTGTGCACAGTACTCCAGGTGTGGTCTCACCAAGGCCCTGTACAATTGTAGCAAGACTTCCTTACTTTTATACTCCAACCCCCTTACAATAAAGGCCAACATGCCATTTGCCTTCCTTATTGCTTGCTGTACCTGCATACTAGCTTTCTGTGTTTCTTGCACAAGGACACCTAAATCTCTCTGAACACCAACATTTGAAAGTTTCTCACCATTTAAAAAATATTCTGTTTTTCTATTCTTCCTACCAAAGTGAATAACCTCACATTTCCCTACATTATATTCCATCTGCCACCTTACTGCCTACTCACTTAGTCTATCTATATGCCCATGCAAATTGTGTTCTCCTCACAGCTTACTGTCCCACCTAGCTTTGTATCATCAGCAAACTTGGATACAGTACACTCGGTCCCTTCATCTAGGTCATTAATATAGATTGCAAATAGCTGAGGCCCCAACACTGATCCTTGCGGCACCCCATTAGTTACAGCCTGCCAACCTGAAAAAGATCAGTTTATCCCTACTCTTTGTTTTCTGTCCATTAACCAATCCTCTATCCATGCTACTAGATTACCCCCAACCCCATGAGCCCTAATCTTGTGTAATAACCTTTTATGTGGCACCTTATTGAATGTCTTTTGGAAATCCAAATATACTACATCCACTGGTTCCCCTTTATCTACCCTGCTAGTTACATCCTCCAAAAACTCTAATCAATTTGTCAAACACAATTTCCCTTTCATAAAACCATGTTGACTCTGCCTAATCACATTATGATTTTCCAAGTGACTTGATACCACTTCCTTAACAATGGATTCCAGCATTTTCCCGACGACTGATGTCAGGCTAACTGGCCTGTAGTTCCCCGTTTTTTCTCTCACTCCTTTCTTGAATAGCGGCGTTATATTTGCAAACTTCCAATCCGCTGAGACCATTCCAGAATCTAGGGAATTTTGGAAGATCACAACCAATGCATCCACTATCTCTTCAGCCACCTCTTTTAGAACCCTAGGATGTAGGCCATCAGGTCCATGGGATTTATCAGCTTTTAGTTCCATTAGATTCTCTAGTACTTTTTCTCTACTTATATTAATTATGTTAAGTTCCTCACCCTCATTAGACCCTTGGTTCCCCACCATTTTTGGTATGCATTTTGTCTCTTCTACTGTGCAGATACAAAATATTTGTTTAACATTTCTGCCATTTCCTTATTCCCCATAATTTCTCCTGTCTCAGCCTCTAAGGGACCAACGTTTACTTTTGCTGCTCTTTTCCTTTTTACATACTTGTAGAAACCCTTACAATCTGCTTTTATATTTCTTGCTAGTTTTTGCTCATATTCTATTTTTTCCCTTTTTATCAATTTTTTGGTCAACTTTTGCTGGTTTCTGAAACTCTCCCAATCCTCAGGCTTACTATTATTCTTTACAACATTATAAGCTTCTTCTTTCAATCTAATGCTATCCTTAACTTCTTTAGTTAGCCACAGTTGGATCACTTTTCCAGTGGAGGTTTTTGCTTCTCAATGGAATGTATTTTTGTTGAGAATTATGAAATATTTCTTTAAATGCTAGCCACTGCTTATCTACCACCATACCTTTTAATCTATTTTTCCAATCTACATGTCATCAACACTCACAGTTTAAACAAAAAAAAGGCAAGCCAAAAGAATGGATATTAATCATCACTTTTAAATATAATTGGTCCCAATGGTAAGTCTTTACCATTTGTTGTCTCACCTGAATCTAACTACTATAGCTAATGCAGCAAGAGTGGAGTCTGGGGTCACTACTAAAATAACCTAAGATTTTTTGGTAATCCAGAGGGAATATTAAACAGATCAACTCTTCATGTAACTTGTAATTTTACTTGTTGTATATAGAACAATATCTAAAAAAAGATATATAGCTTACAACTTCTGAAGAACCAGCAAACTTATCAGAAAACAAAAACATGTTTCCCCTTTGCCAACATACTGTACCTCAATTGCTCTAGACTTTAGCTGATTATTAAAAAATGGTGTTTCTTCAAAAGACAGCCAAAATTCAGTCATTACTATACATATTTCATTCTTTTCAAAAGTTTAAAATTTCCCTTCAGATTGCCAAAACATTCTTCTTAGTTTATATACTGTACTGTTGCTGTATGTCACCATCAGCGTTTTAGTGCATTCAAACCAGCTTTATCCACCAAAAACGTTACGTAATCTCTCAAGTCTTCAAATACATTACTATATAAAACCTTTTTTTTAAAGTGCTTACTGTAACTACGGCCACCTCTGGAATGAAAAGCGCGATAAACAAGGCTTATTCAGAGCGGGGGGAGGGAGAAAGGCAACACATCCAACTAGAAAGAAAATATGTTGTGGCACAAAGCAATTCCAAAGAAGCAGACTGTCGAGAAGGACCTTTACAACTAGCCCTGCCGAGAGGTACACACGCACTACAACTACAGTCTATAATTTTGGAAGGGGAGGGGATAACATGAATAAATAAATGACAGTACGGTGAAAGGCTCTGGCGGTGTCCACTCTTGCAGGTTGAGCTGCCTGTTTGCGGGATCCGTGCACTGGGGGCTTTGCCGGCGATTCCCTCTGCCCGAGTGACACTAGGACAGATAAGCCTGTTAAGTATACGTGGCATTTGTAGCCCGACGTTACGGAGTCCAATCCTCATGAATGGAAACACACACAGAGGGAGGGGAAAGAGAGAGAGAGAGGGAGGAAGCCCGACTGTGGGGACAACACTCGGGCAGCAGCCCCACAGAAACTTCCAGCTCCTTCCACCTGAGGGACACTCGGCCCCGCCGACCACTTACCGCAATGACGCCCCCCACCACTTCCCCGCCAAAGTAGTGAAGCGAATCCTGAAGGGGCCTCCGCAGCTTCATCCGCTGTCTTTTCTTCCTTCTTCTCCCCCCACCCACCCCCCTTTACTCTCGGCCCAAAACGTCAGTGCTCGACAGCCCCCGGCGCCATGTTGGAATGTGCCGGCGCATGCGTGCTGCTGTCCCTACCGCGGGCTCCGCTCGGACCGTCTTAGCGTCGTTGCTGTTGTGAGGGAACCCCATTCCCGCCGAGCTCGCTGCTAAAATGCAACCATCAAATACTTTCTTAACCAGCAGACTAAAGAAGATATTCAAAGCCTGCCTGACACGTCAAAAGTATTACCCAGCTTGTGCATTCAGTGCTTGCATTTATATAGCGCCTTTCACCTCCCCAGGACACCCCAAAAGGACTTCTCAGTTAATCGATTTATTTTGAAGTGCACTGGTTTGTTTTACAGACAGAATGCAGCAGTCAGTTTACACATAAGGTGGCACAAACAGTGAATGAGATAAATGACCACGTTATCTGTTTTTGGTGATCTTGTTTGAGGGATACATTGGATTACATAGGATATACAGCACAGAAACAGGACATTCGGCCCAACCAATCCATGCCGGCGTTTATGCTCCTCTCGAGCCTCCTCCCGTCTTTCCTCATCTAAATCTATCAGCAATAATGCCCCATTCCCTTCTCCCTCATATGCTTGTCTAGCCTCCCCTTAAATGCATCTATACTTTTCACTTCAACCACTCCCTGTGGTAGCAAGTTCCATATTCTCACCACTCTTTGGGTAAATAAGTTTCTTCTGAATTCCCTATTGGATTTCTTGGTGACTATCTTATATTGATGGCTATAGTTATGCTCTTCCCCACAAGTGGAAACATTCTGTATCCACTCTATCAAAAGCTTTCATAATTTTAAAGACCTCTTAGGTCACCCCTCAGCATTCTTTTTTCAAGAGGGAAGACACCCAGCCTGTTTATCCGTTCCTGATATGTATACCCTTGCATTTCTGGTATCAGCCTTATAAATCTTCATTGCACCCTCTCCAGTGCCTCTATATCCTTTTAATAATATGGCGACCAGAACTGTACGCAGTACTGTAAGTGTGGTCGAACCAAGATTTGATACAGGTTTAGCATAACTTCCCTACTTTTCAATTCTATCCCTCTAGAAATAAAAAAAGCAAAATACTGTGGATGCTGGAAATCTGAAATAAAAACAGAAAATGCTGGAAATACTCAGCAGGTCAGGCAGCATCTGTGGAGAGAAAAACAGAGTTATGGGGGGCAATTTTGTCAATGAGGGCGAGTTGGAGGCAGGACTGTTGCTTGTCGGGTTTTAGTCCCGCCTCCATCGACTTGTGGCCAACCCACACTATTTTCCCTTGATTGACCTTGTTAAGCCCGCCCAGTGGGCTTAGCAGGCCAATTAAGGGGAAGCCGGTTACAGAGAACGTCAGCGTATGACGTTTCATCTGTCAAAAATTTTTGACAGATGAATTGTCATCGTTTGACAGTTCTGTGAAGCTGTCAAACACTGGCATTCTTTGTTGTTTGATGAGTTCTTGTATTCAAGACTCATCAAACCTTTTGTGAGCAGAAATTAGATGGCTGTTGCATCGGAGAATGCAGCAGCCATCTGTTATCTCTGCCGGTGAGATGCGAGAGTCTCCGCATCCCCAACTGTTGAACCCTACAGGAAGAAACAAAGGTAAGTAAACATTTTCTATCACTTTTCACTCACCTCACACACTTACCTCTCCACACTTGCACCCATCACTTACCTCCACAGCACACTTTTGGAACCCTCCAACCCCCACAGACCCACTGCTCGCCTCGGTGACCCTGGCGGGGTTTCCCGACGTCGGGAAGCCCATGCCTCTGCTGGAAAAATGGGGATAATCCTCTTAACTACCTGTTAACAGGCAGTTAGGTGGCTGTAATCCCCTTCCCGCCTCCAGGAGATGGGACCTGGCGTGGGTCGGCTACCCGCCTCCTGGGAAGATGGCACGGAGGTGGGTTGGGGGCGGTATGGGTACCCGCCCCCAGATTCTGCCATTTTCCCGGCAGTCCTGCCTCCAAACCCACCTCCCCAGGGCTGGCAAGATCATGCCCAACGTTTCAGGTTGATGACACTTCTGACGAAGGGTCATCGACCTGAAACGTTAACTCTGTTTCTCTCTCCACAGATGATGCCTGACCTGTTGATTATTTCCAGCATTTTCTGTTTTTACCTCTAGCAATAAACCTTAGTGCTTGGTTTGCTTTTTTATGGCCTTGCTAACCTATGTCGCAACTTTTAGTGATTTGTGTATTTGTACTCCTAGATCCCTTTCTTCCTCTACCACACCTAAACTCGCACCCTCCAAGTGATGTGACCTCCCTATTCATCCTACCAAAATGTAATACCTGACATTTTATTAAATATGTGTAGTATTGCCTCTGCTATCTCTTCCCTAGATTCTTTTAAAATGTGTGGATGCAGTCCATCCGGACCAGGGGTTTTATCCTCTTTGAGTTTGATTAGTTTATATAATATATCCCCTCCTTTTTATTTTAAATGCACTTATCTCATTACTAATCTCATCATCCAATGTCATGTCCACCTGTTCTATCTCCCTGGTAAATACTGAAGCAAAATAATTATTTAATATTTCTGCCATCTCTCTATTGTTACCTGTGGTATTATCCTGTCTATCCTCTAATGGCTCTATTCCCATCCCCCAACCTTCCTTTTTTTATTGATGTGCCTGTAAAATATTTTACTATTTTGTTTTATGTTCCTTGATAATTTAATTTCACAGTACCTCTTTGCCTTCCTAATTGGTTTTTTTACTTCTCTCCTAATCCCTTCATATTCTCTCTTATCATGTACTCCCCTGTTGTCTATGTACTTAATGTATGCCGCTTTCCTTACCCTCAGTTGTTCCCTTATGGCTTTATTCATCCATGGAATCTTATTAGTGTTTAGTTTGTTCTTTCCTTTTAGTGGAATATATTGTTCCTGCACTCTGCTGAACACCGTTTTAAATATTTCCCATTGCTGTTCTACATCGTTGTTTGCCAATATTGTTGCCCATTTTATTTTCCCAAGTTCTATTCTCAGGCCCTCAAAATCAGCTTTTCTCCAATCTATTACCCTGGTTTTCACCATACTTATGTCCTTCTCAATTATCATCTTAAAGCGTATTATATTATGGTCACTATTGCCTAGATGTTCCCCTAATTTTACTTCACTTATCTGCTCTGGTTCATTCCCCATTACTAGATCCAATAGGAAATTCTCCCTTGTTGGGCCTTTTATATATTGGGTTAGAAAGGAGTCCTGTACACATTGTAGGAACTCCATTCGCTTATCCCCTTTACCTACTACCTCTTCTGTTCAATTAATATCGGGGTAGTTGAAATCCCCCATGTTTATTATTCTGTGTTTTTCACTCATTTCCATAATTTGTCTGCTTATTTCTTCCTCCACCTCCCTTCCACTATTAGGTGGTCTGTAGACTATACCTATTAGCGTGATTGATCCTTTATTACATTTTATCTCTATCCACATGGATTCTATTTTTGTCTTGCTGATAGCTGCATCGCTTTTTTCTACTGCCATTATGTTATCCCTAATAAGTACAGCTACTCCACCTTCCCTTTTTCCCTCCCTATCTTTTCTAAATATGTTATACCCTGCAATGTTTAATTCCCAGTCCTGATTTTTCTGTAGCCATGTCTCAGTAATCCCTACTATGTCTGATTCCTTGCAACACATGATTGCCTCCAGCTGTCCTGTTTTATTACAGACACTGTGTGCATTGCTGTACAGACAATTTAATTCATTTTCAATAGGATTTCCTCTCACTTTATGTTTAACCATCTTTTTAGGCTCCTGTTCTATAACTCTATTTATTCCCTTGCCATCAATGTCCTCCCTTACTTTATTCTTTCCTATGCTCTCTTTTCATGTTTTGTTTATAAATATTGGCTGGCACACCAACTGCCTTGCTCTTTCAGTGTTTTTTTTTACGTGCTTCTGAACAGGGCCTTAGTTCAATATCTCACTTAAAAGATAGCACCTCTGATATGATAGTAGTGATAATAATCATATTGCACTGATGTTGATTTGTGTGCTCAACGCCTGGAGTGGAACTTGAACACACAAACTTCTAACTTAAGAAATGATTGCTACCATTGTAGTAAGCTGACAATAATTGATCCACTATTCACCTGAGCATCTATGGCCAGGAAGGGGAAAAATATCTGTCAGTGTTCCCTCTCCTGAATGCTATCCAGTGATCCCTGCTGGGAGGTACATGTGTGTATATGTCTGGTGTTCTTTCATCCCCTCCCCCTTTTCCCAGCCCCTAAACCTGCTTTCCATTTCCTGCTTTTTTCCAGTTCTGACGAAAGGTCATCGACCTGAAACGTTAACTTTGTTTCTCTCTTCATGGATGCTGCCCTGGCCTGCTGAGTTTTTCCAGCGTTTTCTGTTGTTATTTCGGATTTCCAGCATCCGCAGTATTTTGCTATCGTATGTCTGGTGAGGACTGGGTCCAGCTTGACTGAGAAGCCCTTCAGTGTCAAATGACCTGACGAGTCTGTGCAGACTCTGCCACCCAAGGAATCTATTGTTTTAAATTGTAAGCTATCAAACCATATTTTGAACTTCATTTTTGTAAACATTCTGAACATTTCAAGTTTTTATTTTATACAATTACGCCACCAATTTGTCCACAGGATTATTTTTCAACTGGATTTTGTTTTGGCTGACTTGAATCAGTGGTTGTTGTTGTTTTCATATCTTCACACATATCTTGGAGAAGGGGTGAAGCACTGGAAGGATTCACCAGCTGATTAACAATCTGACAGGCCACAACATGAACATTCTTCCCATAGCAGTAACCATATTTATCCCAGCTGATAAAGTGGTTAGTTCTATACAGTGGGAGAGTTTTATGGGCTTCCATACCCAACAGATGCATGTATCTCACTGGACATCAATCCAGAATTTTGAGATTGAGCTGGAACTGTCTGGTGTGAGGTTTGAACCCTGCTCGTTCTGACTCAAATGTGGGGATGCTACCACGAAGCCAAAGGCTCGCTGCAATCAGTGGTGAAAGGGAGCAACAAAAAGGAGGAAGCTGCCACAACTGTCAGAGTTCATTCACCTAACTATACTACACAATCTGTAACTTTGGGTTTGCTACGTCCCGATAATTACTCAGAAATCATGTTTGTGGGTTTCTCACTAATAGAACTAATGAAGGCAAAAATGGAGAAAGCAAGGAACGTTATAAGTTCATTTAAAACTTATTGCCAGGTACTAAATAGTGCAATGGTATCCAAAGATAAACACGTTTAAATGGAAGTGAATCAAATTTAGTACAACACACTCGAATGTAGTATCAGATAGCTTCACAATAGAACAAATACATCGAATGGCAAATACCTACCAATGTTTGTAACACACTGGCCTAGAAATTCGGTTGGTAGCGCCAGCGATTAGCGCCTAAAGAGCCCGAGAATTGGGGCGTTACCCAATTTTCGGGCGGGCGCAGTGAATATAGCGCCACCTCCCATATTGAGTATCCTTTTAGCGCCGGCGCTAACTCTTTGCACGCACCCGCGGGCGCAGGCAGATCATGATGTCATTTCAGTGAGCAACGCCTTTTTGGCGCCCCGGACCGGATATTCGGTGGCGCCCGGAACCTTTGCGCCTAGCGCTGTTAGTGACAGTTCGATGGAACGTTACCAGGCCCTTCTCGTAGTCGGGGGGCGCTATTTAAAGGGGACAGCTCTAGTATAAAAGCTGCAGCCACTTGGCCTGTTCATTGTGATCGTTGCTGGAGAGAGTTGGTGAGCTACTGTGGAGCAGATTTTTTGGAATTTAGCCTTAGAATACTTGGGACCTTCAAACCTGTCCGGAGCAGTTGGAGCGCTACACCTAACAGTGTTTTGACCGACTGGCATCGGAATGGGAGCTGCTTTGGAGGGCAACGTCCTCATGGCCAGACACTGTGAAGGGGCAGAGAGACGGCGGGAGAGAGGGCCGGGATTGGCCAGAATGAGGAGGGGCAATGGAGGTCAGCCAATCCAAGGGTAGGCTGCGAGGGTATTCAGGCAGCAGGTGTCATACTTGCAATGTCGGAGGAGCAGTGTGTGCGAAGGCTCCGATTCGAGAAGGAGGTTGTAACTGAGCTGTGCCACCTGCTTGCTCAGGATCTGCAGCCGCGTCTACGGTGCAGGACCTCTCTGTCGGTGTCCGTTAAAGTGACTGTTGCCCTCAATTTCTATGCCACCGGATCCTTTCAGTCAGCCACTGGGGACATTGCGAATATCTCTCAGTTTGCAGTCCATTGTTGCATCCGGCAAGTTACAGCTGCCCTTTATAGATGAAGGCGTCAATTCATCACCTTCCCTCTGAGCCTGGAGAAGCAGGTGGAGCGCGCGCAGGGCTTCGCTGCTATTGCGGACTTCCCCATGGTGCAGGGGGCGCTTGATTGCACACATGTGGCTTTGCGGGCACCATTACTGAATCCTGAGGACTTCCGCAACCGCAAGGGGTTCCACTCCCTCAATGTGCAGCTGGTCTGTGACCACCGCCAAATGATCATGGCAGTCAACGCCCAATTCCCAGGGAGCAGCCACGATGCCTTCATTCTGCGGCAGACCTCAGTTTGTGACCTTTTTGAGGAGCCGGCTCGCCCACGAGGCTGGCTTATTGGGGACAAGAGCTATCCTCTCTGCCCATGGCTCATGACACCACTCCGTTTGGCCGCCACCCCAGCAGAAGAGCTGTACAACAGCAGCCATCAAGCGACCTGGAACATTGTAGAGCACACTATTGGTGTGCTCAAACAGCGTTTCCGCTGTCTGGACCATTCGGGGGGAGCCCTGCAGTACTCGCTGGAGCAAGTGGGTCACATCGTCGTCGTCTGCTGCATGCTCCACAACTTGGCGATTCGACGCACCCAGCCAATGCCAGCTGTCCCTCAAGGTCCAGTAGAGCAGGCGGACGAGGAGGAGGAGGAGGAGGACGAGCATGCGGACGAGGAGGAGGAGGAAGACCATGCGGACGAGGAGGAGGAGGAGGAGCATGCGGACAAGGAGGAGGAGGAGGAGCATGCGGACGAGGAGGAGGAGGAGGAGGAGGAGGAAGATGGGAGGGCTCCTGAAAGTGGAAGGGCCATCCGTCAGAGGCTCATCAGGACTCGGTTCCAGGCCCCTCTGGCGGAATGATGGGTGTCATTCGTCCTGCGCACTTCGGATCTTTGAAAGGCTCTGAAGGCCAGCATGACTGTAAATAGTAACGTGTACCATTGCAAATTAAAACTTTTCTTTATTGTCACAAAAGTCCTTCCTTCCAGCATAACAACGTCATGTCAACAGAAACCATAACTAACAAAATAACAGTTAACTCTTTGGCAAAGCCGCAAAACTAAACAAACCATTTCCAACAATCACAACAGGTGAGGGAGTCCTTGAATTTGGCCAAAGAAACTTCTCTGCACCTCCCTCTACTGCTGGCCCCTTGATGGAGAACAACTTCTCTTTCGCGGTCGGCCCCTTCCCTCCCTGCTGCTCCTACGTAATTGAACCCCAGTGGCGGGGTCAAGGCTGGGGGACGCCTGCTGACTGTGTGGAAGCGCAGAAGCCCCTGAGGGACGGCCTGGCCGACCTCTGGTCTTGGAGGGTGCGGACGCAGGCTGCTTGATCTGAGCATGGCTGGAAGCAGTGTGCCCTGCAGGTGGTGGCAGCTGCACTGCAGACGTACCAGCGGTGGCATGAGCAATGGTCACCTGCCGAGAGAGGACACCTGCACCATGGTCGGACGACACACTGGCTCTCTGAGGGGACCGGTTCGGCTCAACCGCCACAATCGCCTGCTCCACTGATTCCTGGCCTTGTATGGTACTGGAAGGGCCCGGGGTGATCCTAGCTGATGCAGATAGGGTGGCTGCAATGAGAGTTCGCGTTGCCTCAATCTGGGTGTGGACGAGGCCAGCAAGTGACTGCGTGGCAGCAGTGAGGACCTGTGTGGCAGGTGCCAGTGCTTCGGAGAAGCCCTGGACAGTTCTTTCCATTGCTTCGGACAAGGCCGGAGCAGTCCGTTCCACTGCCTCGGACAAGCCCTGGACAGACCTTTCCAGGGATTGTCCGAAGCTCTGAACAGTCCTTTCCATAGCAGCCTCGAAGCCCTGGACAGTCCTCTCCATTGCTGCCCCGAAGCCCTGGACAGTCCTCTCCATTGCTGCCCCGAAGCCCTGGACAGTCCTCTCCATTGCTGCTCCAAAGTCCAACACACTCTTTGCCAGTGTTTCTATCGACTGAGGCACCCTCCCCACTGCAGCCATCAGCTCAGTGTGCCTGAGCCGGGCCTGGGTGCTCATTTCAGCCAGGCTACGCACCTCCTCTGCACTCTGTGCAGCAGTCATCACTCCCTGCCTTGCCCTCTGGGGAGCCGGTGGCCGAACTTGCCTACCCCCCTCGCGTTGCTGCATGCCGCTTGTTCCGGCAACTGGCTCATCAGCAGAGCACCCCCCCTCCCCTCCAGGGAACTACTATCCCCAGTCTGCAGATGTGTACGCTCCCCTGAAGTTGGAATGGATGCTCCGGCTTCCTCCTGATCCTCGCCTCCGGAGCCACTGGCACTGGCAGCTTCAGGGCGCAGATCCCGAGTTGGTGATGCAGCATCTGAAAGCAGGGAGGTGGAAGAGTGGCTTTAGCAAAAGGTCAGGTTGGCGGCAAGGCATGCCAGATTGCGGCAAGGCTCTGACATGGCTGCACACTGAGAAAGCATGCTGGCGGGGGGACCAAGTGGAAGGAGACAGCTGAAAAAGGTGAGAGCCTTACCCTCGCTGTCGAGAATGGGGTCGGCAGCTGCAGTGGTAACAGGACCACTCAGACGTCCTCCAAGAATCTGGTGCACTCTCTCCTCGAGATCCGTAAGAGTGACCACTTGTGGAGGTCCGTCACCGGTTCGACGCTGGTCCTTGCGGATCGTTGCCAGCTTGGACTGCAGGGGAAAGAAGGGGAAGTTCTGTTACATGATGCCCTGAGTGAACATCTCATTCCCCTCATGGTGCAAGAGCCCTTACATGATGCCTTGAGAGATCATCTCATGCCCCCCATGGTGCAAGAGCCCTTACATGATGCCTTGAGAGATCATCTCATGCCTCCCATGGTGCAAGAGCTCTTACATGATGCCTTGAGTCAAATGTCCATGTGTGTGCCCAGAAAGGGCCATGGGTGCTTGCTGACAGATGCAGATGGAGGGAATCAGAAGTTTGCATAAACAACACTCACCCTAACAACCCGAGTGAGGTCGTTGAATTTCTTCCTGCACTGAACAGGGCTCCTGGTCGCCATGCTGCTGGAGTTGACCCTCTGAGAAACATCCCTCCAAGCTCGGTGGTAATCCTTTTGATTCGGCCTCCTGCCATTGTCAGGATACAGAACTTCTCGACGGCGCTCCAATGCTGGAAATACAAATCTGCAGTATTTTGCTATTATATTAGTGTTTTGTTCACTGCCACCTCTCTTCTAGGAATGCCTACCTTGAAGAAGTTCTGCTCTTCCCTCCGACGGGAGTTCCGTTTGTCTATTCAACCTTGTTCATCGTCATTGCTTTCAGTTTCCCTTCTCGTGTTTGATCAGGTATCTGCCAAGACTCGGTTTCACAGCCATATCTCTTTCCTCAGTAACTGTCTCCGGTTTATTCCACGTGGATTCCAACTGAACTGCCACCCTTCATGTTTCGGATCCACCCAGGATTACAAATATCTCCTCGATATTCATCGTTCCTCGAACTACTGCTCTCGCCGCATCTTGAGATCCACGCTCAATGCCATGCGGCGCCACATGAACAACCTCAACCTCTCTCTTCAGCAGCACCGACGCACTCTATTTCAAAGCTGTCCGGGTCCACAGTTCCATTTCATCCTTCGACTCATCCGATGCTTCAACAAAAAACTTTTTTTCTTCCTTTCTGATGTCAAGGATCGCAAGCTTCATCAACTCATGGACACCAACACCCCCCCAGAACCTTCTTCCCCGTTACTTTCCTCTGATCCCATCCCTTCTTCCAATCTCACCCCCTGTCGTGTTTTCACTATCCCCTCTGACCTTCCCCTCTCTGACCCCGAACAATCAGTCCTCAGCAAAGGCCTGAGCTTCATCCCCTTACGCCCCCATCTGAATGAATTTCGAGCTCAGCACGATGCTGAGCTCTTCTTCCGTCGCCTTCGTCTCCGTGCCCACTTCTCTGGCCAGGCGTCTTCCCCCCGCACAGCTGATTCTTTCTCCCGCTTTCTAAATTCTCGTTCTACTTGGACCCCTCCCTTTGGCCTCTTACCCTCTCTAGATCTTTTCATTGCTAACTGCCGATGTGACATTGGCCGTCTCCATTTCTCTGCTCCCCTCTCTCACTCCAACCTACCTCCCTCTGAACTTGCAGCACTCCGTTCTCTCCGATCCAACCCTAACATTATCATTAAACCCTTGTCCAGTCTCTTCCCACCTACATTCGCGACTCTTCCAACGCCCTCCGTCACTTTAACAGTTTCCAGTTTCCTGGCCCCAACCGTCTCCTTTTCACTATGGACGTCCAATCCCTCTACACCTCCATCCCCCACCAGGACAGCCTTCGGGCACTTCATTTCTTCCTTGAACAGAGGCCCAACCAGTCCCCATCCACCACCACTCTCCTCCGCCTGGCTGAACTTGTTCTTACATTGAACAACTTCTCCTTTGACTCCACTCACTTCCTCCAAATTAAAGGTGTTGCTATGGGAACCCGCATGGGCACTAGCTATGCCTGTCTGTTCATGGGATATGTGGAACATTCTTTTTTCCAGTCCTACTCAGGTCCCCTCCCTCACCTCTTTTTCCGGTACATCGATGACTGTATTGATGCCATTTCCTGCCCTCGCCCTGAACTAGATAAGTTCATTCACTTTACTTCCAATTTCCACCCTTCCCTCACCTTCACATGGTCCATCTCCAACTTTTCCCTTCCCTTCCTTGACTTCTCCATCTCCATTTCTGGCGATCGGCTTTTGACAAACATCCACTACAAGCCCACTGACTCCCACAGCTACCTGGACTACACTTCCTCCCACCCCGCTTCCTGTAAGGACTCTATTCCATTCTCCCAGTTTCTCCGTCTCCGCCACGTCTGTTCTGACGGTGCCACCTTCCATACCAGTGCTTCCGACATGTCTTCCTTTTTCCTCAACCGAGGATTCCCCTCTACTGTGGTTGACACGGCCCTTGACCGTGTCCGTTCTATTTCCCGCACTTCTGCTCTCACCCCTTCCCCTCCCTCCCAGAACCACGATAGGATTCCCCTTGTCCTCACCTTTCACCCCATCAGCCTCCACATTCAACGGATCATCCTCCGCCATTTCCGCCACCTCCAACGTGATCCCACCACCAAACACATCTTCCCCTCACCTCCCCTTTCAGCATTCCGAAGGGACCACTCCCTCCACAACACCCTGGTCCACTCCTCAATCACCCTCAACAGCCCTTCTCCTTCACCTGGCATCTTCCCGTGCAAGCGCAGGAGATGTACACATGCCCTTTTACCTCCTCCCTTCCCACTATCCAGGGCCCCAAACACCCCTTCCAGGTGAAACCTGCTGATAAGGGTGGTGCTGGGCAGGCTCAACAAGGTCAATCAAGGGAAAATCGCGTGGATTGGCCGGACGTCGATGGAGGCGGGACTAAAACCCGAAAGTTGTCGTCCCGCCTCCTTCCCGACTGCTGAATGAAAATCCAGCCCGTTAACTCTGTTTCTCTCTCCACGGATGCTGCCTGGCTTGCTGAGTATTTCCAGCATTTTCTGTTGTTATTACACAACTATCCTTGCCTCTTCAGATTCCTGCATTCTCAAGTCCCAATGGCTCCTAGCCCATCTGCCGTCTTCCCAACACTCCACCCATACCTGACAGTTTCTCCCTCAACTAATCCTTCCCCACACTTTGATGAAACTCATTTTGCACATGAAGCCCACTACTTTTAGCCATTATACCCTTGCCCTCTGGAACTCGCTTGCTATTCCTTGCACCTTGCATTTCTCATGCAATTTTCAAGGACCTTTTTAAAATCTTTCTCTTTGACCATGTCCTTTGACTCCCTACATAGCTTATTTCCTGCTTTTACTTTCCACTCAGCACTCCATTTTTCCTTCACACTGTAAAGAGCTTTGAGGCATCTTTTTGGATGTGAGGTGTGTTATGAAAATGTAATAACTTCTTGTTGTTTCCGCATTTTTCATTTATATACTTAATCTCATGGACACTAGTTTTTTTCAATCAATACTGTACAATAATATTTTTAAATGACTACTCTTGCTTTCAGGTTGCTTGTTCAAAGCCCTTGGCTTTCCCTTGTTTTTCTGGCTTTTTCTCTGCAGTTTATGTTTTTTTAAATTTTATATCTCGCTGTTGTATCTCTTTTTTCTTCCTTGTTTTCTGTTTCTTTTTGGCTTCTTGAGCATGATTCTAGCCATTTTTAGGTGGTTTCTGGACCATAGTTCAGAAGCTGCTGATCACTATTCTTGATTAGTTACCAGTTTGAGAGACTCATATCCTGCTTGTTAAAATGCAAAATAGTAATAGCAACTGGCTTGCCGGTTCCCCTGATAGCTCAATTGGTAAAGGCAGTGCCTTAATTGATGCCAGCTAGACCAGAAAAGTCCCAGGTTCTACTCTTAGTCCCAGGTTCTACTCTTGGTCCCAGGTTCTACTCTTGGTCCTAACTGTGCTAAGTTAGTTAATTTCAGCAGTGATGGCAGTAGGGGTGCTACAATTTCATAGAATCATAGAATGGTTACAGCACAGAAGGAGGCCTGTTGAGCTTATGCCAGCTCTCTGCAAGAGCACTTCAGCTAGTCCCACTCCCTTGCCCTTTCCCTGTAGCCCTGCAATTTTTTTTCCTTCAGATACTTATCCAACTCTCTTTTGAAAGCCACAATTGAATCTACCTCCACCACCCTTTCAGGCAGTGCATTCCAGATCCTAACCGCTCGCTGTGTAAAAAAGTTTTTCCTCATGTCGTCTTTGGTTCTTCTGCCAATCACCTTAAATCTGTGTCCTCTGGTTCTCGACCCTTCTGCCAATGGGAACAGTTTCTCTCTATCTACGCTGTCCAGACCCCTCATGATTTTGAACACCTCTATCAAATCTCCTCTCAACCTTCTCTGTTCTAAAGAGAACAACCCCAGTACACGTCTGTTATACTGAGCTAAGTGGGTACCCACTTATGTTAACTATCTATTGATCCCAACTAGAAAGTGTTGGTATGTGTACATTGAGTAAGACTAGAATCAAAATTGGCTGTCACACTGTCTAGGCTAAGGCATGAAGAACGGGCACTTGGGTAAGATGCCAGAGGGTGCCTGGCACCTGTAAAATCATAGTCAAACAAAAGTCAATACTTTCAGGAGAGACCACCAGGGGAGGAAAGGGGAGGAAAACTGATTTACAAACAGCAGGAATCATGAGATTACTGAGAGGAAAGTGCACCATTCATGCCTGTGTACTAATTGTTCACCTTGCACAAATAATTCCTTCCTTAGTGACGGAGACTAGTATTATATTCTGGTAAGCATCCACTTACCTTTGTTTATTGTCAAATATTGTATTTTGCCTGTGATGGGCATGATAATACAAATATTTATTTTTAAATGAAGGCAAGTAGAGATGCACTTCCCATAGATTTCAACAACATGGCCACTGTTGAAATCCATACAAATAGGACTGTTGACAAGTTTGCTAATTCCCTGGCTCTGTTGCCATTTATTCTGAAGTGCCAGTAGGTGTGGCAGTGGCCAGCACAGTGCCAGAGCATGACAAATATTTACAATTTTTTCCATTGTTCCCCATGGATCCGCTCTTGTAAGACATGCTATGATGCTGGAGTCGATCCCATCAAATTCTTGTGCAGAAGACCAGCAAAGATTTTTACACAGCCATGTTGTGCTTAGACAATGGATGTGCCAATTATCACCTGCAGTTAGCCAAGAGCACTTCACACTTCAACTTCCCCAAAAAACTGAACAAACTCAGCCAATAAAGAGAGGCCATTTCCCAAGCCTTGAGTATATCCATGGAGATGTCTGTAGGCTGGATCATCCCATCCTATCTGAGTATCAACAGAAGCCAAGGAGAAGTTGAAAGAATAGTGCTGAAAAAGTAAAATTAGACGAAAAAGAGTGGCTCCCTGTCCTATCCCACATATAAGGAACGATGGCAGCCATTCCAATGCCACCTGACTGACATTTGGAAGAAATGCACCTCCTTGTGATTTCACCAGAAATCAGTTTGTTTTTCAATGTGGATACATGTGCAGTACAAGGTCACCAATATGGTCACGACCTCGAAATTAGATACCCATAAACCTTTCCTACAGTATTTTACAGTGCCGTAGAGAACCAGTGTATGAATGGAAATCTGTGTATGATTGTTCATCGAAGCTGCAACCTACGTTGAAGCCCTACATTCTGAGAACTACAGAGGTTTTGTGATCATTTGAGCAGACTGCTGTGCAGACACACAAGAGATAATGGACTATAGTTATGTTAAGACTCCAAGAACAAAATCCTTCCATAACCACTTAGCAATGCAGATAAGAACAGATATTAAACAATAAGATGTTATTGCAGAAGGATGCGCTGTGCAGTTTTAGGGACAGGGGAAAAGGAGCAAGGCAAGTGCATCAAACACTGTTTCACTTGTAATGATGCTTATTCTTGGACTGTTATTCCAACAAAATCTCACAAACTCATTGCAGAATTCTGAATTCCTCTTAATCCCTGCAATCATGCATTTGTAGGCACTCATTTCCTGAGTCAAAATCTACCAATTATGCAAGAATTGCAGATTGTGACCTCTCATGGCATATAATGGTTTTTCAAACTATATAAAAAACACAGGCTGATATTAATCAAGTCTCATGGTACACCAGCTAAAACAAAAACAATCACCTCGTACTGCATATGCTGTAGAGTGTACGGCCTAGAAATTGAGTTTGCCTCCGCCAGGGCTGTAGCGCCCGAAATTTAGCGCCAGCGTTAATTGCCGCTGCGCCCGCCAAAAATTCAGCTGCGCCGCGCCCAGACGGCTGCGGGCGCTAATGGAGGGTGTCAGCGCCTCGCAATGGGCGCTGAATGCAGGATTGCGGCGCTAATCCCCCGCTGCGGCACCCGATGCGGTGCGGCAGACTGGGGTACTGCAGGCCTCCTCCTTCTGTTAAGGAGGAGCTGCCTGCAGCCGACCGCTGGCCGGTGGAATCGCACGAAAAATGAGCCCGGCACCTCGGAGAAGTGCCGGGCTCGAGGCCCACACACATCTGTGCCGCGGGGGGGTGGTGGAGGAGTCCGGGGAGGGAGGTGCGGGCAGGCGGCCGCCGGGAAAGCGGCCGGCCGCCGCGCCACCTTAGTGCGCCGGCGCTAAGTCCAGCAAGAAACTTTTGAAAAATCGTTGGTTGCGGCTGCCACGGGCGAGGCGGCCGCAACTGAATTTCGGCGTCCGGCCGCGTTACCACGGCAACCGGGACGCTGCGCACACCGATGACGTCATCGGTGCCGGCGCAGCGCTACCGGCTAACGCCGATGGTAGGGCCCAAATCAATTTCCGAAGCGGCTATAATTCCGGCGCAAGGCCCTCTAGCGCCTCTAATTGGGCGCTAACCCCACTCAATTTCTAGGCCTACATCTTGATACTACCCTGCAAAAGAGCACAATGGAACTGTGAGACATTTCCACAGTAAAGTCAAAAATCCCATTCCGATCTCGACAGTGCTGGTTCAAAGCCATTCTACCAATATTGGAATGACTCAAATAACATCACACTGATAGTCAATGAGCAATTTTATTTATATTAACGTGAGCTGGCCATTGACTGTAGCCAGTCACAGTGTTTTCCCCTAAATTCCTCCTTCCCTTTCCTTGCGCTGAATTTTCCGAGGTGGTAGCGGGCGAGATTGGTGGTGGGTTGGGTGGAAAAGTTGTTATTTTTGACAGTGGGTTGGGAACCCGCTGTCATCTTGCTCCCATGCGCCTTTCCCATAGGCGCGTCTGTCATACCGAAGCCAACCCGAGCTGCAGCGGCGGGTGACCAATTGAAATCATTATGAGGTACTTTACAGGCACTTAAGAGCCTTTTTCCTCCTTTTTAAATTTCCCTGCATGGCCATGGGATTCACCCAGCTCGGGAATCACGTCTGTCAACCTGAGGCAGGAGTTCTGTGGCCATTGCTCCAGCTGATTAGATGGCAGCTTGGAAAGAAACCCAAAATAAAACATGTTGATTACATCAGCTAACAGATCGATGGAGATTCTGTTCTACTTGAAAAGATACTGATAAATGTTAATTCAGAAATTCCTGAAGGGATGTAAGTGCTACCCTGGATGGTGAGGGAAATACATTTTTCACTGGCCATTCTCAGTTGTTGCCTTCCAACCCAACAGTAATTGCAGTGAATGGATCTGCACTATAAAAAATGACCATTTAAATAAATTTTTGTGTCGTTTCTGGTCAGGTTTTTCTCACAGTATGCTGTGATTGTCCAGTTACACATTAAATCAAGTCATCAACCATAACAATTTAATTCTCATCACTCATTCCACTGGTTCAATTTGCTTTCAGACCCTGAATATGACTAATTTAATTTTTCAGTCTGAGACTTTAGGGTGAATTTCTGCAGAGGTTCTCTCACTTGACCATTGGTAACTTCAATGGAAGAGCTGTAGAAATCCCAGAAACACATTGTAAGCACCACTTACACTGTTTGTCAGGGATTCCGCAGCTCTTCTGTTGAACTTGCATAAGATTATAAATCCACTCCATTACAATTACATTTAAAATCTGCTTAATTTTATGTATTACCTATACATACACATCTTTTATTTGTACCAGTTACTGATACAAAAGTCTATAGATTTGTGACTAAAGCACCAATAACTTCCCAATTAATGTACTTTTTAAATTATGTTCTTGACCGTATTTGTAGATGGAGTCGTATTACTTAATGATATTATTTCAATATTTCTTGTCACTGATATATAACTTTTATTATATTATTGTACAGTAAAGATTCAACACCCACTATGTTAGATTAAACTTAAAATTTAATCTGGCCATGGTCCCTTTAAGGATTCCGGCTTAAAACGTGTCATGAATGACGTCACCAGACCTGCTCTATCTAATTGGGCCGGATAACGCGCTGGGCAGGCTTAATAGGCCCCATTAAAGTAAATTCATTTTCTACAGCGGGATGGAGCTAGCAGCGGGGTCGTGACCCGCAAAGGTAAGGAAAATTCCGGCCATTGTCTTCCCACCGCTGAAGGTACAGCTCAGAGTATTGGGAATGGCAGGAGCAAACGCACATCTTTCTGCTCTGATTCACACCAATATTTATCCCTCAATCAACATCACTAAAACAGATGATCTGGTCATTATCACATTGCTGTTTGTGGGAGCTTGCTGTGCACAAATTGGCTGCCACGTTTCCTACATTCCAACAGTGACTGCACTTCAAAAGTACTTTATTGGCTATACAGCACTTTGGGAAGTCCTGAGGTTGTGAAAGGCGCTCTATAAATGCAAGTCTTTCTTTTTTTAATCACCGTTCTGCATTAAAAACACTTCTTTAACACTACACTTGTACATACTCATTTTTTTTCGAGATTATTCTACTTTTGTCTGTGCAATTACCAACCTAACATTGGGGTGTCTATATGTTTTGTACCTGAGCTGAAACTGCTTCAAGCAGCCTCTGCTCAGGTACACCACTGAAGGAGCAGTACAGCTCCAAATAAATTGGCTTATTTACATGTATATCATGATACCTCTATTAAAGAACATATCTAAAACCAGAGCGGCTCAGAAATCAGCTGACTACACATATTTAATTGGCTGTGAAGCGATTTGGGACATCCTGAGGTCATGAAAGTCACTATACAGATGCAAGTCCCTTCATCTTTCTTTTCATCTATTCTTCTGAAATTTGGAAAATTGAAACAATGGAAATTACAATCTCTGTTGGTTTCTGTCCAGTTTGCCCTGTAATTGGTTACAATTTATATACAACCATCTATATTCCAAAGGCAAAAAGCATCACAGTCTGAAGTAAATGAAAGAGTAACAGCAACCTGTGTATTAGTGTGATGACATCATTACTGATCAATGCTTTCAGTGCTGTGACCTTTTGGAGCAGTGTTGTTCTGAACCGCAACTACCGAAATTCACCTTTATCAGTTCCAGTCATGAAACCAGAACCAAAGTGGAAATTCCCAGGGTCCTAACGCCAGAATAATTTAAATATTAGGTAGGTACCTCCGACAGCACCAGTGTTTCGATTTACCCTCATAGATCTTTTATCTTTATGCCAAGATTGCTAATTTGCTTCTAAATCCCAGTGGTTGTTTCTTGATAGTTTCTGGGAACTAGATTGGAACCGGATAAACATATTTCAGTGAGAGCTCTAACCAGGGAACCAGCATTTCTTCTTTTTGGGTTGGACAAATACCAATAAAAACAATATAACATTTATATAAATAATGTCTTTGGCATACTGAAATATCCCTGGATACTTCACAAAGGAGACCAAACGCTGGGGTGTTTATATATTTTATACCTAAATTGAAACTGCTTGAAGCGAGAGAAAAAGAGTAGGAGAGGCAACTGAAGTCATGGCCAAAGAGGTAGGTTTCGTGGAGGCTTTTAAAGGTGGGAACAAAGGTAGCAAGATGGAGAGTTTCAGGAATACAATTGCAAAGGATAGGACTGTAGTGTATGTACCCGTCTACCTTTAAGGGAACTATTGAATGTAACCGTTCACCTTTAAGAGAACTACTTTAGGTGTGGCACTATTTGTTTGGCTTCTGTATACTGTAATACCGATAGTGACCACACCAGTATATAAGTGTTGTGGCAGGATTGCTGGGGCAGATTCGCCCGGACCTTCGAATAGTAAAGACCTGTTTGTTTGTTACTTCTGAAGTCTGTGTATTTATTAACTGCACAACCCACAGACTTTACAGTGGCGACGAGTCCGATCGTACCCTGCGGCAAGACTACCAAAGCAACGAAGAGCGTCGAAGAGAGGCAACCGCCCTCGGCGTGCTGCTGAAAGAAAACACGAGGCTGCAGCAGGAGGAAGGAGGAAGACTTTAGCAACAAAAGCTTCCATCTGCAACAGGCACTGACTACCCTTCTACCACGGTGCGGAGTGAGCCGATCAGCTGGAAACAAGGCGGCCGCGGAGACTGTGAGTAGGGGAAGGTGTAGAGAATATCCGGAGGATAAGGGCTGTGCACTCGACCATGGTCGAGGGGGGGACGGAGCCGGTCAGAAAGTCGGGTCCAACGGCGTCGTGAGACAGTCGGACCTCGATCGGCGGGAAAACCAGGCAGCGACCGCAGCCATGAAGCGCTGAGACTGTGAGTAGGCGCGGGAAGAGAAACCCAGCCGCAGCCGGGGAGGGAAACACCGGTCTGCGAGAGGGCTGGGAGGTGAACAGGAACCGTGCGGGTGGGAGAGAGAGACAGAGCCGAGCAAGGGGAGAGAGACTGCGCGAGAGCCAGTCCAGCGGCTGAGCTGTCCTCCACCAACGGGGTACCCAGAGCCGGTAGAACCGAACGTGCGGGAGAGGGAGAGACAGAGCCGAGCAAGGGGAGAGAGACTGTGCGAGAGCCAGTCCAGCGGCTGAACTGTTCTCCACCAACGGGGTACCCAGGGCCGGTAGCACCGAACGTGCGGGAGAGAGAGCGACAGAGCCGGGTACGGAGAGAGAGACTGCGCGAGAGCCAGTCCAGCAGCTGAACTGTCCTCCGTTAACGGGGTGTACCCAGCGCCGGTAGAGCCGTGCGGGCGGGAGGAAAAGACAGAGCCGAGTAAGGGGAGCTGTGCGGAAGCCAGCCAGCGGCTGAACCTGTCCGCTGTGGGGGAAGCGTACCCCTTCCACCGGGAAGAAACGCGGGAAGCCGCCATTAGGCGGAGAAGACGCCAGAAGCGGGAAACCGCCATTGAAGTGGGCGGGGCGAGAAAGGAAGAGCGGGAAACTGCCATTTTCGCGGGAAAACCGCCATCTTAACTGACATACCGCCGTTGAAGTGGGCGGGGAGAGAAGGAAAGAGCGGGAAACCGCCGATTTCGCGGGAAAACCACCATCTTAGAAATAAACAAATAAATAAGAATACTTAAAGAAATACTGGTGCTGCTCCCAAGGGAAGAAAGATGCCTAAGCGAGGGAATATTAACGACTTTAATTCTGAAATAGAAGACTGGGCCACGTACGTGGAACGCATAGAGATCTATTGCGAAGCCAACAAAATAGAGGAAGACGACAAGGCGATAACATTGCTAAACTCGATGGGGGCAAAAACATACGGGCTCTTGAAGCATCTAATAGCACCAAATAAACCAGCGGATCAGACCTTCGAAGAGATTGTGGCTGTGCTGAAGGACCACTTGAACCCCACACCGTTGATGCTGGCTGAACGATTCAAATTCTACGCAAGAACGCAGAGGAAAGACGAAAGCAATGCGGAATACTTGGTCGAACTGCGTAGGCTAGCGAAATACTGCCAGTTCGGAGGGAATCTGACAGAAGCGCTGCGGGACAAGTTCGTATGCGGATTGTCCAAAGAAGGGACGCAGAAGCGACTACTGGAAGAGAACGACCTCACACTGGACAGGGCTGTCCTTATAGCTGCATCGCACGAAGCCGCAGCGAAAGGAACGGCGGAAATGCAACTAAAGGCGGCGGCACTCGGGGTGGACCAAATTACTTCAAGCACAACAAAATGCTACCGTTGTGGGAAGACAACGCATGACCAGAATCAATGCTGGTTTAAGAACCAAGAGTGTAGGAAATGTGGCAAACTGGGTCACATTGCGAAGGTATGCCGGTCCGGGAAAAAGACCAACAATCAAAGGAAGCCACCACAAGAAAAGTACAACAAGGTACACAAGGTGGCTGAGAAGAGTTCAGACGAACAGAATTCAGACTCAGACCCAAACAACCAGGAGCTGGGTAGTCTGAGAATCCACAATGTGGGTAAAGTAACGGATCTACAGACCATCTGGGTCATACTAAAAATAGCTGGAGTCCAAGTAAGAATGGACCTGGACACTGGATCAGCTCTATCAGTCATCAACCGAAGGGACTACCACCGGCTATTCTCTCACATACCTTTAAGAAATACCAAGTTCGTATTACAGACATACACGGGGCATAACGTATACCCCGTGGGGAAAATAAGAGTCAAGGTGAGAGATAGGGGTAAAGAACACCCAAGAATGAACTTGTACGTATTACCTGAGGGAGGACCACCACTTCTAGGACGGGAGTGGATTAAGAAAATAGACATGGAATGGCATTACCTAAAAGGCATAATGAGGGAGGACTCGGTGCAAGCTATTAGCTCAGATTCTGAAATGGATGATGATAAGACCAAGTCGAATATGGAAGACAAGGCTAAAAGGGACTTGCCGACGATGGGGAAGAAAACGAAGACATGCAGAAGGACTTATGGTACCAAGAAGAATAAAGCTGCAGAGCAGAACTCCAGGTTGACAGAGAATTCTGAGCCTATTCAAGCAAAGGATTCATCCACGACAGAAGAACACCGAGCTCGGACGCAAACTTATTTCAAAGTACGACAACAATTAGAACAGTTGAGTGACCGTCTCGTACAAGAGATGAAAAATATGGAAAAGTTCTGGGACACCGAATGGGAGAACCTGGAAAGACAACAGAGACAGCTAGCTCAAGCAGAGAGCGACCATAGAGCCATCGTGGTCAAATACCAATCACATTCCCCTGATGCTGTTCAGGAACTAGAATATTTACAGAACGAACCAAAGGAAGAGGAATCTTCAGGAAGCCAGGATTTTATTCCAGTTCTTCTCTACGACTCCTTACAAGCAGAGTGTGAGAAGTTGAAAGAACAGTATGAACAGGCCCAGGCTACAATTCTGGAGGGGGTTAACTTGGCAGCCTCCGAAAAGCTAGTTTCAGTAGAAGCATATGAACAACTAAAGGTTGAACATGAGCAAGAAGTCCAAAGGCTGCAGGAAATTCTTGATGAGCTCAAGGCCAAGACAGACTCATCGGTAGAAGTTCCATCCATAGATGAGAAATTAGAGGTGAAAAACATGGCAGAGCATGAAAGACAGGATGTCCAAGAACTCATAAAAACATTGAAGGACACCCAAGACAAATATGAGGCGGCAATGACCGAGGTTCAACAACTTGAAGAACAGATTCAACTGGGAATCCTTTCAGTGGAAAGAAAGGAAACTGTAAGAAACTCAGAAACTGTAAGAATGGTCCCTGAACATGAACTAGAGAGCATCAGGGCGCAACTTTTCCGAGCGCTGAAAGCCAAAGTTCAAGAGGAACGTAAGGTGGAAGTATTGGAGAAAAAGGTGGATGAAATGGAGAAGACTCTGATCCACCGTGTTCCCAGGGAAGAGTTAACGGTCAGCCAACTCCTTCATATGCTGAAGGACAAGACTCTGCAAGGGGAACAATCTGAACACGAGCTTCAATCTTCAGGGGGAACGAGTTCGGAGCTGTCAAAAGTCACGGAGATAGCTGAGGTGGCAACACAAATTTTACAAGGATGCCAAAAGTACGTTGAATCACGTCAAGGTGAACAGAAGAATGTGGAAACCGTTACTTCAGTAGAAGGTTTAAATAGCCTGATAACGCAATTCCCGATGGAAGGGAAGGTATTGAACTCACAAATGAGGTCCGTCGTGAAGGAATGGCAGATAACCCAGGAAGAGCGGGATGAATATGAATGCATGAAGAAGTCTTTTCAAGAAAGATGTCTAGGGAAGGAACCACCGTCAGCTAACGTCCAGACGGGTGAGGAGGAAGAAGAAGGCTCTCTCGCTGGCCTAACTCAGGACGAACCCGAATATTACCATGACCTATTGAGTGACACTGAATATTACGAGGATGTGGTCTGCCCAGCTTGTGATGAAAACTCCCAAAGTGCTGAAATCCGGATGAAGCACTTAAGGTCTAAGGAACATAGAGAGTTGGTGGCGCTACAGCTGGCAGCCGAGAAAGGAGCTCCGAGAGTTTCAAAAAGGCAGAAAAGAAAAAGAAGAAGCAGAAGATAATAACTGTCTAAAATATTAGCACTTCTACCATCCCAGGCGGGACATTACTAAAGGAGCTAAATTAGTTGAAAAACTGGAAAATGTCAAGACAGCCAGTTGGTTGTAAAAGTCCGCACTGCTGGTTCAACAGGACGAAAGTTCAAGCTGTTACGTCAAGAAAAAGGCTATGGAGGAGTCACGCTAGCCAGGTGAACCGGCTACACCAAAGAAATGTTGTTCGGAACGAGTCAAGATCAGAGACTGAATCTATGAACTGTTTCCGCAGAGACTGAACCTGTGAACTGTTTCCACCGAGATTATATCTGTAAATTGTTTTATATGACATTGACTCCACCGAGATTATATCTGTAATTTGTTTTATAGTAAGTTGAAGATATGTATGTTTAACGGGGACTCTGTAAGTAATAAGCTAAAAAGGGAGGATTGTAGTGTATGTACCCGTCTACCTTTAAGGGAACTATTGAATGTAACCGTTCACCTTTAAGAGAACTACTTTAGGTGTGGCACTATTTGTTTGGCTTCTGTATACTGTAATACCGATAGTGACCACACCAGTATATAAGTGTTGTGGCAGGATTGCTGGGGCAGATTCGCCCGGACCTTCGAATAGTAAAGACCTGTTTGTTTGTTACTTCTGAAGTCTGTGTATTTATTAACTGCACAACCCACAGACTTTACAAGGACCATGATGGTTGAAGGCCATGCCATCAATGATGATGCAGAGGTTGAGGGGCCACACAGACATCCAGGGCTCAATTTTAACTCAGCCATCAAGCGGGCTTTGAGGCGTGTGGGGGGTTAAAATCGCAAAACCTGGGGGCCGGGACCCCCCCTGCCTGTAACGGCTTCAGCGGCACTTCCCTCTGCTCGCCGCCTGAGGGCTGTTTTTGAGGCTTCGGTGCGCTGCTGCCGTGCCTTCTGGGTCCCTCTCCTCACCTGTTTCTCGAGTAATTGATCTCATTGGAGTAATCAGGCTAGTTAATAAAGTTGTTCTGTTTTGTCCTCTATGCCTCTGGCCTCACCTGTGTCTTGTTAATGTATTTGTCTCCTGTCTCATTTGATTAATTATGTCACGTGACCACTCTGGCCTGTATTTAAGCTTCCTGTTTCCTGTCCTTTTGGCTCAGTCCTGGGTTCGCCTGCCTGCAGGTAGCAGCTCTCGCGAGTCTCGCTGTGTTTTCGAGGTTCAAGGAATCGCCTTTTGAGTGTTACTATGTCTCTGTGTTTTCGAGTCTCAAGTGAATCTCCTTTCGAGTGTTACCCTGTTTCTATGTTCTCGAGTCTCAAGGAAGCATCTTTCAAGTTCTACCTGGTCTCGAGTCCTTGGATAGGTTTCCTGCACTTGGGTCTACTACCGAAAACCCTAGCAAAACGGCCCCGTGAATGCACGGCCCCGTGACACCACCTGGTTCCCGACACCTAGCCATTTTAACCCAGGTGTGTCTGATGGTCCCGAATCAGTCCCACCTGCAACAGGCGGGATTGGTCTTTAGGGCCCTTAAACAGCACTCATTGGCCTTTATAATCCCATTTTAACAGGCCCTTGCCTGTTTAACCCTTTTCCCATGTAAAACACGACTGATGGGGATCACGCCTGTGAAACCTGGCATAAGCGCTATTGGCTTGCTGACTATCAGCTGCAGGTCAACCATTAAAGAGGATATTTGATCAGTCATCATTTGCAGGTGGCAGGACTTTGTTGTTTCAGGCCTGGGGCAACTTTTACCAGGCTTAACCACACTTGTGCAAGGTTGGAGCCTCACACACTTCTCCAGTGTGACCTCCTGTGAAACCCCTCTCGCCACTCTCACTCAGCGCTTCCTCAACTGAGGCATCTACCAGAAGCATGGGAGGCCTTTTTTTCCTTCCCTTCTTGGCATTGGAGGACCTCCAGCCCCATTCGCAAAATGACACATGCCATAACTGCAGAAGTTGCCATCAGAATTTTTATGCAAAACAAACCACTGATGGCATTTTTACAAAATACACAACATTTCACCCAAGTGACTACCCTTGTGACTATTTGTGCTTTATTTTCCTCTTAAGCGTGCTCCTACTTAGTGGTTCCCCTGTGGAGGTCCCTGTAATGATCAATAACATGTCATTCTATAGTGGACACTATGTGGAGCCGTAGAGCTGTATATAGCTATATGTATATAAGACTACACTACCCAGCTGTATGTATATTAAGACTACATTAACCACAATGCACTAGGCTACCCACAAGGCAACAGTCAAGATGGATGCCTCTACAGATAATGTACCTAGTCCACATGTGCTCAATAAAGTATCTAGCAAAATGATAAGAATTTCTATTTATTAATGAACATAAGATGGTACCAGGATGGTGAAGATCTGCTGAAAATTGTGAAAAGCGACATGGAGAATTTGAAGCCACCAGAGCGTTTGAAACTCACAGGAAATATCGACTACAATTGGCAGACTCTTAAACAACAATTCGAACTCTACATTGCAGCCATCGGATTCGGTACAAAGCCAGACGCAAGGAAGATAGCGTTGCTGCTTACGGTTGCAGGCCCACAGGCGATAGAGGTATTTAATACATTTGTATTTAATCCAGCGGAGAACAGAGACAAATTAGACGATGTGCTAAAGAAGTTTGATACACATTGATCTCCCAAAAAGAATGAGACCTATGAAAGATACATCTTCTGTTCTTGGACACAGCAGCAAAATGAGACTTTTGATAGCTTTATAACTGATCTGAAACTGAAAGCACAGACATGTAATTTCTCTGAGCTGAAATCATCCATGATTCGTGACCAGATTGTGTTTGGTATTCATGATAAAAAAGTCAGGGAACGTCTGTTGAGAGAAACCGAACTAAATTTGGAAAATGCAGTGAAAATATGCCAAGCCAGCGAGCTAGCTCGAAAGCACGCGAAGACTTTCAGTGAAATCAATAATGATGCGATTGTAATGAGTGATAATGCTGCTGTCGGTGCTGTGTCCTACAAGGGGAAGAAACATGGGCAGAACAGAAATGAAAAGCAATCGGAGGATGACATTTTTAATTGTAAACGCTGTGGTTACAAACACCAGTTAAGACAATGCCCAGCGTTTGGAAAAATGTGCACAAAGTGTAATGGAAAGAATCACTTTGCCAAACAATGCTTTTCAAAAGTACAAACTAAGAAAGGGCAACGAGTTAATGTAATTGAGGACACTGATTTAAGTGAGACATTTTTTGTAGGAATGGTGTCATGTGACAATATCAAAAAGGATATAGAAAATGTGCAGCCCTCAGAAATGGACAATGCTGAACATAAAGTTAATGCAGTAAAAGAGGACAAATGGATGATCCCACTGCAGGTAAATGGAGCATTAGTTACCTTGAAACTAGACACTGGGGCAAAAGCAAACTTAATCAGTATGAGTGACATTAACAATATGAAAGAAAAGCCCAAAATACAGAAAAAGTCAGTACTACTGAAGGACTATAATGGACAAAAAATAGATAGCTTAGGTGTATGCAGACTTAAAGTGACAGTCAAAGACAAAGTGCATCATCTCATGTTTTCTGTTGTGGCTGAAGGACTTGATTCACTACTGGGTGACAAAGCTTGTGAAGACTTAGAACTGGTCAAGAGAGTCTACGTATAAACTGTGCCATAAGCAGACCAGATGACTCAGGTGATGAAGCAGAGAGCCCATCAAGGATGAAAAGACCAAAGGGTATCCATGTCTTCAAAAAGCCTAGTTTCTCCAAGAAGAAAGAAAATGACTTTAAGGTCAAAGAGAAGCCAAAGGAAGAAAAGCACAAAGAGGAAAAATACAAATAGAAAAAGTCCAAAGATATAACCGCAGCAGATGTTGTTAAGCAGTGGAAAGAGAAAAAGAAAAAGAAGAAGCCTGCACCAGAGCAGGAAGCAGTTCCGGTGGATACTCCTTCTTCCCTCAGGCCAATCTTTGGTGTTCCATTAGCCGAGGCTGCTGAGAGGACTATGCTGTATGATGGGATCCAGCTGCCAGCAGTTTTTCGAGAGTGCATTGACTACATTGAGAGTTATGGCATGAAGAGTGAAGGAAACACTGAAACCCTCTCCAAGCAAAGATCGCAAGGAGACCTCGATCTATACAAGAGCAGATCGATGACAATGCCGCAACTGCATCTTGTCATTCACCGCCAGAACAATCTCATGAAGACACATCAGACTTACCCGTGTTCAGAAGATCCACACGTGAAGTAAAAAAGCCTGATAGACTTAATCTTTGAGTACAATGTAAAGCTTTGAAAATGTGTTGACTGTTTTGAAAATGTTTATGTTTATAGAGCACTAACAAAAGTGTTACTGATATTGTCTTTAGGCCTAGAAATTCAGTTGGTTGCGCCAGCCATTAGCGCCTTAGGAGGAGTAGATGTCGGGCGCTAGGTGGGTAGCGCCCGGGCGCAGCGAGAACTGCGCCTCGCCCCAACTTCACTAGAGATTTAGCGGCGGCGCAAAGTCTTTGCGCGCGCTCAGCTGCGCGCGCAGATCATGACGTCATTTCCTCGTGCAACGCCCTTTGTGCGCCCCCAACCGGAACTTCAGTGGCAACGCCCCATTGTGCGCCTGGCGCCCCTAGCGACTGTTAAGTGGAACGGTGCTCAGCCGATGCGGGGCGCGGGGGGCGCAAATTAAAGGGCACTCCTCCTGCAATATAAAAGGCTGCCATTTCGCAGCACTCCCTCTTGCGAAACGGATCTTTGGAGAGAGACCAAGGTAGATAGCTTTCTGCTTTGGCCCAACACTCGGACAGGTACTTCTGGCTTCAGGCCACAGATTTCCACTAGTCTTTGCCTTCATTGACATCTCATTGTTTGCCAGCATATTATGGGGGCTGCAATGGGTGTCAACGCAGGCTTTCTCAATTACATCCAAAGGGCTCACAGACGCCATGAGAGAGTGGCAGCCCTGGCTAGACGGAGAGGGGGCAACAGGCATCGGCAAAGGCCTTACCCAACCAGGGTATACCGCCAGCAGTTCTCCTATCTCAACATGTCTGAGGAGCAGTGTGTTCGGAGGCTGCGATTCAGAAGGGACGTGGTCACAGAGATCTGTCAGCTGCTTGGCGGTGATCTGCAGCCACAGCTGAGGAGCAGGACGTCTCTGTTGGTGGTAGTGAAGGTGACGGTGGCTCTCAACTTCTATGCCACCGGCTCCTTCCAATCCGCTACTGGGGACATTGCCAACATCTCCCAGTTCGCCGTGCATTGCTGCATCCGCCAGGTGACCAATGCCCTTTTCAAAAGGAGACGTCAGTTCATCTCCTTCTCCATGGCCCTTGCCAAGCAGCAACAGCGTGCAATGGGCTTTGCAGCATTCGCGGGCTTCCCCATGGTGCAGGGCGCCATTGACTGCACGCATGTGGCTTTGCGGGCACCTCTGGAGAATGCCGAGGATTACCGCAACCGGAAGGGCTACCATTCGCTGAACGTCCAGCTGGTGTGTGACCACAGGCAGCTCATCCTAGCTGTCAATGCCCGCTTTCCAGGCAGCAGCCACGATGCCTTCATCCTGCGACAGACTTCTGTGGCAGACATGTTCCAGGCCCAGCCTCACCCACACGGATGGCTTATCGGGGACAAAGGCTATCCTTTGTGTACCTGGCTGATGACTCCGCTTCGTGCGCCCAGCACCCCTGCTGAAGAGAGATACAACGAGAGCCATCAAGCGACCAGGAACATCATCGAACAAACAATCGGCGTCCTGAAGCAACGGTTCCGCTGTCTGGATCGTTCCGGTGGAGCCCTACAGTATTCGCCGGAGCGAGTCTCCCATTTCGTGGTCGTTTGCTGCATGCTGCACAACCTGGCTATCCGCAGGACTCAGCCACTGCCACCGCAGATTGGAGGACCACCTGAGGAGGAGGAGGAGGAGGAGGACCAGCACAGGAGGGAGGCAGAAAGTGCAAGGGCCGCCCGTCGCCGGCTTATTGAACGTCGGTTCTAGGCCCCCTCTCAGGGACTGGCTTGTGCCAATGTCAGCAGATGAATGTAGCCGCTCCACAAGCCCTCAGCCAAGCAGGGCAACCAGGACTTAACCAAAAAACCATGCACACTGCAATTTAACAACAATAATTTATTGAAAACCTCTGCCATTCCCACATTACATGCTCATGTGGAGAAGCCCCCTCCAAAAACACAAAACTACCAGTCTCGGCCTTACAAAAAGAAAGACACCAGTCTCGGCCTTACATAAAGAAATAAAGACACCAGTCTCGGCCTTACACAAAAACAACTGCACCAGTGTCGGCCTTACAACAAGCACCAGGCATCTGTGCATACCTCTACTTTTTGCCCTGTGAGGGCGATGCCTTGCGCATCCTTGCCTGGCCCCTGCCCGCCCTGCTGCTCCTCCTCAATGGGAGCCCAGTGGCTGCAGCAAGGCTGGGGGAAGGCTGCTGAGGGGCAGATGGCGAGACGGCAGATGCCCTTGGGGGTCGGCCTGCACCAGCTCTGGCCTTGGAGTGTCCGGCTGCTGACTGCTCCAACTCTGGCTGGGCGGCAGCAGTCTGTCCAACAGCTCATGGCAGCTGCAATGGCGGAGTGGCAGTGTCGGCTGCAGGAATGGTGGCAACCTGGCAGATCGCAGGTGCTCGCTGGTCGCCTGACACATTGGCACTCGCACGGGCCAGCACTGCAGCATGCGCAGCAAACAGCTGAAGGACAGACTGCTGGGCTGCTGCTGCGCGGCGAGTGCCCTGGCGATGCCTGGCTGATCCAGCGAGGGTGGCAGCAGTTAGTGCCCGTGTGGCCCTGGTCTGTGTCCGCATGACACCAGCCAGTGAATGGACGGCACGACTGAGCACTTGGCTAGAAGCCGACTGTGCTGCCGCGAAGTCCTGCAGACTCCTGGCCTGTGCTGCCGCAATGTCCTGCAGACTCCTGGCCTGTGCTGCACTGAATAGTTCCAGACTCCTGGCCTGTGCTGCACTGAATTGTTGCAGACTCCTGGCCTGTGCTGCCCCGAATTCCTGCACACTGCTTGCCAGTGACTCTATGGAGTCAGGCATCCTTGCCACTGCAGCCATGAGCTCAGTGTGCCTGCGCTCAGCCTGGACGGCCATTTCCTCTTGGAGGTGCACCTCCTCTGCGCTGACCGTCGCAGGACTGGAGGCCGCACTCACCCTCTGGGGAGAAGTCCGCCGAGCTTCCCCACCCCTCCCGCGTTGCTGCAGGCCGCTGGGCCCCGGAGCTTCACTCTCCTCCGACCCTTCCCCCGGCTCCCCTCCAGGGAAGACGTGTCCCCTACATCGCCATGGGCTGGCGTGGCTGAGGGTGGCACTGATGGGCCGGCTTCCTCTTCCTCCTCCTTGTCTTCCGAAGGGCTGACAGTGGCAGCTTGAGGGCCCGCCTCCTCACCTGGAGATTCACCATCTGAAAGCAGGAAGGCACAAGAGTAGCTTTAGAGTGAGGACAGGGCGGCAGCGAGGGAGGCATGAGTGGTGACATTCACCGCATTGGTCGGACAGTGGCAAAGGATGCTGATCTGATGCGCAAGTGGAACGAGAGAGGTCCAAAAGGTGATGCCCTTACCATTGGTGCCCAGAACAGGGTCGGCATCTCCACTGGCGACGGGGCCAATCAGCCGGCCTCCCATAATGCGCTCCACACGCTGGTCGAGGTCGGAGAGCTCTTTGAGGTCAGGACGGCCTCTGCCGGTGTCAGTTCGGTTGCGCCGGTTGTGCGCAACCTTGGCCTGCAAGAGAAAAGACGGCCTCTAAGTACAGTGTGTAGCCCTGATCTTGTCTGCACTGCCTCCCATGGTCGAATAGCTTGGACAGTGTGTAGCCCTGATCTTGTCTGCAATGCCTCCCATGGTCGAATAGCTTGGACAGTGTGTAGCCCTGATCTTGTCTGCAATGCCTCCCATGGTCGAATAGCTTGGACAGTGTGTAAAGTGCTGAATGTGCAATTGATTTTCGTGCCAGTCCCATAGCTGCTGGATGAGGGCTGGCCATTAGGGCTTTCAGGTCCCTTTGCCCATAATGTGAGGTGCACATGCAAGGATGAGGAGGACACTGGAAAGGGTACTCACCCTGACAACCCGAGTGAGGTCGTTGAACTTCTTCCGGCATTGCACAGGAGTCCTGGCAACCACGCTGTTGGAAGACACCCTGTTGGACACCTCCCTCCAGGCTTTCCGGTAGGCGCTGGGCAGCAGCCTCTTGCCACCTTCTGGGAACAAAACATGGCGCCTGCGCTCCACTCCGCCAACCAGCACCCTCAGGTCTCCGTCGCTGAAGCACTGCGCTCTCTCCCTGGCCTTCTCCATAGTCCTGGGCGTTGTACAGGTGAAGCTGAAGTGGTCAGGCCTAGGTTGAGGGCTGCAGTGTGCAGGGCGTGGCAGGCAAACAAATCCACCCTCCCCCTTTAAGAGATGACCGGCGCCAGAGTGTCTGCCGTCAATCAAGAACTCGCCGCACCTGCGCTGCGCCCGGCCTCGGGGGTATCGCTCAGCACCGCCGGCTGAGCGCCTAAAGATAGTCGTGCATCGCCTGTTTTAGTGCAGCAGCAACCTCTTGGGGCGATGCGACTGAATATCGGCGAAGGGGGCGCGACTTTGCGCCGGGCGCAAACTTTAGCGGCCGCCCGACTTTACCGCCCCAAAAGTGGCTATACTGAATTTCTAGGCCTTATTGTTTTCTTGAAAGTTGATTGATATTGATTTTGTTAAGCCTCAAAGAAAGGGGGATGTAATGATCAATAACTTGTCATTCTATAGTGGACACTAGGTGGAGCCGTAGAGCTGTGTAGAGCTGTATATAGCTATATGTATATAAGACTACACTACCCAGCTGTATGTATATTAAGACTACATTAACCACAATGCACTAGGCTACCCACAAGGCAACAGTCAAGATGGATGCCTCTACAGATACTGTACCTAGTCCACATGTGCTCAATAAAGTATCTAGCAAAAGCTAGCTGTGTTCATAATAAGAATGTCTATTTATTAATGAACATAAGAGCCCCTTGCTCACTTTCCTGCTGCTCATGTCTCGACACCTTTGGCGGGCATCCTCTGGGGTGGCGAGCCTGTGAGGGCTCATCAACAGTCTGCTGCTCCTGCGGCTGTACAGGAGTTGAGACGCCTATCTCAGTTGGGTGTGGACTCCGGCGGGGCTCTGACCGAGGGCTCTGCAGTGGCATGGAAGTGTGAGCGCTTGGAGAGGAGCCCCCACTTCCTTGAGGTCTGCCACCAACCTCCCTCTCATGGGTCAGGCCCCCCCCAGTGCCTGCAAGTGGCTTGAGAGCGCCTTGCTGCACATCAGGGGGGGCCATGGGGACCCGTATCTGCAATGGCAGTCCTACTCAGAAGGACTTCCATGAAGGTTTGGTTTCTCTGTTCAATAGATGCCCATCGCTCCTCAAGAGATGTCATTCTATTCTGAACACTCACCATGTTTTCCATACCCTGGTGACTAACCTCCTCCATGGCCGTAGCCCTCCCCTCCTCTACCGTAGCCCTCCTCTCCTCTACCGTAGCCATCCTCTCCTCTATGGTAGCCAGCCTTACCATGGAGGCAGCAATCATTTCCACGTAGGTAGCCATCCTTTCCGTGTTGATGCGTTCATGCGCCACTGACTCCACAAAGGCTCTGCTCATGTTCGCTATGGACTCCTCCATTCGCTCCACACTCGCAGTGACCCTGGAGACAAAACCTGCCAGAGACTCCTGCATCTGTGCATGGAGTTCCATCACCTCTGATCTTACGGATGGACCCAGAGGCAGAGGGTCGACATGCAGCTGAGCCGAGCTGGGATCGTCCTGCGCTCTCCGACGAGGACTCTCCACTGCGGTCCTTGTCTCCACAATCTGCTGATGCTCATTTGTGAGCTGTGATACACCAGGTGACAACTCTACTCTATGTCCCGAAGGTCCCACCGAGGTGTGAGTGTCTGCGCTGGTGCTGGGTGCGCTTATTTCTGCTGACGCTGCGCCCTCAGAGGTTACAGATTCCTCTGAGGAGTCTGGCATCTCAGGCTCTTCCTCCTGCACACTGGGGACGGGGACTCTCGATGGTCCTGTGGGGGAGTCAAGGAAAAAGTTAGAGATGTGATGCCAAGGTTACATGCTCATTGCATTTTGCAGATGATCATAAGTCCATATGATGTAGCTTCAGAATCATTATCAGCGGCTCATGCAGTGCCAATGAGAGAGATGGAAAACTATTCTGTCACCAGCTTGCGGGCATGCACCTGTATTTCCTTCCCCAACTTCCACATCTCTGTCAGCCCCGACAATCTCCAGGACGGCTTCCTCCCAGGGGTGAGCTGAGCTAATTAGGGCGGCCCTCCTCCTGTCCTGGCTCGCTCTCTCCTGTTGTGAGCTCTCTTTTCCTGCAATGAGGGAGACAAGTGGAGGTTGAGTGAGAATGAAGGAGTGAGTGCAGAGATTGCATAGCATAGATACTTAGAAGGAGACAAAGATGGAGTGAGGTTGCAAGACCAAGGGCCCTCCCTGTGTGTTGTCAGTTGTGTTCAAAGCATCAGAGAGGGAATGTGAGGGCTGCATGGTGGAATAGTTATGTGAATATGAGCATAGAGAGAGAGGGAATGGGCAAGGGTGCATGGATGTGAGTGTCAAGTGGGATGTGGAGGAAGAGATTGCTGAAGCTGAGTGCTGGTGAGGAAAGGCAATGGGATCAGATTGAGGGTGATGGGAACTTCATACTTACTTTTCCAGTGCGATGAAGATCATGGAATCTTTTCCTGCACTGCATCCAGGTGCGCCGTGTGATCCCCAAGGAGTTGACTTCACCAGCCACCTGTAGCCACACAGCCTTGGTCTGACTTGGAGGCCTCTTCCTCCCTGAAGAAGGGAACAGGACCTCCCTGTGGGCCCTAGCACCATCCAGCAATGCCTGGAGTGAAGCCTCATCAAATTTAGGGTCAGCTCTTGCCCTTCCACTGGCCGTTGCTCCTGCAGGCTCCTGTGCCATCTTAATGGTGAAGTTTGGAAGCCTGCAGAAGAAGCAAGGCTTGCTGTGGACCTTAAAAGCAGCAGCAATGATGACGTCATATTCTGCGACTTTCTGACTGGAAATACTCAATTGCCAAGGCTTCCCACACGTTGGAAATCAATTGGCCAATTGAGTTAAAATTGCATCAATCTCACAGACCCATTTAGATTAGTGTGGGAAACACGAAATTTGGGGAACCCGCCAATTCCACGCACCTGATTTAAAATCGACCCCCCAGAGTCAGGAGCGTGCAGTACACAAGATAGAATATAGGGCAGGAGGAGGTTGTAGGGTAAGGCCATGAAGGACTTGCAAATGTGAAAGAGGATTTTGAATTCAATGCCTGGATATTAACAGGGGCAGGGTACGTAGGCTGGGGAGTGGAGTTTCAGACAGTAAACCCTGAAGTCCAGGTTTCCCCGCATGCTGTGGAGTTTTAACTGCACAACGTGCAGCTTTTGTCCTTGAAAGGTTCCCTGATTGACAGACTTGACTTCCAGTCAGGGAGGGAGAACTCCGGAGCAGGCCGCAGAACCAGGTAGGTCTGATCCAAGACCTGGGGGGTTCTGATCCCAGGGGCGGTCCGATCCCCGACCCTGGGAGGAGGGGTGTCTGATCCCAGCGGCGGGGGGTGGGGGGCTCTGTTCCCCGACCCCAGGGGACTTTATATGCGGGGGTCTGATGGTGGGGTAGCTTGGGGGGCTGGGGCGGGGGGGAGAAGCACTCCTGCTCCTCCTGGCCCACAAGCAGTGCTGTAAAGGCAATTACCTTGTCCCGAAGCTGCCCTTGCCTCCCTTCAGCTGCCAGGTTTCCTGAGGCCTGGGAAACCCGGACGGCCAGGGTTAAACTGGCAAAGCAGGTTAAATCAGAGACTGCCAACTACATTAAAATATTTAAATTGCCAACCCGCCTCCTGGGAGCGGTTAGCTGCCCAACCCTTGTCCCGCCTCCGTTAAACCTGAAAGTGGACAGGTTGGAGGCAGGTTGGGATCGGGGTTGAGATTTAAAAATTTTTAACTTTGGACCCGACCCCAACCCACCCGTTTTTGGGTGCTAAAATCCAGCACAATGTGTTGAGGAATCGGGAGCCGGTGGTGAGAACTGGGTAATGAGTGAGTAGGATGTAGCGTGAGATATAATGCAGAGTTTTGGCTGAGGTGGAGTTTGAACATGGTGGACTTTGGGGGAGGCCAGTTTGGAAGGCATTGGAAAAGTCAAGCCTGCAGGTGATAAAGGTGAGGGTAAGAGTTTCAGCAGCAATTTAGGTGTGGATGGAAGTGGGTGATGATTCAAAGGTAGAAATATGCAGTCTTGGTGATGGATTGGATGTAGGGAGCGAGGAGAAGCCATTGCATGAAATGTGCTGGTTATGTTGGGACAGGTAGAAGTGGGATCATGAAAGGCTAGTAGCAAAGAGTTAGATCCTAATGGAGAGGTGATGGAGGATATTGGCCACAGAGCGTCGAGGAGGACAAGGAGAGATAATGTACTTCAGTTGGAGTTCAAAGCAAAATGACATAATAAAGCACCAAGATCTCAAATTTGCAATTACGATTTATTATTTAAAAAATAGTTTCATTTGTGAAGTTCTAAAAAGCTGAATAAATATAAAAATCATTTTAAACTATCAAAATCTATATATATAAAAGGATCGTGGTGTCTGTCTGTATGTCTGTCTGTCTGTCTGTCTGTCAGGGGCATCACTCAAACGTTATAGAGCGTAACTACACATATGTTATATCAAAAGAAAGCTTATGATTAGGGGAGTCTCATAGGCATATTTACTTTTTGGTCAGACAAAAATTGTTTGGACAGTATACAAAAAACGTTCAAAAAACGGACAAAATCCGCTCATTAGCGGCTGACCAATCCTACCGCTCATTAGCGTTGAGTGATGTGATGGTTGACCAATTGGGGGGGCGTTTCATGGTGTTTGTGGGCGTGGCCTAATCCTTCAAACTGCCGAGCGGGAGCTGAGCTGAGGTGAGTGGCGGCCATTAAAGACATGCCGGGCCTGAAGCTAAAAAAATGGTAATGGAGGTGAGGAAATTGTTGATTCATTAGTATTGATTCAAGAATTTATCTCTCTCTCTCTCTCCTTCCCCCCTCTCTCTCTCTCTCTCCTTCCCCCCTCTCTCTCTCTCTCTCCTCTTCCCTCTATCTCTCTCTCTCCTCTTCCCTCTCTCTCTCTCTCTCCTTCCCCCTCTCTCCCTTGCCGTTAATGCGGGACCAGGAAAACCGGCTTTCCAACGAGCCATCCCCGACCTAAATCGGACACGGGAGTCCGGAGCGAAAGGCCTTCCGCTGCCGCCCGGCCAACCGGGTCCAAAGGCCCGCCTGGTTAAACATGAGGAACCCCGGGCTTGCTTCTGAGCGATGGGCACCCGGCCTCCCGGTGTCGGATATACTCCATTCTGGTACCGAGGGAGGGGAGAGGGAGAGAGAGGGAGAGGGGAGAGAGAGGGAGGGAGAGAGAGCGGGGAGGGAGGGGGAGAGAGAGAGCGGGGAGGGAGGGGGAGAGAGAGCAGGGAGGGAGGGGGAGAGAGAGAGAGCGGGGAGGGAGGGAGAGAGAGAGGGGCAGGGAGAGAGAGGGGGGGAGAGAGAGAGGGGAGAGAGAGAGCGGTTGGAGAGAGAGGGGGAGGGAGGGAAAGAGTGAAGGGGTGAGAGAGGGAGGGAGAGCTCGCCTTCTTCCTTCCTTCCTTCGGCTGCCACAATTCAAACTTCCCGCCGGCCTCACAAAATGGCGGCCGCCCTTCTTCACCCGCCGGGCTCTGAGTCCAGCCCCTTCCCCGGGGTGTCTTCCTCTCTTCTCTATCTCCTTCCCTCACTCTCTCCTTCCCTCTCTCTCTCTCCTTCCCTCTCTCTCTCTCTGTCTCTCTCTCCTTCCCTCTCTCTCTCTCTCTCCTTCCCTCTCTCTCTCTCCCTCCTTACCTCTCTCTCTCTCTCTCCTTCCCTCTCTCTCTCTCTCCTTCCCTCTCTGTCTCTCTCTCCTTCCCTCTCTCTCTCTGTCTCCTTCCCTCTCTCTCTCCTTCCCTCTCTGTCTCTCTCTCCTTCCCTCTCTCTCTCTGTCTCCTTCCCTCTCTCTCTGTCTCTCTCTCCTTCCCTCTCTCTCTCTCTCCCTCTCTCTCTCTCTCCTTCCCTCTCTGTCTCTCTCTCCTTCCCTCTCTCTGTCTGTCTCCTTCCCTCTCTCTCTCCTTTCCCCTCTCTCTCTCTCTCCTTCCCTCTCTCTCTCTCCCTCTCCTTCCCTCTCTCTCTCTCCTTCCCTCTCTCTCTCTCCTCTTCCCTCTCTCTCTCTCCTCTTCCCTCTCTCTCTCTCTCCCTCTCTCCTTCCCACACAGACAGACAAACTCATTTATATATGTAAAAATATTTCTACTTTTTTCATAACAACATGCCCTCAAAAAACCCTCGGCACCGCCAGGCACTCCAGCTAGTATAACATAAAAAGATTAAGCAAAATCAAAATATTTTCTTAAATCTGATTAAAACTTTTATTGTAAGATTTCTGTTTTCATATTTTCCAGTCAGGGTGCAATATACCAAAAGAAACACTTCACTAGTACAGCTTTTTCGGTGTTCACCTTCTAACACATTATGCCATGTAAGACTATATTAAACTATTGAATATTAGGGTATTTAAGTTGTTATTGGCTTGGCAGGGCTGGTTGTATCAAATAATGACATTAAATATGTGTCAGCCATGGTTCAGTTGGTAGCAGGTAGTTGAGTCAGAAGGTTGCGAGTTCAAGTCCCTCTCCAGGGACTTGAGCACAAAAATCCAGGCTGACACTCCAGTGCAGTACTAAAGAAGTGCTGCACTGTCAGAGGTGCCGTCTCTCAGGTGAGACGTTAAACTGCGGACCTGTCTGTTCTCTCAAGTGGACGTAAAAGTTCCCATGGCACTATTTTGAAGAATAGCAGGGTAGTTCTCAATGGTGTCCTGGCTGATATTTATCCCTCAATCAACCTCACAAAAACAGATTATTTGGTCATTATCACGTTGCTGTTTGTGAGAGCTTTCTGAGCGCAAATTGGCTGCTGCATTTCCTACATCACAACAGAGACTACACTTCAAAAGTATTTCATTGGCTGTAAAGCGCTTTGGGACATCCTGAGATCGTGAAAGGCAAGGTCATAAATGCAAATCTTTCTTTTTTTTCTTTCACTGACAACACCACATGCATTAAAGATGTATAACATGCTTGTGAGAAAATGCTAGAATCTATTATTAAGGACATGGTAACAGGGCACTTAGAAAATAATAATAGGAGTGGGCAGAGTTAACATGGATTTATGAAAGGGAAATCGTGTTTGACAAATCTGTTAGAGTCTTTTGAGGTTGTAAGTAGCAGAATAGATAAGGGGGAACCAGTGGCTCTGGTGTATTTGGATTTTCAGAAGGCATTCGATAAGATGCCACACAAGAGGTTATTACAAAATTAGGGCTCATGGGATTGGGGGTAATATACTAGCATGGATTGAGGATTGGTTAACGGACAGAAAACAGAGAGTAGGAATAAACGGGTCATTTTCAGGTTGGCAGGCTGTAACTAGTGGGGTACCGCAAGGATCAGTGCTTGGGCCTCAGCTATTCACAATCTGTATCAACGATTTGGATGAGGGGACCAAATGTAAAAATCTAAGTTTGCTGATGATACAAAGCTGGGTGGGAATGTAAGTTGTGAGGAGGATGCAAAGAGGCTTCAAGGGGATATATAGACAGGCTAAATGAGTGGGCAAGAGCATGGCAAATGGAATATAATGTGGAGAAATGTGAAGTTATCCACTTTGGTAGGAAAAATAGAAAAGCAGTGTATTTATTAAATGGTGAGAGATCGAGAAATGTTGGTGTTCAGAGGGACCTGGGTGTCCTTGTACACAAATCACTGAAAGTTAACATGCAGGTACAGCAAGCAATTAGGAAAGCAAATGGTATGTTGGCCTTTATTACAAGAGGATTTGAGTATAAGAGTAAAGAAGTCTTGCTACAATTATATAGGGCCCTGTTGAGACCACACCTGGAGTATTGTGTACAGTTTTGGTCTCCTTACCTAAGGAAGGATATACTTGCCATAGAGGGAGTGCAACGAAAGTTCACCAGACTGGTTCCTGGGATGGGGGGATTGTCCTATGCTGAAAGATTGAGTAGACTAGGTCTATATTCTTTAGAGTTTAGAAGAATGAGAGGTGATCTAATTGAAACATACAAAATTCTTACAGAGCTTGACAGGGTAGATGCAGGGAGGATGTTTTCCCTGGCTGAGGAGTCTAGAACCAGGGGGCACAGTCTCAGAATAAGGGTCGGCCATTTAGGACTGAGATGAGATGAAATTTCTTCACTCAGAGGGTGGTGAAACTTTGGAATTCTCTACTCCAGCGGGCTGTGGAGGCTAAGCCATTGAGTATATTCAAGGCAAAGATTGATAGATTTTTGAATATTAAGGGATTCGAGGGATATGGGGATAGTGCAGGAAAGTGGAGATGAGGTAGAAGATTAGCCATGATCTTATTGAATGGCGGAGCAGGTTCAAGGGGCCAAATGGCCTACTCCTGCTCCTATTTCTTATGTTCTGATGTTCTTATTAACTCTTTATGGCCTTGCCCCTCCCTACTTTTGTAACCTCCTTCAGCCCCACAGTTACGCCAGAACTCTCTGTTCCTCTGACTGAGGATTCTCGCACAGCCCTTCCTCCCTTCGCTCTGCCACGGTGGCCGTGCCTTCTGTAAAGTCCGCGCCTCAATAATACACGGACTTCGGGAGAACAGTTTAACAGGTACTTTACTGAACAAGAGGCAGCTTGAAACTGAAACTACAGAAGCCTGCTAGGGCCTTTTATACAGGGGTGGTCACTGCCGGTACTGCAGTCTAAGACCAGTTATTCCCTTAAAGGTACATACACAACACCTTCAGCCGCCCTATGTCCCACTCGCTGGAATTCCCCCCCTAAGCCCCTCTGTCTCTCCACCTCTTTCTTTTCCTTTAAGACCATTCTTAAAACCACCTTTTTGACCAAGCCTTTGGTCACCCCTCCTAATATCTCCCTTTTTGACGTCCATTTTTGTTTCACTACACTTCGTGAAGTGCCTTGGGCTGTTTTTCTATGTTAAAGGTGCTATATAAATGCAACTTGTGGTGAGATAGTAGGTAAAATAATGGCTTTAAGGAAAACTGGTTGATATATCCAATTGTTTTGGAGCAAAAACTGTCAGATAGCAATATAACCTTATAATATTTAAACATTGGGCCAGATCTTGCTGAAAAATAATGGCCTCTGAATGACGCATGCAGTTATTAATGCGCAAATTGGCCAGCAACTTGTAGTGAAGAAGAGATACCCTGTGAATTGCAATTCACACAATTTAAAATTTGACAATTTTTTCTTACTTTTCCTTTCTGTCTTTTTTTTCGCTCTCTATTAATCCAATCTTTCTTTCCCTCTCTTTCTTTCTCGTTCTGTACCTGATTTGACATTGAATCCACCCACTCTAATTCACCTGCCTTTTCAGTCCTTCCACTATTTATTTCCACAAAAGCGCTTAAAATCCCGCCGGCCATTCTGGGAAATAGCAGCCAATATTCATGCAGCTGGTATCAACCCACTATCCAGATGGACGGAATCCTGGGATGCATGCAACATAAAGAACCAACACCTCATCACTGACCCAACAGCAGAGGTTCCTGGCTTCGACCTCCCTCGAAGACAGTGGACAGCGCTCACCGAATCCACACAGGGCACAGACATTGCAGCCACCTGCTCCACAAGTGGAAGATGAGGGACGACCCGAAGTGCGACTGTGGCCATGAGTCCCAGACCATGGAACACATCACATCAACCTGCCCACTGTTGCGGGAGGCACCTCATTTCTCCAATCGGCATCTCAGGAGGCCATTGAATGGAGAGCCAAACTAAACATCCCATTATAGGCTTTTCTTGTCATACGAAACAACAGTAGGTTAAGGAGATACACTGTTTGTCCCGCTCTTCAGCAAGGTCCCAGAATCCCTGTTGCCCTCGCCATGCTGTTATTAGCTTGTACTTCCATCAACTTTGTGGGCAAAAACTTTTAAAACCTAAAGGTACACAAACAAGTCTAGCTAACGGGGCATGCCATAAATGGCACTGGTGCCTGCCTCTTTTATGCAGATGACCCTGTACCTGGAGTTTCGGGCTTCTGCCTGCCAATCTTTCCCAGGATTTGGGACGGAGTCATTTCTGGGGAAGACTGATGGGCGGCAGTCACACTACCCCCTCCCCACACACACATCTGGCACGCAGGGCCCAATTGGAATTTTCAGGCTATTATGTCCTCACTTCCCCTGTACATAATCTTTTTAGTGATTTTAATTTTATTTTCAATTTTATACTTAAGTAAATTGGAGAACAGTTCTCTATTCTGGGATGACTGGGTTTCCATTAGCTGAACTGACAGATGTGCTGGTGAACTGACTGCCTCTGTCACACTATCACACAGGGCCTGTGAAAGTGCCTTATTCTACAGGTAGCTGAGACTATGTAAGTGCCATTTGATCAGTCTCCCACCCACAAAATGGTGGCCTCAGGGTGGGGGAGGGGGTGGGGACATGTAGCTGGGGCACTTTCAATTTTTAAATAAATAAAAACAATAAACAAAACTAATTGCAATTAAATAAAATATTTCCTATATAGTTGATGGGAGAATCAGAATATTAATAACCATTGCATTCAACTCCTTTATACGTGGCATGCATCCATGCTATTTGCACTTGCCTATGTTCAAACAACTTACAGTTTTTGTTTTTCCAGTCATATTGTGCCAGGCTTGGCTGTGCCCCAATTCCCAATTCCCAATATTGTAGATACCAAAACATTTCCACTAAAGTAACCCTATGGATTCTGAATTGCATTTAAAAATAACAATAAGCAACACCATTGGGTTGTGTCATATACATTCCTTTAACTGCACAAAGCTGACAGGTGACACCGAGTAATTAAAAACCAATTAGCTTTCCTACCTTCTAGCTCACCGTAAACTCGAGGAACAGCACCTCATCTTCGAGTTCAACAACTTCAGATCATAACCTCGGCCCCTATTATATTTTTATATTTTTTATCCACACTTTGGTTTGTGACTTTTCCTTTTCTCTCTCTCTCTCCCACATGGCAGCTGTCTCTCACTCTGTCAGCACATTTCACACTTCATCGAGAGCCATTGTCTGTTTCTTTACCTGTCCTATTACTGTCTCGTCTCACCTTGAATATCCCTTAATGTCTCTTCTTTCATCCCCTCCCCCATTTCCCAGCCCCCAAACTGCCTTTTGTTTCATTTCCTGCCTTTTCTCTCAGTTCTGTAGAAGGGTTTCGACCCGAAATGTTGACTCTATTTCTCTCTTCATGGATGTTGCCTGGCCTGCTGAGTTTTTCCAGCATTTTCTTTTGTTATTCCTACCTTCAATATGGTTTTTCTCAGCATTTGAATGCAATTTATCTTCCACGTATATTAAGATCAGACCATTGTTAAACAGGAAAAAAGTTACAGGAAAAATGATCCTTTGAGTGGTTTGGTCACGTTGGTCTCACAAGAGCCATGTGATTCCCCTCAGTTCTCAGTACAGTACTACAATTCTCAGTTCCTTCTGAACAAGGCAGTCTGCAGGGTGAGTAATATACGGGTACAGAAAGTAATTTTTTGTTGTTGCAAAAATGTAATAAATTCCAAGCACTCCAATCAGAATAATTGGCAATGAACCAGAGGGTGACCGATGCCCATGGGACCATATCCCAGCAACGAATCAGCACCCTCAAGAGGGAAGAGGAGGCATCTGTTGAGAAAACAATGTGGGACAACCATGTCAAAGCTACATCAACTCGTGTTCTTCCTCATTCTCTCTGTGCATTAGGACAATATTACAGTAAGATTACAAAAATGCAGGAAGACTCTCTGATTTTATTAGTAGTCTGCCTTTAGACCATTGTGCCAGAAAGGGCTTTTGTAAGATAAACAAACAGTAGTGTTTAGTAAGTGGGTGGTATCCATCTCACCAACAGTCTAAAGTTTCTCCTTTGATGTGGCTCCATGAGTTGCTTTTTACTTTTTTCAGTGGTTCTTGATGTGCTTGTTTATAACAAAGACGTACATTCCACAATCCATCTAATAACATGTTGTTTAAGGATGGGGTTTATGACGATAGTCTGATTGCTGCTGAGCAGACCTGAAGCCTTTCAGGATCAGGGTGGGTCTCCTCCCAGGCTATTTTCAGCTAGCTGGGGCAGCCTTGATGGACCAGCTGGTCTGTTTCTGCCCGTGAATTTCATATGTTTGTATGTAATCATATATTTAAATATATTACTTATTGGAACCATCCTCAGAATGCTGAGGAGGTAAAGGCACTGCCTAGATCAGACTTTCCTAGGTTTGTTTCCTGTTCTGTCTGAGTTACTTGATTTCAGCCAGGGCAGCACTTGAGGTGCTTTAATTGCATTTTTTCAATAGATGAGGATCTCCTGTGGCATTGCTCATAGTAATTTGGTTGATATGATATTATATAAGGGGAGGAATATTATACCATTTGATGCACTATGTTATTCTGTGGTAAGGTGAAGCTTTGTCCCTTTTTTACTAATTGACGTTAAATACATTTAAAGTTTAAATTGCTATTTGGGCTGGAGATCAGAATCCTGGATTGTTTGTGGGAAAAGCTGTTAAGAGACTGCACCCATTGTGATATTTTCTTTTTCTTCAGGGTTTTTATTTAAGAACCAAGAAATTTGCCAAGAATAAATTAATTTGCATAAGATTAGCCAAAGCCAAGTGTACCGCAAGAAGTAAACCATCAGAATGCAACACAGGAAATGTGTCACTCACGCAACTCAGACATACTGGGGTTAAAAAACTTCAGCAGAAGCGCCGAAGGATGGCAGTAGATGGGCCGCCCATTATACAACATGCCTGATTTTGCTTTCCATTGAAAGCACATGTGAAGAGGAGGATTTTGGGAATCCTTTGAAAGTAGGAAGGGAGATGGTTAGGTGGAAGTGTTTATGCAGAGGGGGCGGTACTGGACCTAATTCTAGGGAATGTAACTGGGCAAGTGGTAGAAATGTCAGTAGAAGAGCATTTTGGTGACAGTGACCATAATTCGGTGAGATTTAAGGTAGTCATGGAAAAAGACAAAGATGGACCGGAAATAAAGGTTCTAAATTGGGGAAAGGCCGATTTTAATATGATATGGCAGGATCTGGCCAAAGTGGACTGGGATCAGCTACTTGAAGGAAAATCCATATCAGAGCAGTGGGAGTCTTTCAGAAAGGAAATAGAGAGAGTACAATGCCAACATGTTCCCGTAAAGGTCAGGGGTGGGACAAACAAGTCCAGGGAACCCTGGATGTCAAGGGTTATACAAGAATGGATTAGGAATAAAAGGGAGGCTTTTGGCAGATACAAAGGACTAAAAACAGTGGAAGCCCTAGAGGAGTATAGAAAGTGCAGGGGGTACTTAAAAAAGAAATTAGGAGAGCAAAGAGGGGGCATGAAAAAACACTGGCAGGCAAAATAAAGGAAAATCCCAAGATGTTTTATAAGTATTTTAATGGCAAGAGGATAACCAGGGAAAGAGTAGGACCCAATAGGAACCAAAGTGGCAATCTGTGTGTAGAGCCGGAAGATGTGGGTGAGGTTTTAAATTAATATTTTGCATCTGTGCTCACTATGGAGAAGGACGGTATAGGCATAGAAATCAGGCAGGAGGATTGTGATATACTTGAACAAATTAGTATTGAGAGGGAGGAGATACTAGTGGTTTTAGCGGGCTTAAAAGTGGATAAATCCCCAGGCCCAGACGAGGTGTATCACAGGCTGCTCTGTGAGGCAAGGGAGGAGATTGCAGGGGCTCTGACACAAATTTTCAGATCCTCTCTGGCCACAGGGGAGGTGCCAGAGGACTGGAGGACAGCTAACATAGTACCATTATTCAAGAAGGGTAGTAGAGATAAACCAGGGAATTACAGACCAGTGAGCCTAATATCAGTGGTAAGGAAATTATTGGAAAAAATTCTGAGGGACAGAATTAGTCTCCACTTGGAGAGGCAAGGATTACTCAAGGGTAGTCAGCATGGCTTTGTCAGGGGGAGATCATGTCTAACCAATTTGATTGAATTTTTCGAGGGGGTGACTAGGTGTGTGGATGAGGGTAGAGCAATTGATGTAGTCTACATGGACTTCATTAAGGCTTTTGACAAAGTCCTGCATGGGAGACTGGTCAAGAAGGTAAAAGCCCATGGGATCCAGGGCAATTTGGCACATTGGATCCAAAATTGGCTTAGTGGCAGGAGGCAGAGGGTGATGGTCGAAGGTTGGTTTTGTGACTGGAAGGCCATGTCCAGTGGTGTACCGCAGGGATCGGTACTGGGTCCTTTGCTGTTTGTAGTGTACATTAATGATTTAGATATGAATGTAGGAGGTATGATCAGTAAGTTCGTAGATGACACGAAAATTGGTGGAGTGGTAAATAGCAACGAGGGAAGCCTTAGGCTACAGGACGATATAGATGGGTTGGTCAGATGGGCAGAACAGTGGCAAATGGAATTTAACCCTGAAAAGTGTGAGGTGATGCATTTTGGGAGGACTAACAAGGCAAGGGAATACACAATGAATGGTAGGACTCTAGGAAGGACAAAGGATCAGGGGGACCTTGGTGTGCATGTACATAGATCCCTGAAGGCAGCAGGACAGGTAGATAAGGTGGTTAAAAAGGCATATGGGATACTTGCCTTCATTAGCTGAGGAATAGAATATAAGAGCAGGGAGGTTATGATGGAGCTGTACAAAACGTTAGTTAGGCCACAGCTGGAATACTGTGTGCAGTTCTGGTCGCCACACTATAGGAAGGATGTGATTGCATTGGAGAGGGTGCAGAGGAGATTCACCAGGCTGTTACCTGGGCTGGAGCACTTCAGCTATGAAGAGAGACTGGACAGGCTGGGGTTGTTTTCCTTAGAGCAGAGAAGGCTGAGGGGGGACCTGATTGAGGTGTACAAAATTATGAGGGGCATAGATAGGGTAGATTGAAAGGAACTTTTCCCCTTAGTAGAGGGGTCAATAACTAGAGGGCATAGTTTCAAGGTAAGGGGCAGGAGGTTTAGAGGGGATTTGAGGAAAAACTTTTTCACCCAAAGGGTGGTTGGAATCTGGAACTCACTGCCTGAAAGGGTGGTAGAGGCAGGAACCCTCACAACATTCAAGAAGCATTTAGATGAAACGCCATAGCTACGGACCAAGTGCTGGAAATGAGATTAGAATAGATGGGCTTTGTGATGAAATATATGCCTTCATCAGCCCATGTGTTTTACCTGCTTGTATTGTGTGAACCGCCCCCTTTTGTTCCTATTGTGTGTATTGGCTACGCCCCTGTCTTTTGCCATATAAAGGTCTCAAGAGCTGTATGAGTCATTCCTACCAGACGAACCCGATGTGGGAAGACCTGCAATGCTACAATGTTCTTAGTGATTAAAAGCCTTCAGTTGAATCCTTGTCTTTGAGTTATTGATGGCATATCAGGCTTGATGGCTGGCACAGACACGATGGGCCAAAGGGCCTCTTTCTGTGCTGTATAACTCTATCACTCTATGACTCTATGACTCTGGGGGACAGGAACAGATTGACAGAAAGAATGTCCAGAAGTGAGAAGTAAACCACCATTTGAGAAACAGAGCATGCATGCCAGGGCGTACATCTGGAGGATATCACGGAGTAAAATGTGCCGATGCCATACTGGGATTTGAAGATAATTATGAGGATCTCAAAATCAATCCACTGGGGTGAATGGAGCTTGGCAAAGACAGGAGTAGTAGGAGTGTGGGCCTAACTTGCACCAAGTCCCATTCACCCATCATCCCTGTGCTCACTGACCTACATTGGCTCCCGGTCTGGCACCGCCTTGATTTTAAAATTCTCATCCTTGTCTTCAAATCCCTCCATGGCCTTGCCCCTTCCTATCTCTGTAACCTCCTCCATCCCTAAAACCCTCTGAGATTTCTGCACTCCTCTATTAAATCCGTGTGTTAATGGAGACACGGAATGCAGGAGTTGGTTTAACAAGTCTTTACTGAATGGAGACAATCTGGAAACTGAAACTACAGAAGCCTGCCAGGGCCTTTCATACAGGGATGGTCACTGCCGGTACTGCAGTCTGAGACCAGTTATTCCCTTAAAGGAACATACACAACAATTCCTCCCCTTTTAGATAAACAGTACATAACATTCATTTAACAACTAAATAATAACTAATTACAATTACAATTACGGTTGCTAGATACATTAGTTGAAGTTAAGCAATTATAAGTTCAGTCTTTGAGGAGGCTTCCTGATTCTGTCTGGATAACGCCTCTTTGGGATATCAGGTTCTTCTGGCAAGGTTGAGTCGGGATCAATGTCGTTGTTTGGTTCGTCTGCTTCCAATATCACCGATTCTGCGGTAGATGCAATTGGTACTTCGGTTTCATCGCCAGACTCTAGAATCTGGTCAGCATGGCGTCTTACAATGCTTTCTCAAACGTCCACGGTATACATTAGAGGTCCTTGCCGTGTACAGATCGTTCCTGGCTGCCATTTCTCTGTGCGGTAGTCCCGGGCCAAAACTGGTTGACCTATCTTAAAACTCCTGGTCGGCCTTTCATTCATATTTTAAAACTGCCTGTTCTCCACATCTCTTCTGATGTTTGGCTTAACCAAATCCAAGCGGCATCGTAGTCTTCGATTGAAGAACATCATGGCTGGAGTTTGGTTGGTAACCGCACGTGTCGCATTCCGGTAGGCAAACAAGAAGTTATCCACCTTGTGTTGTAGGGGTACATCTTCATTACACATTGCCTTGATAGCCTTCTTGAATGTTTGAACAAACCTCTCAGCCAATCCATTAGTGGCTGGATGATATGGGGCGGATGTGTAATGCTTAACACCATTGTTCTTTAAGAACCTCCGGAACTCTTCAGACACAAACTGTGGTCCATTGTCAGAGCAAATCTGCTCAGGCAGCCCATTCCTGGCGAATATGGTTCGTAAGACTGTGATAGTTTTTTCTGTGGTGGTTGAGGACATTTTTATTACCTCTGGCCACTTTGAATGTGCATCCACCGCAATTAAAAACATCGAGTCCATAAAGGGACCAGCAAAATCAATGTGCACCCTTTGCCATGGAGATGAGGGCCACTCCCATGGATGCAGAGGGGCTTGTGGTGGGGCGTTTTGGACCTTCTGGCATCCTGTACAGCTCTTGGTCATCTCTTCGATTTCTCTATCGATTCCCGGCCACCACACAAACGCTCTGGCTAAGTTCTTCATTTTACCCCTCCCAGATGACCCTCATGAAGCTCATTGAGCACTCTATCCTTCAATTTGGGTGGAATTACTACTCTGGATCCACAAATCAAGGTTCCTCTGCACACTGACAGCTGTTCTCTTCTCGGCGAGAATGCTGGCAGCAGTGGTTCGCCATGTGCCGGCCATCCCTTCACCGTTAAATCATAGACCCAGGAGAGTGCTGGGTCATTTCGTGTTTCCTTTTCTATGTTTGCATCCGTCACAGGGAGACATTCGACAATAGTCGAGTGGAATAACTCCACTGGATCCACTGCCAGTTCTTCTTCCACCGTCGGCAATGGTAGGCGCGACAATCCATCAGCATTCCCATGCTGTTTAGTTCCTTTGTACTCGATGTCATATTGGTGTGCCCCTAGGAAAAGGGACCACCTCTGTAGCCGTTGTGCCGTCATTATCGGTACGCCCTTCTGAGGGTTGAAAATGGAGATGAGAGGTTGATGATCAGTTAGTAGAGTAAATTTCTGACCGTGCAGGTAGTGATTGAACTTCTTCACCCCCCACACCAGGCTGAGGGCCTCTCTGTCAATCTGGGCGTAGTTACGCTCGGCTGAAGTTAACGAGCGTGACGCAAAAGCTATCGGCCTCTCAGAACCATCAAGGAATTTATGTGACAGTGCCGCCCCAATGCCGCAGGGAGATGCATCACACGCCAGTCTTATCGGTAGTGATGGGTTGTAGTGAGCCAATACTTCTCTTGAAGTGATTAGGTCCTTACTCTTCTGAAAGGCCCGCTTACATTCATTGCTCCATTTCCCTGCTACTCCTGTTCGTAGTAGGGCGTTCAGTGGATGCAGAATTGTGGACAAATTCGGCAAAAACTTATGGTAGTAATTCACCAATCCGAGGAATTACCTCAGTTGTGACACATTTTCAGGCACTGGAGCCTTAACTACCGCTTCAATTTTGTCAGGGGACTTATGCAACCCCTCTTCATCAATCACGTGGCCACAATACGATACCTGTTTCTTAAAAAACTCACACTTGGGGCGATTGGCTCGTAGCCCATGTTCACGTAGTCTAGTGAGCACCTGCTCTAGGTTGGCAAGGTGTTCACTGTCATCTTCACCTGTCACTAGGATGTCGTCCAAGTAACACTGAGTCCTCAGAATCCCTTGCAGGACTTGTTCCATCGCTCTTTGCCATATCGCCGGAGCTGATGCTACTCCGAATACCAGTCGATTATACTGGTAAAGACCTTTGTGAGTGTTTATCGTGAGTTACTTCCTGGAGGATTCTTCAACCTCCATCTGCAAATATGCTTGCGCTAGGTCAATTTTTGTAAAATGCTTCCCTCCGGATAGTGAGGCGAAGATATCTTCTATCCTTGGAAGAGGATATTGTACTGTGTGAAGGACTGGGTTCACTGTCACCTTGAAGTCCCCACAGATGCGAACCTTCCTTGGCTCCTCAGACTTATTGTTTAACGTTTTCTTCATGACAGGAACGATGGGTGTCGCCCACTCGTTCCAGTCTACCTTAGATAACACGCCTGCATTCTCCAGATTCTCCAGCTCTGCCTCGACGGCTGGACGAATTGCATATGGTACCGGTCTTGCTTTGAAAAACTTGGGAATTGCATTCTCCTCTATTTTTATCGAGGCGGTTACGCCTTTAAGAGTGCCCAGTTCTTGTTGAAATACCTCTTTGGCGTCAGCTAAGATTGTTGACAATCGTCCAGGAGTGACGTCGTCATCCTTTTTACCAGCCACCGTCAGTGCCTGAATGGAGTGCCAGTCTAAACTTATCTTTCTGATCCATTCATGTCCCAATAACGGTGGTCCACCATCTTGCAGAATGTAGAGATACAATTTCCGTATTTTCTTGCCGTTGTATTCGACAGGCACCCTTATTTTCCCTCTGGGGTATACTTTTTGCCCCGTATACGTCCTCAAGACAATGGATGTCTCTCTCAAGGGTATGTGTGAGAATAGCCGCTCGTAGTCTCGTCGATTCATGACGGTTAGAGCTGATCCTGTATCTAATTCCATTTTGACTTGAGACCCTGCTATCGTGAGGGTGACCCAAATGGTTCGGTGATCCTCTTTTGCGATTACGTTGTGAAGTTTGAGACAGCTTAGTCTCTTGTTCCCGGATTCACTATCGCTCATCTGGTCTTCGGAACTACTGTCCGTCATCTTTTGTAGTTTCCTGTACGGTTCCTTAGTAGCCTTTTTATTGTCGTTGGTCTTCTTCTCAGACCTGCAAACTCGTGCAATGTGTCCCATCTTTCCGCATTGCCTGCGTATTTTGTCCTTGGACCAGCAGTCCTTCTGGTCATGGTTTGTTCTGCCGCAGCGATAACATTTTGCAAATCCCCGTGTCATTTCGTGGGTGCCGTATTCCTGTGGCTTTTGTTGTATTTCCGCAGCTCCCCTTGCTGCTGCTTCGTACGATACTGCCACGCTGAAAGCCTTATCTAGCGTCAGCTCTTTCTCTGAGAGTAACCTCTTCTGGGTTCCTTCACTCAGGAGTCCACAGACAAATTTGTCCCGTAAGGTATCTGCCAGTCCTGCTCCGAACTGGCAGTGCTTTGATAGCTTGTGTAGTTCCGTAAGGTAATCAGCATTGCTCTCATTTTTATGCTGATTTCTCCTGTGGAATTTAAATCTTTCTGCTATCAGCAGCGGTGTAGGATTTAGGTGTTCCTGTAGGATAGCAACAATTTCGTTAAAACTCTTCGCCTTCGGTTTGGCTGGAGTAATCAAGTCCCGCAATAGGCCGTACGTTCTTGGGCCCATTAAATTTAGCAATACCGATGCCTTTTTCCCCTCGGCTATTTCGTTTGCCTCGCAATATACCTCGACTCTTTCCACATACGTGGTCCAGTCTTCTATTGCATTATCGAAGGCAGTGATATCGCCAGTCTTTGGCATCTTGAAAATCTAAGATGGCGTCTCCCGCGCTTTTCCTTCGTCCCCGATGGATCAAAATGGCGCCTCCCGCGCTTTTCCTTCTTCCCCGCCGAGTTAAGATTGCGCCTCCCGCGCTTTCCCGCTGCTGCCGCTGCTGTCAACACCACTCTCCGTGGTATTTTTATTTTTAACTGTTCCCGTCGTGGAGCGGACCCTCTGGGACACTTCCCTCCCTCTTCTTAGGTCCGAACGCTGCCCGGCTGTGAAGCACCGGCCGCGCCCTGTGTGCTCCACCCTCTCTCTCTCACTTTGCTTCCCGACTCGCTGCCCGGCCCCGTTGCAGAGCCACCCAATCGAGCTCTAGCCCGCCGCAGCCCAGGAAGGATCAGTGCACTACCTGCCACCAGCCCGCTTAGCTGGGAAACCACAGACTGGGGAACCAAGCCTGGCTCTTGACAGTCTCCCCTGCAAGTTTTCAATCCAATGATTTGGAGGGCAGTTGCCCACGGTCGACGCCCGTTTCTCGAGTTTCTTTGGATTTTTTTTTTTTTCTGGCTTCGTCCTTCAGTAACGTCGTCTGAGGTGCTGCCGAGTTGCAGGTAAGTTCGTTTCTTACTCGTCGCCAGTATTAAATCCGTGTGTTAATGGAGACACGGAATGCAGGAGTTGGTTTAACAAGTCTTTACTGAATGGAGACAATCTGGAAACTGAAACTACAGAAGCCTGCCAGGGCCTTTTATACAGGGATGGTCACTGCCGGTACTGCAGTCTGAGACCAGTTATTCCCTTAAAGGAACATACACAACATCCTCCAATTCTGGCCTCTTATACATCCCCAGTTTCAATTGATGCACCATTGGCGGCCGTGCCATCAGCTGCCTAGGCCCTAAGCTCTAGAATTCCCTCTATAAGCCTGTCCGCCTCTCTACTTCTCTTTCCTCCCTTAAGACGCACCTCAAACCCTACCTCTTTGACCAAACTTGGGGTCACCTGTCCTAATATCTATTTATGTGGTTCGGTGTCAAATATTGTTTGATAATCTCTTCTGTGAAGTGCCTTGAGAAGCTTTACTACATTAAAGGTGCTATATAAATGCAAGTTTTTGTTGTTAGGACTGCTGATGACACATGCTGCAATGTTCTGAATCAGTTGTAGCTTTTGCAGTGTGGAGACGGGAATCGGTAAGGAGAATGTTAGAGAAATCAAGTCTTGAGGTGATGAATGTGCCGATTAGCTTTTCAGCAGCAGTGGTGGATAGGTAGAGGCAGAGAGGGGTGATGTTTCAAAGGTGGAAGAAAGTTGTCTTGATAACGATCAGATGTGGGATGGAAGCTTATCCCACCACTACATGGTGAGGGTTGTCACCTCTGGACTTAGCCTGTAGTAACAGGTGGGGATGTTGATGGGGCCAAAGCTGGCGGCACACAGGTGCTCATGGGAACTGAAGATGATGCCATCAGTTTTTCTGACATTTTGTTTGAGGACATTTAGGCTCATCCAGGTCTTAATGTCAAACAGGCAGCTGAAGAGTGTAGCAACAGCCTTGACAGGTTGGAGGAGGCAGAGGAGAAGAAGTGGATGTCATTAGCATATGTGTGGAAATTAAACCTGTGCTTGTGGATGACGTAGTCAAGGGAGAGTGTTCAGACGATGAAGTGAAAGGGACTGAAGATTCTGAGAAAAAATATAATTTTGCATAACATACATTGAATATTTATAATATAATTTCCCTATTAGCTATATGTAATTTTATGCCTATGAGCAATGTTACCTTGTTCACGTCAAATTCTCTTGTCCTCTATTATTACCTGAGCCATAAATTCATTTACTGCCTCTGTTAAAAGAAATAATTTGCATTTATATGACACCTTTCAGGTCCTCAGGGTGTCCCAAAGCACTTCAATGAATTACTTCTGAAGTGTAATCACTGATGTTTTTGGAGGAAAGCCTGGCTTTCTGCACAGCAGGATCTCACAAAGTAGCACAAAGCATTTGATATGAACACCTTCAACTTAAGCAGTTTCTAGGCTTTGCAGTTTTCTTTAAGCTATGATGCAGGTGTGCTTTGAACACATTACATAAAACATGGAAGCAGGTGTAACTCCAGCTGTTGCTTCTCATTACAAATTAAACCCAGTTAAAAAGTTACCATACTTCGAATCAGATACTGCAGAGTGGCTAAAAATTCTCACCTTGGTATATTGTTAATGGGGCCAGATTTTGCTATCAAAATAATGGTGAGGCTAATGGCGCTCACCGTTATTTATGTGTAAATGGTACAGCAACTTTAGGTAAGGGGCAGATGCACGGTTAAACGCAAATATCCAAAAGTTACTGTCCAAGTTGCGCTGCTCCTCCATTAGCTTCATGAAAACTGCACCTCGCTGTCTGCCTCACCATTGACATGGCTTGAAGTTGCTGTATTTGCGTGGTACATATGAACTAAACCCGCCGCAGATATTTAGGGCTAGTAATTAGAAGCATAAGTACCCTTTTAACGACATGATAAAAGTGTTAATTACTGCTAATCAACCGCTCTGGCACTGAGAATTCACTATTATAAGTGTGGAATTTCATTCCTTCAGGTTGTGAATTGTTTTAGGAGATTTTCAAAATGACATACTTAAAAAAAATTTAAATTCTTACTTTTCCTTTCTGTCTCTTTTTTTCTCACTCTCTTAATCCAATTTTTCTTTCCTTCTCTTTATTTCTCTTTTTGTACCTGACTTGATATTGAATTCACCCACTCTTATTCACCCTCCTTCTCAATCATTTTGCTGTTTATTTCACAATCCTTAAATCTTACTGGTTAATGAGATACCCTATTGGTTGCCCTGTTCACTCAGGTCCCAGATGCCCTGTTTCCCTCGCTGCGCTGTTATCAGCTCACACTTTCAGCAAATTATTGGGCAAATTGTTTTGAGCTGAGAGGTGCAGAGGCAAGTCTAACTAAGATCAGGCACCATTAGATGCCCCTCTACAGCAAAATCTGGCTCAATGATTGTATTTTCACCACTCTAATCTTGTGCAGCACAACAGTTTAAACAATGCCCTGCAACTCCATAGCATAGGAGGATCAAAACTACCCAGGGCAGCAAAAAGTTAAAGATTGACTTCACAATATTGGAGTCCAGGTTTTGATCCTTGAGGTAATTTCACCTTTAACACCCTTAAGCTGGGTGAAATATAGTTAGACTGTAATAAAAACTGACTTTGAAGTTGCAATATTCTTGATGGAATAGCTTCACCCTCAGTTTTACAGTCATTTTATCAATCCAAATCAACTGACGACTGAGTGCTGTGCAGCCAGGTGAATACCAAACAGGAAATTCACTTAAATACATTGATGCATTTGGCCAACACATTTTCAAAGAAGTGGACTGAATGTAAATAATATCAAAAATCCGCACAATGCACTATATGCGTAAATCACAGTCTAGGTTTACAAATAAGGCACAAGTTATGGAATGTCGTAGCTTTGTGTAAATACTGCAGTCTTTTTCTTTAGTAAGAATACACACCCATTTGACTTCCCAATTCTCTCCATCCCCCTCTTTCAGGTCTCTCTGAACTGCACACAATTGCAGTCAAGAGGTCAGGACTGTCTACATCACTCTTGACTTCAAACGCTTGTCAGAGCAGCCTGCTGTTAACTCTTAATTGTCCCTTTTGCCCCATGGGACAGCACCTGGCTTCTACACAGGGCCTCCTTGAACTAAGATCAAGAGCTGAAGGAGTGGCAGGCCATGGGTGTGAATCCACATCTCAATGCAGAATGGAACTGTGTGCTAGGGCTCCAGTACCCAGTACCATGTTATTACAATGCTTTTACTACTACTTATCAGGTTATTGTTCTCAACAAATCAGAAGCACTGCCTTCCAGACCTAGAGAGATATTTCACATATATAGTCCTGCCTCTCAGTGAACTGTCTTAACAAAAATAAATGTGCATCCCCCATGTGAAATGACAAACACAATTGAAACAAAAGGCGATGGCAGAGGAAGGAGAGTTGGGGAGAGGAGAAATGAATGTTATTAAGTGTTATAGTTCAGAAAAAAGTTGACTCAGCTGTTGCCAATGATTTATAAGATGTTCTTAATAATTGCAAAGAATGGTCTCAGTTTGGAGAGCATTATTACTTGACTTCTTTCCACATTATACAGTGGCACCCAAGATATACCCCATGGCCCTTTCTTAACCCACCTGCTCTCAGCCATTGCTCCTAGGACGGCTGTTCCGTATGTCTCCAGGCATCGATTCACAGCTTGAGACAGAGACAGCGATATTGGAACTCAGCATAAAGTTACTGAGCAACCCTGCAACAGAACAACCAGGCTGAAACTTTTCTGTTTTTTTTAGGCATAAGGAAGTCTTGCGACTGTAGGTTAGAAATTCTGACACCAGCTGCTTGGCACAGGAACAGAGCGAAGCAGGGTATCGAGGCCAACACACTGCACATGACCATTCTCACTTGAACTTCTCGCTTCGGGTCTTATTAGTTATTCTGTGTGAGCTCCAGCCCCCACAGCAGGGTGCCTCTGGGAGCTTGCATGCAGGCAGTAGGGTTTCCTTGCGTGGCTGCAGTGATTTTAAGCACTGAAGCAGCAAAGGGTGCAATGTATTTTTTCCCATTCCCCTTCCCATTCATTGCTGACTGGTAACACAATGGATTTGAAGTGGAGATAAAATAACAGCCGGGGAACTAAAACAGCTGGAGATTTTTTATTTCAAATGTTAGTAAGAAGCTCTTAAATGTAGATTTTATTATAGACAAGCTAACTGCATGGGCAAGAACATGGCAAATGGAATATAATGTGGAGAAATATGAAGTTATCCACTTTGGTAGGAAAAATAGAAAAACAGAGTATTTTTTAAATAGTGAGAGATTGGGAAATGTTGGTGTTCAGGGGGACCTGGGTGTCCTTGTACACGAATCACTGAAAGGTAACATGCAGGTACAGCAAGCAATTAGGAAAGCAAATGGTATGTTGGCCTTTATTAAAAGAGGATTTGAGTATAAGAGTAAAGACATCTTACTGCAATTATATAGGGCCCTGGTGAGACCACACCTGGAGTATTGTGTACAGTTTTGATCTCCTCACCTAAGAAAGGATATACTTGCCATAGAGGGAGTGCAATGAAAGTTCACCAGACTGGTTCCTGGGATGGGGGGATTGTCCTATGAAGAGAGATTGAGTAGACTCGGCCTATATTCGCTGGAGTTTAGAAGAATGAGAGGTGATCTCACTAAAACACACAAAATTCTTACAGGGCTTGACAGGGTAGATACAGAGAGGATGTTTCCCCTGGCTGGGGAGTCTAGAACCAGGCGTCACAGTCTGAGAATAAGTGGTCGGCCATTTAGGACTGAGATGAGGAGAAATGTCTTCACTCAGAGGGTGGCGAACCTTTGGAATTCTCTACCACAGGGGGCTGTAGAGGCTCAGTTGTTGAGTATATTCAAGATAAGAGATCGATAGATTTTTGAGTATTAAGGGAATCAAGGGGTATGGGGATAGTGCAGGAAAGTGGAGATGAGGTAGAAGATCAGCCATGATCTTATTGAATGGCGGAGCAGGCTCGAGGGGCCAAATGGCCTACTCCTGCTCCTATTTCTTATGTTCTTATGCGGTATGCTTAAAATTAATAAGTGATTTCTGCGGAACAGAAAAATATCAAGTCACCAAGGGGGCGATTTTCCCAATTGAGGCGGGTTGGAGGCGGGTTTCGGTTTGGGTGGGTTCCACTGAGAGGTGGAAAAAAATTGCGATTTTCCCCTAATTGGCCAGTTGATTTCATAGGTGTGGGTTCCCCTGGGCCAATTAGTGTTTTGGCATTGAAACTCGCCTCTGCTGACATCACTTATCCAACTTCATTTAAGGGCTGCTTGCTGCCTTGACTCGTTCCACTGGTTTTTGGCTGCACCACCTCCAAGCTGTTATCTCCTTGAAGAATAGCCAGCTCCAAGGCAAGGGCCTCCCCGAGGTTCTCGGATGAGGCGCTGGGTATGCTAGTTGAGGGGGCGAGAGCTAGCAGGGAGGTGCTCTTCCCCTCTTCTGGGAGAAGGAGGCCTCCCAAAGAAACCAAGGCTGTGTGGGTCTAGCTGGCAGGCAATATAACCTCCAGATCTGTGTGCAGATTGGGTGATTGTTTCTGTTTATTGATGAAATGCCATCGCTGTCGGAATGTATTAAAATTAGGTCATGGCAAACTGTTGGCGTGATGGCATCTGTTATTTCGGCTTAGGCAGCTCTACATTGCGGGCTCCACGACACTTACGTGATCAGGTTGGTGGTCAGAGTGAAAGGAGGCCAGAGAGTTATGTCCATTGTCTATCATGTGTTAAGAAGGAGCCAAGCACATGTTCCAAAATTCTATAGACTCTGGAACAGTTTCCATGTATTGGAGGATAGCTAATGTAACCCCACTATTTAAAAAAGGTGGTAGAGAGAAAATGAGGAATTATAGACCGGTAAGCCTGACATCGGTAGTGGGGAAAATGCTAGAGGCCATTATAAAAGATGTAATAGCAGAGCACTTGGAAAACAGTGACAGGATCGGACAAAGTCAACATGGATTTACAAAAGGTAAATCATGCTTGACTAATCTACTGGAAGTTTTTGAGGATGTAACTGGTAGAATAGATAAGGGAGAACCAGTGGATGTGGTGTATTTGGACTTTCAGAAGGCTTTCGATAAGGCCCCGCATAAGAGATTAGCGTGCAAAGTTAAAGCACATGGGATTGGGGGTAAGGTGCTGTCTTGGATAGAGAACTGGTTGGCAGACAGGAAGCAAAGAGTTGGAATAAACAGGTCTTTTTCCGAGTGGCAGGCAGTGACTAGTGGGGTACCGCAGGGATTGGCGCTAGGACCCCAGCTATTCACAATATATATAAATGATCTAGACGAGGGAACTAGATGTAATATCTCCAAGTTTGCAGATGACACAAAGCTGGGTGGGCGTGTGTGCTGTGAGGAGGATGCAGAGAAACTCCAGTATGATTTGGACAGGTTGGGTATTTGGGCAGATGCATGGCAAATGCAGTATAATGTGGATAAATGCGAGGTTATCCACTTCAGTGGCAAAAACAGGAAGACAGATTATTATCTGAATGGCAATAGATTGGGAAAAGGGGAAGTGCAATGAGACCTGGGTGTCCTTGTGCACCAGTCGCTGAAGGTAAGCATGCAGGTGCAGCAGGCGGTTAAGAAGGCAAATGGTATGTTGGCCTTCATAGCGAGAGGATTCGAGTATAGGAGCAAGGATGTCTTGCTGCAGTTATACAGGGCCTTGGTGAGACCACACCTTGAGTATTGTGTGCAGTTTTGGTCGCCTTTTCTGAGGAAGGATGTTCTTGCCATGGAGAGAGTGCAGCAAAGATTCACCAGACTGATACCTGGGATGGCAGGAATGACGTATGAGGAGAGATTGGGTCGATTGGGCTTATACTTGCTGGAGTTTAGAAGAATGAGAGGGGATCTTATTGAAACTTATAAAATTCTAACAGGACTAGACAGACTAGATGCAGGAAGGATGTTCCCGATGGTGGGGGAGTCCAGAACCAGGGGTCACAGTCTAAGGATAAGGGGTAAGCCATTTAGGACTGAGATGAGGAGGAATTTCTTCACCCAGAGAGTGGTGAACCTGTGGAATTCTCTACCACACAAGGCAGTTGAGGCCAATTCATTAAATATATTCAAGAAGGAGTTAGATATATTTCTTAAGGCTAAAGGGATTAAGGGATATGGGGAGAAAGCAGGGACAGGGTACTGAATTTGGATGATTAGCCATGATCTCATTAAATGGCAGAACAGGCTCGAGGGGCCGAATGGCCTACTCCTGCTCCTATCTTCTATGTTTCTATGTGCCACAATGGGCAACCTATGCAAATCTGGCCAGGATGAGTGCATTCCTTGCACGACGTGCTTCCATGCCCTGGCGCTTTCTGCCCTGAGCAGCATCAGGTGGGTGAGCAGGAGGTTGGGGATCCTGCTGCTGTTGCTGCTGAGCTGCCTGTTTCTGCTGCTGCCGTGGCTGCTCCTCATCCGAATCTGAGGCCCATGATGAAAGGAAATAAATGGTTCCCATGCTGCTAGCAGATACCTCCGTTGGGGAAGCACTCAGTCCAAGCGGGAGAGGGTCTTCCAAAGAGGTCCCACAGTTGAGAGATAGAAGCTGAAGCACCTCCGACTTTGGTAGGCCTGTTAAAAGTGCTGAAAGACCTGTGCAACAAAAGTTCTGCCATCTGCAACTGCTCCCTGATGAAAGCTCCGTTTTAATGTTGGAGCTGCAGCTGTGAGGGGGCCACCCACTTGTCAACCTGCCAGGATTAGCTGGCATGGTTTAGGAGGGTCGTGCAACACGTTGAAAATGTGGTAAAATAACGAAGGCCTGTCAAAATAGGATTATAGAGGCCCTTAACTAGAACTTAAGGGTCTCAACTACCTCTCCTGACTGATGGAGGCGGGACCGAATTGCACCCATCAAACCCGCCTCCGGCAAAATTGCACGGAGGTGGATTGGAGGCGGGATCCGAACCCGCCCTCAGTTTTTGTCATTTTGCCAACTGTCCCGCCTCCAAACCCGCCTCCTCGGGGCTGGGAAAATCGCCCCCCTTGACTCATTGAGATTTATCTATGGCACAGGAGAAAACTTAGAAGTAAAATCTGTTACTTTTATTAGTGTTCTAAAGATAAATGAGTGAGGAATATATGAATAAAATTGCACCAAGAGTGCACAAACAAGAAATGTGCGTGAAACAACAACAGAAAATGCTGGAAAAACTCAGCAGGCCAGGCAACAGCCGTGGAGAGAAAAAAAAGAGTCAACGTTTCAGGTCGAACCCTTTGTCAAGACTGGAAAAGCACAGGAAATTAAATAGATTAAAAGGCCAGGCTGGGAGAGAACAAAAGAGAAGTGAAGAGACAGTTTCCAGTTTCCTGGCCCCAACCGGCTCCTTTTCACTATGGACGTACAATCCCTTTACACCTCCAGCCCCCACCAGGATGGCCTGAGGGCGCTCCGCTTCTTCCTTGAACAAAGGCCCGACCAGTCCCCATCCACCACTACCCTCCTCCGCCTGGCTGAACTTGTTCTCACGTTGAACAACTTCTCCTTTGACTCCACTCATTTCCTCCAAATCAAAGGTGTTGCTATGGGTACCTGCATGGGTCCCAGCTATGCCTGCCTTTTTGTGGGCTATGTGGAACACTCTTTGTTCCAGTCCAACTCGGGTCCCCTCCCACCTCTTTTTCCGGTACATTGATGACTGTATCGGTGCCGTTTCCTGCTCTCACCCTGAACTAGACAATTTCATTCACTTTGCCTCCAATTTCTACCCTTCCCTCACCTTCACATGGTCCATCTCCGACTCTTCCCTTCCCTTCCTCGACTTCTCCGTCTCCATCTCTGGGGATAGGTTATTGACCAACATTAACTACAAGCCCACTGACTCCCATAGCTACCTGGACTACACTTCCTCCCACCCCGCCTCCTGTAAGGACTCTATTCCATTCTCCCAGTTTCTCCGCCTCTGCCGCATCTGCTCCGACGATGCCACCTTCCACACCAGTGCTTCCGACATGTCTTCCTTTTTCCCCAACCGAGGATACCCCTCTACCGTGGTTGACACGGCCCTCGACCGTGTCCGTTCTATCTCCCGCACTTCTGCCCTCACCCCTACCCCTCCCTCCCGGGACCATGATAGGGTTCCCCTTGTCCTCACCTTTCACCCCGCCAGCCTCCACATTCAACGGATCATCCTCCGCCATTTCTGCCACCTCCAAAGTGATCCCACCACCAAACGCATCTTCCCCTCCCCTTTCAGCATTCCGTAGAGACCGCTCCCTCCGAGACACCCTAGTCCACTCCTCTATCACCCCCAGCACCACTTCCCCTTCGCCTGGCACCTTCCCGTGCAAGCGCAGGAGATGCAACGCCTGCCCTTATACCTCCACCCTTCCCACTGTCCAGGGCCCCAAATACCCCTTCCAGGTGAAACAGCAATTTACTTGTACTTTTTGCAATCTGGTATACTCTATTTGCTGCTCACGATGTGGTCTCCTCTACATTGGGGAGACCAAACGCAAATTGGGTGACCGCTTTGCGGAACACTTCCGTTCAGTCCGCCTGTCATTTTAATTCACCGCCCCATTCCCACTCAGACCTCACTGTACTCGGGCTCTTGCATTGTTCCACGGAAGCTCAGCGTAAGCTCGAGGAACAGCACCTCATCTTCCGATTAAGCACTTTACAGCCTTCCGGACTCAATATCGAGTTCAAGAATTTCAGATCATAACCTCGGCCCCCATTACATTTTTACTTATTTTTTATCCACACCTTTGTTTTGGCCCTTCCCCCCGCCTTTTTTTCTCTCCCACATGGCAGCTGTCTCCCATTCTGCGCACCTAATCTAGAGCCGTCTTTTGTCTGCACTAGTCCTATCACCATTTCGTCTCATTTTGAATACCTCTTAATGTCTCTTCACTTCTCTTTTGTTCTCTCCCAGCCTAGCCTTTTAATCTATTTCATTTCCTGTGCTTTTCCAGTCTTGACAAAGGGTTTGACCCGAAACATTGACTCTTTTTTTCTCTCCACGGATGTTGCCTGGCCTGCTGAGTTTTTCCAGCATTTTCTGTTGTTATTTCGGATTTCCAGCATCTGCAGTATTTTGCTATCGTAAGGAATGTGTGTGCACTGATTTACTAACATTAAAGAGTCAAATCACAACAATATCAAACACTGTAAACTGAGGGGAATTTGGATTCAAATGATGCTGAATGGTTGGCATCCTTCAATTACTTTTAATTGCATGTTTACATTTTGCACTGTAAAGCAGAACCTTTTTAGGTATGAAATGTGTAATATGTTGAGATTTCCTTAAAAAGTAACCTCGGTGGGTTTCAACTGGAGCGCTAAGCAAGCTGCAGCACAAACCTTTATTTAAGGTTCTCCCTCATGATCTACAAGTAACAATTATTGAATGGAGAAATGAAAGAAACATTTTAAAATTTGGATCAATGATTGATCCGAATTAAATTCCATTTGTATGAAATTGAGGGAAGGGGTTTAAAGATTCATACTACTTCTCATCAATGGAGGATTGCTGAAAGTGCACATGCATGCTTGAGGATAATGCCTTTGAGGTGCTGAGGCATACAGTGCAGCTAAGGAGGCTGGCCCCTGTTGACATTGGATAGCAGATTCCCAAGAGAAGAGCCATCTAAAACACCTGTCAGGAGATAGCTGACAGGGTGTCTGCTCTCTGGGATATCTGGAAGGCTTGGCTGGAAATATAGAAGAAGTTAGTAGTCCTGAGGGAAGGTGGCATGTTGGTGCTACCCAGAAGATTCCTATACCAACTATGGGCTGGATTTTGCCATTGGTGCGGGCTGGGGCGTGTCAGGTGGTTTTCGTGTCACGATCCCGACTCTGATGTGAAGTGGGAAAAAAGTGCAATTTTCCCCTAATTGGGCACTTGATTTCCAGCGTGTGGGAACCTCTGGCCCAATTAGTCTTTCCACCCTGAAAGTCGCCTCTGATGATGTCATCAGTGCTTATGGATTTAAGGCCTGCAAGCAGCCCTGCTTCTTCTGGAGACTGGAAATGCTTTGGACATTGTTTGAAGGACTTCATTTACCGACCATGTCCACCAGCAAGCAAAAGTGTGCACCTCGCTTTGATGAGCCCTCCCTCCTGAACGACTATCGACCTGTCGCACTCACACCCATCATAATGAAGTGTTTCGAGAGACTGGTCCTGGCTCACATCAAAGCCAGTGCTCCCGCCTCTCTTGACCAACACCAGTTTGCCTATCGTGCAAACAGATCAATGGAGGATGCAATCACAACTGCTCTACACTCGGCACTGAATCACTTAGATGGTAAGGAGACCTACATCAGAATGCTGTTCATAGACTACAGCTCAGCATTCAACACTATCGTCCCCAACAAGCTGGCCACCAAACTCCAAACTCTTGGCCTGAACACTTCCCTCTGCAACTGGACCCTGGACTTCCTAACAAACAGACCCCAGTCTGTCAAATTAGGTAACCACACCTCCCCCCGCCCCTGACCCTGAACACGGGGGCCCCACAAGGATGTGTGCTGAGCCCCCTCCTCTACTCCCTCTTCACCCACGACTGTGTGGCTGTTCATGGTTCCAACACCATCATCAAGTTTGCGGATGATACTACGGTAATAGGCCAGATCGCCAACAACGATGAGTCAGCCTACAGGGAGGAGGTCCAGCATCTCGTGAAGTGGTGCGCCGATGACAACCTGGCCCTTAACATCAAGAAAACCAAAGAAAACATTGTGGACTTCAGGAAGTCTAAAGGTGGAAGTCACACCCCCATCCACATCAATGGGGCTGTGGTGGAAAGGGTGGACAGCTTTAAGTTCCTCGGAGTCCACATCACGGAAGACCTCTCCTGGTCCCTCAATACCTCCTCTCTGGTGAAGAAGGCCCAGCAGCGCCTATATTTCCTAAGGAGGCTGAAGGGATGTAACCTGTCACCCCTGATCCTCTCTAACTTTTACCGCTGCACAATAGAGAGCATCCTGACAAACTGTATCACAGTATGGTATGGCAGCTGTAGCTACTATGACCGGAAAGCCCTGCAGCGGGTAGTCAAAACTGCCCAACGCATTACCGGCACCCAGCTACCGACCATAGAGCACCTATACCAGAAACGCTGTTTACGGAGGTCACGGTCCATCATCAAAGACCCTACCCACCCCAGCCACAGTCTGTTCGCCCTCCTGCCATCTGGGAGACGCTACAGATGCATTCGCACCCGTACGACCAGATTTAGGAACAGCTTCTTTCCCAGGGCTGTCATCCTACTGAACTCCACAAATAAACTCTAAAGCCTGCACATCTGCCAATGCACTTTATTATGGTTATGTTTATGTTAATGTATTACAAGCCAAATGTATGTTGAATGTTTAAATGTTTTAATCTAAATGTACACTCTCGGGAGCCGCAAGCCTACATTTCGTTGTACTGCACTTGTGCACTAACAATGACAATAAAAGTTGATTTGATTTGATTTTGAAGCTCTGGTGCAGGGAGCAAGAGCAAATAAGGAGGTGCTCTTCCCTTCCTCAGGGAGAAAAAAGCCACCCCAGCAGACTAAAGCTGTGTGGCTGCAAGTGGCCCAGGAAGTCAACTCCTTCTCTATGTGCCGCAGAACCTGGCTGCCGTGCAGGAAGAGGTTTCATGACCTTCTCCGCACAGGAAAAGTGAGTATAACTTTCCCATCGCCTCTCCTCACCAGCACTCTGCTTTGCCAACCTCTTCCTCCACATCCCACTTGACACTTACACCCGTGCACCCTTACCCATTCCCTCTCTCTCTATGGTAACATTCACTTAACTATTCGACCATGCAGCCCTCACATTCTGAATCACTGTGATGCAATGACAACTTTCAACACACAGGGAGGGCCCTTTGTCTCCTTCTAAGCATCTATGCTATGGAATCTCTACACTCACTCCTTCATTCTCACTCAAACTCCACTTGTGTTCCTCATTGCAGGAAAAGAGAGCCCACGATAAGAGGGAAAGAGCGAGGACAGGAGGAGGGCCACCCTCAGTAGCCCAGCTCACCACCTCGGAGGAGGCGGCCCTGGAAATTGCCGGGATCGAGGAGGATTCCCAAGTGGGGGACGGACAGGCAGGCACATCACAGCAAGCTGGTGACAGAATAATTTTGAGTCACTGATAATGAATCTGATGCTCTAACAGATTGACATATGATCATCTGCACTATTCAATGTGCATGTAAGCTTGACCCCACATCTCTAACTCTTTCCTTTACTCCCCCACAGGACCATCAACAGCCCCCGGCCCCACTGTCCAGGAGGAAGAGCCTGAGCTTCCAGACACCTCAGAGGAAGCTGCAACCTCTGAGGGCGCTGCGTCAGCAGAATTAAGCGCACACATCACCAGCGGAACATAGAGTAGTGTTGTCCCCTGTTGTATCACAGCTCACAAGTGAGCATCAGCAGATGGTGGTGACCAGGACAGCAGTGGAGAGTCCTCGTCAGAGGGCGCAGGACGCTTCCAGCTCGGCTCCGCTGCATGTCGACCCAGTGCCTCCGGGTCCATCCAGAAGGAGAGCGGTGATGGAACTCCAGGAACAGGTGCAGGAGTTTCTGGCAGGTTTTGTCTCCAGGGTCGATGCGAGTGTGGAGTGAATGGAGGAGTCCATTGCTAACATGAGCAGAGCCTTTGTGGATGCGTTGGCGCATGAACGCATCACCACGGAAAGGATGGCAACCTCCGTGGAAAGGATGGCTATCTCCATGGTAACGCTGGCTACCGTAGAGGAGAGGATGGCTATGGTAGAGGAGCGGATGGCTACGTCCATGGAGGAGCTTAGTCGCCAGGGTATTGAAAACATGGTAATTGTTCAGAGTAGACTGATATCTCTTGAGGAGCGATGGTCAGCTATTGAGCAAACAAACCAGACCTTCATGCAAGTCCTCTGGAGTAGGACTTCCAGTGCAGAAACGGGTCCTCATGGTCCCCCTGCAGTGCAGCAAGGTGCTGTCCAGCCACTTGCTAACTCTGAAGTGGGGCTGACCCATGAGAGGGATGTTGGTGGCATACAACAAGGAAGTGGGGGCTCCTCTCCAAGCGTTCACATGACCATGCCACTGCAGAGCCCTCGGTCAGAGCCCCATCAGAGTCCCCACCCAACTGAGATCGGCGTCTCAACCCCTGCACAGCCGCAGGAGCAGCAGTCTGCTGCCGAGCCCTCACAGGCTCGCAACCCCAGAGGACACCAGCCAAAGGTGTCAAGACAGGAGCAGCAAGAAAGTGAGCAGGGGGCCTCCACATCTGCTGAAGCCACAGGAGAAGCACCACGTAGGAGCACGTGTAAGAGGAAGAGAATGCACAAGTAGTCACAAGGGTAGTCACTTGGGTTTAATGTGTTTATTTTTTAAATGCCATCAGTTGCTTATTGTCATAAAAAATTCTGATGGCAAACTGTTGCAGTTGTGGTGTGTGTCATTTCACAAATGGGACTTCCACATTGAGGGCTTAGGGTGACTTGCAATTGTCAGTATGGTGGTCAGAGTGATAGGAATCCGCAGGTTCTTATTGTTGATGGTCTGATAAGAAGGTGCGAGGCCAAAGTGTTTGATTGTGCAGGCTAAGATGAGTGCGTCCCTTGCATCCCGAGCAGCAATGTGGTCGCGCGCTGGCGCCTTCTGGCCTGTGCAGCTTCAGGTGGGTGAGCAGCAGCTTGGCACTCCTGTTGTTGCTGCTGCTGTTGGTGGTGCTGTTGTTCATGGTTCTGCTGCTGCCACGGCTGGTCTTCGTCCGAATCTGATGTCCAGGAGGAAAGGAAATAAATGGTTCCCATGCTTCTGGTATATGCCTCAGTTGAGGAAGCGCTCAGTCAAGGTGGTGAGAAGGGTTTCCCAGGGGGTCACACTGGAGATGGATGGTCAGGCTCCAAACTTCCACAATAATGGCTATGCCTGCTAAAAGTTGGCCCAGACCTGAGACAACAAAGTTCTGCCACCTGCAAATGATGATTGCTGAAAACTCCTTTTTAATGGTGGAGCTGCAGCTGTTAGTAAGCAGTCCACTTGTGAGGCCACCAGGATTCACTGGTGTGTTCCAGAGGAGACGTGCAGCAGGTGGGAAAAGTGGTAAAATTAGAAAGGCCTCTCAAAATGGAATTATAGAGGCACTTAACTGGTTGTTAAGGGCCTTAAGGGCCAATCCCACCTCTTGGAGGTGGGATGGAAACGGGGTCAGAAAACACGCATTTGGGGAAATTGCTCGGAGGCGGGATGGAGGCAGGATCGGGCCCTCCCGCCATTTTTTTGCGATTTTACCACCTCACACGCCTCCAATCCCGCCTCCTCGGGCCTGGCAAAATTGAGCCCTATCTGTCTGAAGTGCGTCCTCAGACCTGTTAACCTTGTACAGCTCACAAATCTAAAGCTGCTGTGCAACCTTACGGCCCTGTGAATAATTAGCATTGGATGGCCATACAGCAACACTTCACAAATACAGAATGCAAGTTATATTTGAAACTTTTATCGTACTGAATTCTTCATTCAGCAAATTCTGCCAACAAACCCTAGCTATGTGATGCATGTTCAGTTACTGATATACAGGAAGGGTTGCAGGATGACCATCTAAGTGAAATTGGGAGAGTAATAGGGAGAAAGAAACAGAGGAACTAAAGCACAGGAAATTCCCTGTCTTCAGTGGAGAAAATACACTTTATGTTGGCTCTTATTTGTTAAAACTTGCATAAATGAATTTGGCACCAGGGAGAGACTAACGGAGACAAAAAAGAAAAGTAACAGAAAAAATTACTTCTATTGACCATGTACAATCAAGATTGAGGTATTGTCCTATAAGATCAATGAATAAGGTAAGTGGACCTTGCCTAAGGAGAATTGGAAACACTGGCCTTGTGTATTGTGTTTTTTCACTGGAACAAAAAATAAATAATCGATAGATTGAACCAGACTGAACCATCTTGTGTGTAGCATTCTGAATTTTCCAGTGGGATGCATGCTCCTGATCCGTAGGAAATTGGGTCCACTACTTCAGGGCTTGATGACTAAAATACGGGAATCCTCCAATGCATTATAACTTAATCTATGAATTCTTCCAAGGGTTCTCCCCATCCTATCTCTAACCTTAAAGGCCTTCAGATTGGCGACAGAACCTCCAGTCAACTTGATCCTAATCTCTGGAACTCCCTCCCTTATCCTCTCTACCACTCTAACTCTAGAAATCTTTTCAACACCCAGCTCTTCAATTAATCTCTCCTTTCTTGGCTCAGCATCTGTTTCCCTACACCTATGTGTTTACTATATAAATACATGGTTTTGTTGTAAAAATGTTTTCCTTCTCTTTGAACTCCTTGCGGGCTAGGAGGAGCAGAAGTTCTCTCCCAGGCCCCTCAAGGAGTCCTTGGGCCTCCTGTAGTATATGTAACCTGTACCACCTTAAGAGGATACCTTAAGGTGATGGACTACTTTTTGATGGCTCCTGTACATTGTAGTACCGGTGGTGACCACGCCGGTATATAAACCCTGTGGAGCGAAGTGTATTCCAGTTCAGCCCTGACCCTCAGTTACTAAAGACCTGTTTAAGTATTTCTGTAGTCTGTGTCCAGTTATTCAGCATAACTACATTTGAAAGCACAGACTCAACAGTGGCGACGAGTCTGATCTTACCTAGCGGCAGTTGCATCAAAGGGAGCTTTGCCTCTGAAACGGGCGTCGAACAAGGACATCCACCCTCAACATCCTGCTGGGCACTGCATAGCACGGGAGGCAATCGGGAACCCGGGTTGGGTTCTGGCCATGAAGTCTAACATCAGTGAACATCCCTTCGACGACAGCGGCGGGTAAGCCCGATCGAGCGGCACGGGCGGGAAGTCGGCCGAGTTGTCAGTAAGAGAAGGGGAGGGAAACGACGAAAAGGGCGGAGAACACGACCGCAGCCGGTGTCAGGGGCCGGACTGCAATCGGGGCAGAGACGCGCAGCAGCCAGAAAAGCGTTTATGTCCACAAGGACCGCGGGAGCGGCGGGGAACAAGAGCAGCAGCGTCGGGGAAAATAAAGGACCGCTGGGAGGCGAGAACGGCAACAGCACAGTAATCGCCATTTTTAGTCGGCGGGGGAAGAAGACAAGCGCGGGAAAAGCCGCCAAGCGCGGGAAGCCGCCATTTTGAAAAATAAAATAAAATAATAATCATAATCCGAAGGAAAGGAAACTCAACAAGGATGCCAAAAACGGGTAACATCACTGCTTTTGACAGCGATGTGGAAGATTGGGCCACTTATGTGGAACGCGTTGAAGTTTACTGTACAGCGAATGAGGTACCGGTGGATAAGAAAGCACTAACCCTATTAAACTCGATGGGTGCGAAGACGTACGGGTTATTAAGGAACCTTGTAACACCAGATAAACCGGTAGGAAAGAGTTTCGCGGATATTGTTACTATCCTGCAAGAGCATTTAAACCCCACGCCGCTGCTGATAGCGGAACGATTTAAATTCTACAAAAGAATTCAACTTAAAGAGGAAAGCAACGCTGAATTCTTAATCGAACTGCGCAAGTTATCAAAGTACTGTCAGTTCGGTACAGGACTAGCAGACGCACTGAGAGATAAGTTTGTGTGTGGGCTCCTAAGGGAAGGAACCCAGAAGCGACTGCTAGAGGAAAAGGATCTTACGCTGGACAAAGCTTTCAGCATTGCAGCATCGCACGAGGCAGCAGCACGAGGCACTGCAGAAATGCAGCAAAGGCCATTGGAATTCAGCACCAATGAAATGGCATTGGGCGCAGTAAAGTGCTATCGTTGCGGAAGGACAACGCATGACCAGAACCAGTGCTGGTTCAAAGATAAAGAATGCAGGCAATGTGGCAAACTTGGTCACATAGCGAGAGTATGCCGGTCAGGAAAGAAGACCAGCAGCAAAAAGTCGCCGCAGGAGAAGTACAAAAAAGTACACAAGGTGACAGAGAACAGTTCGGATGAACAGAAGACGGATTCAGACTCCAGCAGTAAGGAACTGGGCTGTCTAAAAATACATAATGTGGGTAACACAGCAGACCACCAAACTATCTGGGTCATGCTTCGGATAGCAGGAGTCCAAGTGAAGATGGAATTGGACACTGGATCGGCATTGACGGTCATGAATAAGCAAGATTACAAAAGGTTATTCTCACACATTCCCCTGAGGGATACGGAGATTGTATTGAAAACATACACGGGGCAAAGAGTATACCCCATCGGAAAGATAAAGGTAAATGTGGTCTACAATGGTAAAGAAAGTCAGGAAATGGACTTGTATGTGTTACCTGATGGAGGTCCACCACTACTGGGACGGGAATGGATCCGGAGAATAAATGTGGACTGGCATTCCATACAAGCACTAACTGTAGATTCCTGTAAAGAGGACGACGTCAAACCTGAACGACTGTCCAAAATATCGGACGATGCTAAGGAGGCGTTCCAACAGGGACTGGGAACACTGAAAGGAATTACGGCAAACATCAAGGTTGAAGAACATGCAAACCCAAAATTTTTCAAAGCCAGACCGGTGCCTTATGCGATACGACCTGCTGTGGAAGCAGAGCTGGAAGGGCTAGAACGTTCAGGAGTACTGTCAAAGGCGGACTGGAGCGAATGGGCCACACCCATTGTTCCCGTCATGAAGCGTTCATTGAGCAACAAGCCGGGGGAACCTGGGAAGGTTCGCATCTGTGGCGATTTCAAGATCACTGTTAATCCGGTTCTTCACACGGTGCAATATCCGTTTCCGCGGATTGAAGATATCTTCGCTTCGCTGTCTGGCGGGAAACACTTCACCAAGATAGACCTGGCGCAGGCGTACCTACAGATGGAAGTTGATGAAGCGTCACGCCAGTATCTCACGATCAACACACATAAGGGCTTATATCGGTATAATAGACTGGTTTTTGGAGTGGCATCGGCTCCAGCGATTTGGCAAAGGGCCATGGAGCAGGTATTGCAGGGAATTCCAGGCACACAATGCTACCTGGACGACATTCTGATTACAGGAGCTGATGATAAGGAGCACCTCGCGAATTTGGAGCAGGTGCTCACCAGATTGAAAGAATATGGCCTCAGAGTTAATCGCCAGAAATGTGAGCTCTTTCAAAAGCGAATCTCGTACTGCGGCCACGTCATTGACCAGGAGGGGCTCCATAAGTCACCTGACAAGATCGAAGCTGTTGTGAAAGCTCCCGCTCCGGAAAATGTATCCCAGTTGAGGTCATTCCTTGGGTTGGTTAACTATTACCACAAGTTTCTTCCAAATTTATCCACGGTGTTACACCCGCTGAACACTCTTTTGCAAATGGGAGTACCATGGAAGTGGAGCGAGGATTGTAAGCGGGCTTTTCAAAAAAGCAAGGCACTGATCACCTCTAAGGAAGTGTTGGCTCACTTTAACCCAACGCTGCTTATTCGCTTAGCTTGTGACGCTTCTCCATATGGTATCGGGGCAGTGCTCTCACATAAGTTGCCAAATGGCTTGGAAAGGCCAGTCGCGTTCGCACCCAGATCATTGACCTCCGCAGAGCGCAACTATGCTCAGATAGATAGGGAGGCTCTCAGCCTCGTGTGGGGAGTTAAGAAATTTAACCATTACCTGCAAGGCCAAAAGTTTACGCTGCTGACAGATCACCAGCTGCTGGTTTCCATTTTTAACCCTAAGAAGGGTGTTCCGGTTATGACGGCGCAGAGGCTTCAGAGATGGTCCCTTTTCCTAGGGGCACATCAATATGATATCGAATTCAAAGGTACAAAGCAACATGGTAATGCTGATGGGCTGTCGTGCCTGCCACTACCTACAGCGGAAGAGGCACCGGCAGTTGACCCTGTCGAGATATTTCACTCGACCATCATCGAATGCTTACCAGTCACCAATGCGAGTATTGAGAGAGAGACCCGAAACGACCCGACACTGTCTCAGGTCTACGATTTGACAGTGAAGGGATGGCCAGCACATGGCGACCCACTGTTACCAGCATTCTCAGCCAGACGAGAACAGCTGCCCGTCTGTCAAGGAACATTGATGTATGGAACAAGGGTGATTATTCCTCCTAAATTAAGGGAGAGAGTTCTGAAGGAACTGCATGAAGGTCATCTGGGGGGAGTCAAGATGAAAAGCCTTGCTAGGGCTTATGTGTGGTGGCCAGGTATCGACAAACAAATAAGAGGATCTGACTAAAAGCTGCTCAGGGTGCCAAAAAGTTCAAAACGCACCTCCAATTGCACCGCTGCATCCGTGGGAATGGCCTTCAACCCCATGGCAACGTGTGCATATCGACTTTGCAGGTCCATTCATGGATTCCATGTTTTTGATAGCGGTAGATGCACATTCTAAATGGCCAGAAGTGATTAAGATGTCGACCACTACCTCTGAAAAGACGATCGCAGTTCTAAGAACCATATTTGCAAGGAATGGGTTGCCGGAACAAATATTTTCAGACAACGGACCACAGTTCGTGTCAGAAGAATTCCAGAAATTCATGAAAAAGAATGGGGTGAAACACTATACATCTGCCCCATGACATCCGGTTACCAATGGGTTGGCCGCGAGATTTGTACAAACGTTCAAAAAGGCGATAAAGGCCATGAGCGAAGACCATATTCCACTACAACACAAGGTGGACAATTTCCTGATGGCATATCGAAACGCCACGCATGCAGTGACAAATCAAAGCCCTGCCATAATGTTCTATAACAGGAGGTTGCGGTCCCGGTTGGATTTGCTAAAACCCAATGTGCGTAGGGAAGTCGAAAACAAGCAATTCCAGCACGTAAATAACAAGGCCACTCGGAGTTTCGAAATAGGACAACCAGTGTTGGCCAGGGACTATAGGAATGATAAATGGCAATCCGGAACAATTCGTGCCCGACAAGGACCCTTGATGTACACGGTAGACGTTGGAGAGAATGTAATATGACGTCATGCTGACCAACTTGTGGAATCGAGAACAAGGGTCGACCCCATGTCTACGGCAGAGACACCAGTTGAAGAAGTTATTGAGCCTGTAGCATCTACCTCAGACTCGAACGTACATGATGATGTTCAATCCATAGGAGATCAAATGGATGAGTCACCCCAGCAACGAGAACCAGAGACCCCTGAAAGGCGTTATCCGGCCCGGATCAGGAGGCCTCCTCAGAGACTGAATCTTTGAACAGTTTTGTGTGAAAGTTGTATATATGTTATCTATGTAATGTTTAAATTGGGGTGTACACTGTTAAGCTAAAAGGGGAGGAATTGTAGTGTATGTAACCTGTACCACCTTAAGAGGATACCTTAAGGTGATGGACTACTTTTTGATGGCTCCTGTACATTGTAGTACCGGTGGTGACCACACCGGTATATAAACCCTGTGGAGCAAAGTGTATTCCAGTTCAGCCCTGACCCTCAGTTACTAAAGACCTGTTTAAGTATTTCTGTAGTCTGTGTCCAGTTATTCAACATAACTACATTTGAAAGCACAGACTCAACACCTCCCAAGCCCCGGCCTCCCTCCGATCGTGCAACTCGAGGGAATCCCCAGCCCTCACTGATCTGACCGCGAGTGCCCTGGACTCCTCCACCCACTGATATGCCAGGGATCATTCTCACGGGTCCTCAGCTGCGGCCTCCTGTGGCCAACTTCCCACTCCCACCCGCCGGTCAGTTAGTGAGTATGGCTAGGTGATGGGCGGGAGTCTGGGAAGCTTTATTTAAGTGAGGTCCTGCCTTTGAGATTGGTCGGGTCTCTGTGCCCCTGACCATCGCTTGCTACTGGGCTCACACGCACCCTTCACGCCCGCCCCTGTAAAGTTCTATGTCTCACTCTTTCCTCACCCACCAAGAAGCATGATGCCCAGCTAAGAGTTGAATTATTGTATGTTGTCTTGTTTCCCACAAGCCATTGACAATGTAATGTAAGCCTAGCACGGTGGCACAGTGGTTAGCACTGTTGTCTCACAGCGCCAGAGGACCCGGGTTCAAATCTGGCCTCGGGTGACTGTCTGTGTGGAGTTTGCACATTCTCCCTGTGTTTGCGTGGGTTTTCTCCGGGTGCTCTGGTTTCCTCCCACAGTCCAAAGATATGCGGGTTAGGTTGATTGGCTATGATAAATTGACCCTTAGTGTTAGGGGGATTAAATACGTGGGGTTACGGGGATAGAGTGGGATATGTGTTGGTGTAGGGGTTACGGGGATCGGGTGGGATATGTGTCGGTGCAGGCTCGATGGGCCGAATGGCCTCTATCTGCACTGTGGGATTTCTGTGAATCAGCATACCTCAGGTGTGACGCATGCCTTACTCGCGATCTCTCCAGGATATTGGAACAAATGAAGCATCTACTGACCTTTAAATGTTGGCCAGTGCTCCACTAATTTCAAAAGATGCCAGCTGTGAGCTATCTAATATAACCGCTTTTTCCAAAACCCTTGGCTCTAATGTGAAACTTTATTTTTTTTTCTTGTTTCCTGGTTAATGATTCCCAGGTTGTGACGTCTTTGAGATTGAGAAATATCTTTACAGCCTAATAACTGCAGACAGAGTGCATTGCTCAGTTCAAGAGTGAACAAATGGGTTTTTACAACAATCTGGGTCATTTTTTTTTCAGGTGCTAGCTCTAAACTTCAAGATTAATTGAACTCACTGACCGACTGGTTCAGAGTCCAATATCATAACCAGTATAGCATGGTATTTGGCAATAAATGTCATTGTTTAATTAATCCTCAAAGTACTTGTTAGAACACTTGCTGCACCAGCTAATTGGAGTTGCTGTTTATGTACTGTCTTAAACAATAAAGGAGCTGCAGACTTCTGTAATATCCAAAGAACTATATTATCTAAACACATTTCTGAAGGACAACACATACACATTGTATCATCTGAGAAATGTCTCAAACAGCTTTATATCCATTTGATTACTTTGACGTGCAGTGACAGTTGTTATTCTGGTAAACCCAGCAGCCATTTTACACACAGCAAGATCCCATAAAGACCAGTGAGGTAAATATCCAATTACTGTAACCTGCTTTTGGTTTTGGCTGAGGGAAAAATTTTGGCCAGAAAAAAAAAATGCTAATTTGAAGAAATGCTTTGTTTTCTTTTCTTTTGACTTCTTTTATTAGTAAGGAACATTGGCCGTGAAATTTAGCGCCAGCCGTTAAGGCCGGTTTTGCTGAGAAAATGGCGACCGCCTCGCTTCCGCCCACTTCCAGTGGGTCCCAGGTCTTATCCAATTTCTAGGCCATCATTTATTTCTGCAGATTTTTTTAATACTCTGCTGTTAATTGCTTGTCACATAACATTTCAAGATTTGGATGGCAGATAAACACCCTGCTCTGAGTTTAATGCTGTTCTACAGCCAACCACTAGGAGGCCTGTGAAAGTTACCCAGATTGATACATCCACAATGGTGATGTCCAAGAGGAGGCCCGTGGGCTAAATGTGGCTCATGTGCTTCTTTGATCTGGTCTGCAAAGCTCCTATTAGTTCCTTTCTTCTTGGTGTCTGTGCACAAAAGCTAACTTTAGCACCTTCAAGCTCCATACATTTCTTGGGCCTGAAAAAGGTTGCTCCATTTCTGATGGAACCACCCTCTGTATCTCCGTGTGTTATACCTGACCTCGGGGCAATTGATGTGACACTAGGGCCTGGGGTTTCCGGTTAAATTCGCCCGATATCAGTGTAACCGGCGCAAAAGATCACAGAACATTTTGTGCAAATTGCATTCAGCACAACTCGAAGTTCCGTGATCTTTTGCGCTAGTTTTTAAAACATCGCGCTAGGAGCCAACCCCACCCACAAACCTGGCCACGGGCCTAGGGTAAATTAATCACCTTTGGGAACTTCCGCTAATTGTGTTCATTGTGGGCCTTCGAGGAGGCTCCAAAAATTAAGCTGGATCTTTTGGGCGCAAGGATGCAAACAGGTACATTTTGAAAGGTTTTGAATGTATTTATTTTTTTAAATTTACTAAGGAACTGACTACTGTACCCCAATCTGACTAGAAAATGGTTCTGTATATTTTTTAAAAGTCATTTTCAGTAATTTAAAATTGGGTTACTCACAGGTGGTGGATTGACACTGTGATTTAAAATGTTTATCTTTTGTGATAAACCCATTTTCATCTGTATTAATCAAACTTCACCAAATTACCACTCTTAAATATATCAAGGAATATTTTTTAAAGCAAATTTAAAAAAAAATTAGGTTTTAAAACGCTGCCTGATTGCGCTGGGTCATGGCAGAGTTTGCGTTCAACGATATGCAAATGAGTTTGAGCAGAAACCCGGGGGAAAAAAAACACTTTTCAAAATGGCTGCAATTTTGGGCGCAATTTACGCCGTAATCGCCGATTACTCCCAAAGCAGAAACTCTATCCCCAGGTGCCTCATACCCTGTTTTTAATCAGTCCTCCAGGCCTAACAATTTTAAAGAGCTGAGTGATCGCCCCTAGATGTCAGTCTTGGCTCCAGAGACTTGAGCACATAATCTAGGCTGGCAATTCTGTGCAGTACTGTGGGGTACTGCACTGTCGGAGGTGCCATCTTTTGGATGAGACCTTAAACCGAGGCCCCGTTGCTTTCTCAGGTGGACATAAAAGATCCCACGGCACTATTGGAAGAAGAGCAGGGGAATTCTCCCCAGTGTCCCGACCAATATTTATCCCTCAACCAACACCTCATCTGCCTGTTTCAGGTGAATGTTAAAAGAATTATTCAAAGAAGAGCAGAGATTTCTCCTCATCAACACTACCAAAAATAGAACAAGTCTCCTGACCAATAGTTAACCCTCAACCAACATCACCAAAAAACAGATTATCTGGTCATTATCTCATTGTTGTTTGTGAGACCTTGCTGAGTACAAATTGACTGCCACGTTTCCCACATTACAATGATGACTATGCTTCAAAAGTACTTCATTGGCCGTAAAGTGCTTTGGGACGTCCTGGGGTGGTGAAAGGTGCGATATAAACGCAAGTCTTACTGTCTTTCTTTCTTTTCCTATTCCCTGTGCTGCTTTAGTCACCCTGGCTAGATCTCTTCTGCTGCCCTTGTTCACAAAGGTAACATCTTTTTAAATGGAGATTAATGTTTTGAAGATCATGTATTCCTTCTAAAGATTTACCATAACAGAGGGTAGAGAGAGAGAGACAACCAGGAGATAGGGAAGTGGGGGCGGGGGGGGGGGGGCGGGGGTCGTGGGGGGGGGGCGGGAGAAAGAAAAAGAGAGAGAGAGAGGGACAGGGTCAGAGGAGGCTAGAGAGAGCAAGATGGACAGGACGAAAGGATAGAGGAGGGAGAGATGAAGAGCACCAGAATAGATGAGTAAAACCAGGAAAAGAGGGTAATAGGAATATGGAAAGAGCTAAAAATGGGGGAGAGAGAGATCAAGGCTTTGGGGATATGGAATGATGGGGACAAAAGAGTAGGGAATAATTTGGAGAACGGAGAATTGGGGACCTTGTATGGTCTCACCTTTTTGACTATGGGCGAGTCTCTTTTATTGTGCGTGAGGCATCTCGCTTTTTGTGTTGGGGGCTCACATTATTGCAGGATCATTTGTGCCCTACTCACTGGTTTTGGCATGTGTATCTGGCCCCTAGCTCCTGACCGACTGTACTTACAGTCCTTCCCTCCCTTTGAACAAACCTCTCATGTCTAATGCATGTCTTCCAGTCATAACTCCACTGACATCATTCTCAATGTGTCGTCAATTGGAGGTGTGAAACGGCATTGTAACGCACTGGAATAATGCATAATACACCTATGTGCTGTACCACTAGGCATCCTACTGTTAGTAATGAATACTACTAACTAAATTGTGAAAATTGCAAGAAATATTAAGCTCATTAACTGATATCACTTCGGAGTACTAACTGTACCTGGTTCCAGTGCAAGCCATGTGATAACACGACTGTTCATCGTCAAAAGTCCAGATTTATTTCTGAAATTTATTTCTAGCTTGTGTTGAAATGAACTAACACATCTCTGCATTTTTGTGATATCATATTTCTTAAAGTCATTCAAACTCAAATAAATCTGGGCATTAAAATATTAATTTTTAAACTTTAATTCGGAGCAGATTTACAGAAACACATAGGATCACAGGATATTTCAATGTTCTCAGAGAATATGACATATTGCAACAATGTTATTCACTTTACTAACTTTATATTTACCTAGAAATCGCTGTTTCAGATATTGGGGGTGAAATTGGTATTTGTCAGTAGCACAAAATGGACTCACGCTGAATCGTCAGCCTGTTTTACGCCATGCCCAATTATCTTTTCTATTGACTTCACTATGAGCTCGTTTAGCACTACTGGCGAAAACCAATTTCACCATTAATGTACAAACACTTAATGCTTCATTCTGCTGTTCACTAATTTAATAGAGGCTTTAACACATTTAAAACAAATGTTTTAAGATCCACATTAAAACAGCAAACAGGAAAATGCCATACAAAGTATTAAATATTGATCTGCTAATACACAGAGTGTAATTTTGAGCAGTAAGGACTATCTTTAAAATACAATAGGATGCATTAAAATAAATCTAAGTAATGGAGGTGTTTGACTAAATATATTGGCGTCCAAATCACGTACAATCACTGCCAGCATTCTGACTTAAACTTGTCTTGACCAAAACAGTTTTCATTACAACAGAATCAAATTTCTCTCAATTGGAAATGTTTCAAGTCCGTTGCTAAGTTGGAGCCCTCTCTTCGACAGTAAATCTTGTTTTTCCAAATAAAAATAGTGTGGCTACTAATACAAAAATAACTGCATGATTCAAACATTCCTGTTATGTGTAAAACTTGATCTAATTCTGCAAATTGGATTCTTTGCTGGAAAAGGAAGTATTTGTTCTTTAACCTGTACTCACGGTGAGATTGGGTTGGGAGGAGGGAAGTGTGAGCAAAGGGGAAATAAGGGAAAGTGGGAAGATTGTGATCAGAACTTCCTGAAGGGGCAGATAGCTATCTAGTTTGATTCTCATGAAAGTAATTGTTGTCTAGACTCAACTCTTATGGGTTGCTTCGAGTGGTTTTGGACTGAGTCCAACCATGTCTGAATTTCAGGCCTGGATTAAAATCAGTGGAGTCATTCTAGGACAGAGTGTCAAGGTTACTTTGGTTTTGTTGGAATGGAAACTTTTTTCTTTATTTTAAGCATCTTTTAGCTTGGTTGAACCACATGCTCGTTTATTGTTTTAGTGGTGCCCTTCAGGGGCACTTGTGGTGCTGACTTCTGTCAGGTGGAGGGTTGCCAACCGACCGGGATTGTCCTGGAGTCTCCAGGAATTGAAGATTCATCTCCAGCATACAGTTGAAAGCAATCATATGGGCATTAAAAAAATGGTGCTTTTTTCATTTTTTAAACACTTTTATTAGTTATAATAAATATCGGAGAACGTAAGAACATAAGAAATAAGAGCAGGAGTAGGCCATACGTCCCTTCGAGCCTGCTCCGCCGTTTAATAAGATCATGGCTGATCATCGACCTCAACTCCACTTTCCCGAGATGTAGAAAAAAGGCTGTTTGACTTGACAGGGTGGTTGGAGGTGAGAGGTCATGTAATGAAACCTCCATGAATATGGCCGATCAGAGTTAGCAACCATAGTCAGGTGACACTGGGGTTCCCCCCTTTAAAATTGGGGCCAATTTCTCAGTAGAAGCTTGCCATCCTCGTACAGAAATATCTGATGCTCTGGCATACCATTCCTGACCCTTGGGTCTGACAAAGACTGATAGGAATTCTAAAGTCAACACAAAAGACAGAGTGTGGCAAGGGCAGACTTGCTGGTATCCTCTGTCCAGTCTGATGAGTTTCTAAGATGGCCCAGGATTACTCCAGCCTTCTGGCCTATATACAAGATACATATCCTGTTTATAGAAGAATTACAGCTGATCCTTATATACCAAGAAAGCTTATAAAAGAGCATTCTGCAGCTTAATCGCTAACTTTCATAATTATGATCAATTTTATTGAATTTAACGTTTCAAAGAAAAAAGAGACGTCACCTCCCCAATGTCCCACAGACAAAAGAAAACCTTTCTTGTAACAGTATGCAATAGAGCAGATTAGTCCAACAGTCAGATTCAATATAGAATGTGGGTAGTGAGGGGAGGAGAGCACAGGGGGGTAACAAACAGCAAACCTGCATTTCAAAAGCAACTAGCCTCCTCCATGGTCGCTCTCCCAAGGCATAAATTCCTCTGTACACAGTGACTTTCATATACTCTTAGATTTATAGGTTTCGATTTTGATACTGGGGTGGGCTGGGGTCATGTGATCCGCATTTCGTGTTAGCCACCCGATTCTTAACTTAATTGGCCAATTGAGTTCCAACGTGCGGGAACCCATGGCCAATGAGTTTTTCCAGTCTAAAAGTCGCCTCCGATGACGTCATCATTGCTGCTGCTGCATTTAAGGTCTGCAACAAGCCTTGCTTCTTCTGCAGACTGCCAAACTTTTGGCCTTTGCAGTGAGAGGCACCTGCAGGAAGAATGGCCAGCCAGAGACCTAGGTCTGCACCTCGCTTCAATGACGTTGCCCTGCAGGCTTTAGTGGAGGGAGCAAGAGCACATAAAGAGGTGCTCTTCCCTTCTTCAGGGAGGAAGAAGCCTCCCCAGCAAACAAAGGCTGTGTGGATCCAGGTGGCCCAGGAGGTGAACTCGTTGTCAGTAACCCGCTGAACCTGGCTTCAGTGCAGGAAGCAATTTCATGACCTTCTGCGCACTGGAAAAGTGAGTATGAATTTCCCATCACCCTCAATCTGATCCCCATTGCCTCTCCTCACCAGCACTCAGCTTTAGCAATCTCTTCCTCCACATCCCACTTGACACTGACATCCATGCACCCTTACCCATTCCCTCTCTCTCTATGGTCACATTCACCTAACTATTCGACTATGCAGCCCTCACACTCCCTATCACTGTGATGCTATGAAAACATCTGACAACACACAGGGAGGGCCCTTGATCTTGCCACCTCACTCCCTCTGTCTCCTTCTAAGCATCTATGCTATGGATTCTCTACACTCACTCCTTCATTCTCACTCAACCTCCACTTGTCTCCCTCATTGCAGGAAACGAGAGCTCACAATAAGAGAGAAAGAGTGAAGATAGGAGGAGGGCCACCCTCAGTAGCCCACCTCACCCCCTGGGAGGATGCGGTCATGGAGATCGTGGGAGTAGAGGACGATGCGCAAGTGGGGGATGGACAGACGGGTGCATCACAGCAAGCTGGTGACAGAATAGTTTCACATCTCTCTCAATGACATTGCATGAGTCGCTGATAATGATTCTGAAGCTCTAACAGATGTACATGATCATCTGCAATATGCAATGTGCATGTAACCTTGGCATCACACCTCTGACTCTTTCCTTTATTCCCCCACAGGACCAGCGCAAGCACCCGTCCCCACTGTCCAGGAGGAAGAGCCTGAGCTTCCAGACTCCTCAGAGGAAGCTGCAACCTCTGAGGGTGCAGCGTCAGCAGAATTCAGCGCACCCAGCACCAGCGCAGACACTCACACCTCGGTGGGACCATTGCGAGATAGAGTAGTGTTGTCACCTGGTGTATCACAGCTCACAAGTGAGCATCAGCAGATTGTGGAGACAGGGACAGCATTGGAGAGTCCTAGTCGGAGGGTGCAGGACTCTGCCAGCTCGGCTCAGCTGCATGTTGACCCTCAGCCTCTGGGTCCATCCATAAGATCAGCGGTGCTGGAACTCCAGGAACAGATGCAGGAGTCTCTGGCAGGTTTTGTCTCCAGGGTCGCTGCGAGTGTGGAGCAAATGGAGGAGTCCATTGCGAACATGAGCAGAGCCTTTGTGGAGTCATTGGCACATGAACGCATCACCATGGAAAGGATGGCAACCTCCATGGAGGTGATAAGTTGCCAGAGTGCAGCAAACATGGTGAGTGTTCTGAATAGAATGACACCTCTGGAGGAGTGATGGTCATCTATTGAACAGAGAAACCAGACCTTCATGGAAGTCCTTCTGAGTAGGACTGCCAGTGCTGATATGGGTCCCCATGGCCCCCCTGATGTGCAGCAAGGTGCTCTCAAGCCACTTGCAAGCGCTGAGGGGGACCTGACCTATGAGAGGGAAGTTGGTGGCAGACATCAAGGAAGTGGGGGCTCCTCTCCAAGCGCTCACACTTCCATGCCACTGCAGAGCCCTCGGTCAGAGCCCCACCAGAGTCCACACCCTTCTGAGATCGGCGTCTCAACCCCTTCACAGCCGCAGGAGCAGCAGACTGTTGACGAGCCCTCACAGGTTTGCAACCCCAGAGGACGCCCTCCAAAGGTGTCGAGACAGGAGCAGCAAGAAAGTGAGCAAGGGGCCTCCACATCTGCTGAAGCCACAGGGGAAGCACCACGTAGGAGCACGCGTAAGAGAAAAATACTGCACAAATAGTCACAAGGGTAGTCAGTTGGGTGAAATTTGATGTTTTATGTTAAAAAGTCATCAGATGATTACTGTAAATAAAAAATCTGATGGCTACTGCTGTAGTTGTGGCGTGAGTCATTTCGCGAATGGGACTTCCACATTGAGGGCTTAGGATTACTTGGTATATGCCTCAGTTGAGGACGCGCTCAGTGAAGGTGGCGAGAGGGGTTTCCCAGGAGGTCACACTGGAGATGGGTGTCAGGCTCCAAACTTCCACAGCTGTGGTTATGCTTTCTAAAACTTCCCCCAGACCCGAGACATCAAAGTCCTGCCACCTGCAAATGATGGCTGATCAAATATCCTATTTAATGGTGGAGCTGCAGCTAATAGTCAGCAACCCAATTGTGCTCCTGCCAGGTTTCACCGTCGTGTTTCAGAACAGGCGTGCTTCACATGGGAAAAGGGTTGAAATCTCCAAGGCCTATCAAAATGGCATTATTGAGGCAATTTAGTGCTTGTTAAGGGCCTTAATGGCCTATCCCGCCTCTTGGTGGCGGGACAGAGACGGGAAGGGTAGACACGATTTAATGAAAATTGCTTGGAGGCAGGATGGAGGCGGGGTTGGGCCCGCTCACCAGTTTTTGCAATTTTAACCCCCCACACACCTCCAATCCCGCCTCAACAGCCCGATGAAAATCGAGCCCATAGTTTCATCTGGCAAATTGGCTGCCACATTTGCCTGCAAAACAGCAATGACTACAGTTCAAAAGTAACTCATTGGCTGTGGAGTATTTTCAGTAGTCGTGAAACAAGCTATATAAATGGACGTTCTTCCTTTCTCTTCATTAAGAAGATTTTATTTGCCTTTAGGAGCTGAAGAATGACATGTAATACCCTACACATGGAATTAAATTAAATAAATGTCAATTTAATGGCAGAGGTTTAGCAGAACTTAAGCAAATCACTACCCACTGCATCACATGACAAGCCCTCCCTTTTCCAGGCTCTCGGAGTTCTTTGATTCTACACCGAATCATTTGGTATTTTAATAGCTGGTCTCAGGGACATGCTAAGTTCTTCATTGGCATTACCCAGAGGCCCACTGAGGACCCATTACAAAGAAATCAAATTACCCCCTTTCTTCATGGCTCGTGGGAATATACATACCAAATACTCTGAGTCACAGGGATATTGTTGACAATCACTCCCTCCTGTAACCCTTCCCTTTCATGTCAATTGCACAGGTTCACTTCAAAGAAGTTTATACAATGTCAACAATGCAAACCGGACTCCAGGAAGGGTCAATTCAGCATATTAGTTGGTCTGCAAAGACCTTGAGTCAAGCACCTCTAACTCTTGAAAAGTCAAGAAGCTTGATGGTAAAGCTTGTTTTAATTGTTTGTCCTGGAGCAGATTGTTGATAGCCTTTAGAATCAGATTAAAAATTATTTATCTATTTTCAGCAGCCATCTTTTCATTTATAATCCACGTGGGACAAAAATTATTTTCGATGACAAATCTTGATAATTGCTTAGCGAATAACTCACATTGCTCCCTTTTCAGTTTCTTTCCCTTGTCCTTATTGGCCATAGAGCACGTGTGATGCACTGTCATACAGCAAGATCCCATCCTCTATTGTGGTATTGGCGACAAAATCTACAATTTGATGTTTGTTTGACAAAAGTGTCAAAACTTCTGGAATTACACATTCCTATAGCTGGTGAAAAGTAGTCCCAGATAAAAGATATAAAGAAACACATGTCTAGCTTTGTGAACAGGAGACTAGAAATAAATTCTGTGGTTAGCTACAACAATGAAGCAGTGTTGGAATTTAGAAATAGCCAAGTAGTCAAAGGCAGCCCAAATTTTTATTCATGCTCAGAATGATTCCATCAGTTACAAAATGTGATTATTATATATATAAAATATATATATATAAATTACAATTTAAGGTAGGTATTACTGCAGGGTTGAAGTCTTAATGCATTTGTAAGGCAACAACAACTTACATTTATATAGCTCCTTTAACATAGTAAAACACCCCAAGTCGCTTCACAGGAGTGATTACCAAACAAAATTTGACACCAAGCCACATAAGGAGATATTAAGACAGGGAACCAAAAGCTTGTCTTAAAGGAGGAGAGAGAGAGGTGGAGAGGCGGAGAGTTTTAGGAAGGGGATTCTAGAGCTCAGGGCCTAGGCAGCTGAATGCTATTTTAACAGAGGTGCTAACTTGTTTCAGGTTCATGGTCCAGTTAAAATAGCAGACAGAGAAATGTCATAGAAATTCACCAAGTATTCATCCGCTAACATCACCAGTGGTAAATTCTAGCCTTTATTGAGTAAGTAACTTGACAGATGAAGCAAGAATACCTTTCTGCTAGGATGACCATAAGTCCCAGTTTTCCAGGGATAGTCCCCGGATGAAGAATGTCCCTGGGAGAGTCCCCGGTTCACAAAACTCATCCCCGAAGTTTACCCCTGGGCAGTGAGTGTACCTCCCACCTGAGCTGTCAGTTTGTGGCTCTAAAGTTCTCCCTTCCCCTCCCCTCATTGTCCCCTCCCCTCTAATCATCGATCTCCCACACCCCAGGATCAGACACTCGGCCAGTTTCGTTCCCCCGCCTCCTTTCCCCGACCATCGAGTTGTCTCCGAGCGCCAAATCGGCCCATGCAGCTGGCCGGCTGCGTGCTAATAACCCCCGGTCACCCGGAGGATCCGCCGCCCGCCCGATTAGCACAGCAGGCACACTCGGCCCCAGCAGCACCAGTGAGCCCTCGTGGTTGGTTTCTGATCCTTGTGTTGACCCCCAGAGCTTGAGTGTTAGAAATAAACTGAGACATGACTGCTCTGACCTGACCCACTATCAACCTGTGCCATCCCACAGCTCATCCTTTCAACATCTACATCTGGAACTGGAGATAAACCTCCCACCTGAGACTGTCAGCAAATCCCATGGGGTTTTCCATTGCCACTACAATAAAAAAGGCTCATGAACAGAAGCAAATAGAGCAACATCAAGCTAAAAGGAGACTGTGGATAGCTTTGGTTATCTGTGTAATATTTGTGATCGGAGAACTGGTTGGTGAGTCCATTACAACAGTGACTACGCTTCAAAAGTACACCATTGAATGTAAAGCTCTTTGAATCATAGAATCATTTTCTGGGGACAGTCCCCAGATGAGGTATTGTGTCCCCGGGCAAAAATGTCCCCAGAAGAGTCCCTGGTTCTCAAAGCTCATCCCTGAAGTGTCCCCCTGGGCAGTGAGTGTACCCTCCCCCTGAGCTGTCAGTTTGCGGCTCTAAGGCTAAATGTAAACAGCAACTTGTACAATGGCCAGAGTGACTCACTACGCATGCGCGACTGGACAGTCTTTCTGACCATGTGCCGCTTGTTGTTTCAGAGTTTTTGGTTGCTCTCATGCTGCTGGATTGTCAGCGCCGGAAGTGCCTGGGAGCACGGCACCCAGAGCGGGCGAGGGAGAGGGTGTGGGGGAGGGCCCGGTCACAGTCACCGGGAGAAGTGGGGTGGGCTAATCCTAGACACTGTGGGTGGGGGATTGGGGGCCAGGAGTGACCTTAGTCACTGGGGAGGGTCAGGGTCAGGTGTTACCTCAGGTACTTGGGGGGTCAGGGTCAGGTTTTACCTCAATCACTGGGGGGGGGGGGTCAGGGTCAGGTGTTACCTCAGTCACTGGGGGGGTCAGGGTCAGGTGTTACCTCAGTTACTGGGGGGGTCAGGGTCAGGTGTCACCTCAGTCACTGGGGGGGGTCAGGGTTAGGTGATGTAATGATCACTAACATGTCATTCTAGAATGGTACACTAGGTGGAGCTGTATGTAGATAAGATGGGCTACCCATGATGCACTAGGCTACCCACAAGGTAGTAGTCAAGATGGATGCCTCTACACTAGTCCACATGGCTGAATAAATGACTAGCTCCAAGCTAGCTGTTCATAATAAGAATGTTTATTTATTTATGAACATAATAACATGGTACCAGGAGTGGTAAAATCTGCTGAATATTGTGAAACGCGACATGGAGAATTTGAAGCCACCGGAGGGTTTGAAACTCATGAGGAATGTCGACTGCAATTGGCGGACTTTCAAACAACAATTCGAACTCTATATTGCTGCCATCAGGTTTGGTACGATGCCAGATGCAAGGAAAATAGCATTACTGCTCACGGTTGCAGGCCCGCAGGCAATAGAGGTATTTAATACGTTTGTATTTGATCAAGCGGAGGACAGAGAAAAACTGGACGATGTGCTAAAGAAATTTGATACATATTGTTCTCCCAAAAAGAATGAGACCTATGAGCGATACATGTTCCGTTCATGGACACAGCAGCAAAATGAGACTTTTGATAGCTTTATGACCGATCTGAAACTGAAAGCACAGACATGTAATTTCTCTGAACTGAAATCATCCATGATTCGTGACCAGATTGTGTTTGGTATTCATGATAAAAAAGTCAGGGAACGTTTGTTGAGAGAAACCGAACTAACATTGGAGAATGCTGTGAAAATATGCCAAGCCAGTGAGCTAGCTCAAAAGCACGTGAAGACTTTCAGTGAAATTAATAATGCGATTGTAGTAAGTGATAGTGCTGCTGTCGGTGCTGTGTCCTACAAGGGGAAGAAACGTGGGCAGAACAGAAATGAAAAGCAATCGGAGGAAGGAATTTTTAATTGTAAACGCTGTGGTTACAAACACCAGTCACGACAATGCCCTGCGTTTGGGAAAATGTGCACAAAATGTAATGGAAAGAATCACTTTGCCAAACAATGCTTTTCAAAAGTAAAAACAAAGAAAGGGCAACAAGTCAATGTGATTGAGGACACTGATTTAAGTGAGACATTTTTTGTAGGAATGGTGTCATGTGACAATATCAAAAAGGATACAGAAAATGTGCAGCCCTCAGGAATGGACAATGCTGAACATAAAGTTAATGCAGTAAAAGAGGACAAATGGATAATGTCACTACAGGTAAATGGAGCATTAGTTACATTGAAACTAGACACTGGGGCAAAAGCAAACTTAATCAGTATGAGTGACATTAACAATATGAAAGAAAAGCCCAAAATACAGAAAAAGTCAGTACTACTGAAGAACTATAATGGACAGAAAATAGATAGCTTAGGTGTATGCAGACTTAAAGTGACAGTCAAACACAAAGTGCATCATCTCATGTTTTCTGTTGTGGCTGAAGGACTTGATTCACTACTGGGTGACAAAGCTTGTGAAGACTTAGAACTGGCCAAGAGAGTCTACCGTATAAACTGTGCCATAAGCAGACCAGATGACTCGGTGGATTCTGTAGTGAGTAATTTCCAGGATGTGTTCAAAGGATTTGGAGTTCTACCATTCACTTACAAGATCCAGCTAAAGGAGGATGCTCAGCCAGTGGTACATGCTCCACGGAGAGTTCCAGCACCCCTGCGTGACCGGCTCAAGAAAGAACTGGACAGAATGACCACACTAGGAGTCATCAGGAAAGTCGAAGAGCCAACAGATTGGGTTAACTCCATGGTATGTGTAAAGAAAAAGAACAATGATCTAAAAGTATGCATGGATCCAAAGGACTTACATAGAAACATAGAAGATAGGAGCAGGAGTAAGCCATTCGGCCCTTCGAGCCTGCTCTGCCATTCAATGAGATCATGGTGATCATCCAAATTCAGTACCCTGTCCCTGCCATCTCCCCATATCCCTTGATCCCTTTAGCCTTAAGAAATATATCCAAATCTTTTTTGAATATATTTAAAGAATTGGCCTCCACCGCCCTCTGTGGCAGAGAATTCCACAGGTTCACCACTCTCTGGGTGAAGAAATTCCTCCTCATTTCAGTCCTAAATGTCTTACCCCTTATTCTTAGACTATGACCCCTGGTTCTGGACTCCCCGGTCATCATAAACATCCTTCATGCATCTAGTCTGTCCAGGCCTGACAGAATTTTAGAAGTTTCGATGAGATCCCCTCTCAATCTTCTAAACTCCAGTGAGTATAAGCCCAATCGACACAATCTCTCCTCATACGTCATTCCTGCCATCCCAGGTATCAGCCTGGACTTAAATGCAAACATAAAACGTGAACACTACCAGATTCCCAAGCGAGAAGAAATCACCAGTGAAATGTCAGGTGCCAGATACTTCACAAAGCTCGATGCCTCAAGGATTTTGGCAACCAAAACTGGATGAAGAGAGCACCAAATACTGTACCTTCAACACACCATTTGGCAGGTATTGTTTCCTCAGAATGCCTTTCGGGATAATATCTGCATCTGAAATCTTTCATAGAGTGATGGAACACATAATTGAAGATCTGGAAGGAGTTCGGGTCTATGTTGATGACATCATCATCTGGGGCTCCACACTGAAAGAACACAATGAGAGACTGACTAAAGTGCTACAGAGCATACGCCGGAATGGACTGAAGCTCAACAAAGCCAACTGTCAGTTTGGCGTCCAGGAAGTCACTTTCTTAGGAGATAATCTATCTGGTAAAGGAATAGAGCCAGATATGGAAAAAGTAAACGTCATACTCAACATGCCCCGACCCACTGACAAAAAAAGGAGTGCTACGCATCATGGGGATGATAAACTTCATTGGAAAGTTCATTCCTAACTTGTCAGCCAAGACAGCCTGTCTGCGAGGCCTGCTACATAAAACAAATGAGTTCGCATGGACAGAAAGACATGAACAACAGTGGATGAATCTCAAAACAGTGCTGACAACCACACCTGTACTCACCTTCTTTGACCCAACAAAGAGAATCAAAGAGTCAACGGATGCATCAAAAGATGGACTAGGCGCGGTCTTGCTACAAGCAGAGGGTGAAGAATGGAAGCCTGTTGCCTATGCCTCCAGGTCTATGACTGATTCTGAGTGTCGATACGCCCAGATTGAAAAGGAATGTCTAGGCTTGGTAGTTGGACTAGAAAAGTTCCATGGCTACATATATCAACTTCCCACCTTCACAGTTGAGACAGACCACTGCCCACTGGTTGCCATCATAAAAAAGAACCTGAATGAGATGTCTCCAAGGATTCAACGACTCATGATGAAGCTGCAAAGATATGACTTTGAACTGATCTACACACCAGGCAAACACAGTGTTAGCAGATGCACTATCCCGAGCACCCACAATGAGTCATGTGAGCTCTACTGAAGAAGACGTGGATGTTCATGTGAGTATGGTCACTGCTGCGCTGCCCGTGTCAGACACAAAATCAAAGCAAATAGCAGAAGAAACAGTAAAAGATACAGTGTTACAAACAGTAATAGAGAACATTCATCATGGTTGGCCAAAAGGTTCCTGTCCAAAGTACGATCACATAAGGCCAGAATTGAGTGTCGCAAGTGGACTATTACTAAAACAGAACAGAATAGTCATTCCACAGGCTCTACGTCGAGACATGCTCAAAAGGATTCATGAGGGACATCTCGGAATTGAAAAATGCAAAAGGAGAGCAAGAGACACTGTTTATTGGCCTGGCATAAATAAGGACATTGAGAACATGATAGGCGAATGTGAGACATGTCAGAAACACCAAAACAAACAAGCAAAGGAACCAATGATAGTAGCTGACTTACCAACAGCCCCATGGCAAAAGGTTGGTATGGACCTTTTTCATTTGAATGGTAAGGACTATCTAATAGTGATTGACTACTATTTTAACTATCCTGAGATGGCGCTGATCTCAAGCACATCAGCAAGCAGTGTCATAATGCATGTGAAAGCCGTCTTCGCCAGACATGGAATTCCCAGGATTGCCGTTAGCGACAATGGTCCCTGCTTCAACTGTAAGGAGTGGCAACAGTTTGCAGCACAGTATGACTTTCAGCACATCACATCCAGTCCTTTGTATGCTCAGTCGAATGGTAAGGCAGAAAAAGGTGTTCAAGTTCTCAAACAGCTACTGAAGAAAGCAACAGAAAGCAAGTCTGATCCTTATCTCGCCCTGCTGAGCTACCGAGCCTCACCTTTAGACTCTGGTTCTTCACCTGCTGAACTCCTAATGGGTTGCAAGTTGCGCACCACGCTACCATGCTGTGCAAAAGAAAAGCACAGTAAGGAACTGAGACAGAGACTTCAACTGTTAAAGCTGAAACAGAAATCACACTATGACAAGTCATCCAAAACTCTGAAACCATTGACAAGGGATGATGTTGTCAGGATTGAGGATGCAGATGCATGGAACAGGAAAGCTACAGTTCTTGAGGAAGTAGGACCAAGGTCATACACTGTTAGAACTGAGGAAGGACAGATTCTCAGGAGGAACCGCCGTTCCCTCCTGAAAACACAAGAAACTATACAAGAGCAAATCGATGACAATGCCGCAACTGAATCTTGTCACTCACCACTGGAACAATCTAACACAAATACACACACAGGCTCTCATGAAAACACATCAGACTTACCTGTGCTGAGAAGATCCACACGTGAAGTAAAAAAGCCTGATAGACTTAATCTTTGAGTACAAAGAAAACTATATTGAAAATGTATTGACTGTTGTGAAGATGTTTATGTTGTTATGATTGATTTTGATTTTGTTTAACCTCAAAGAAAGGGAGATGTAATGATCAGTAACATGTCATTCTAGAATGGTACACTAGGTGGAGCTGTATGTATATAAGAGTGGGCTACCCACAAGGCAGTAGTCAATATGGATGCCTCTACACTAGTCCACATGGCTGAATAAAAGACTAGCTCCAAGCTAGCTGTTCATAATAAGAATGTCTATTTATTTATGAACATAACAGGTGTGACCTCAGTCACTTGAGGGGGGGGGATGCAGTCAGGTGTGACCTCAGTCACTGGGGGGGTCAGGGTTAGGTGTGACATCAGTCACTGGGGGGGGGGGGAGATGCAGTCAGGTGTGACCTCAGTCACGGCGGGGGGTGCAGTCAGGTATGACCTCAGTCACTGGGGGGGTCAGGGTTAGGTGTGTTGAGTCTGTGTTTACAAATGCAGTTATACTGAATAACAGGTCACAGACTACAGAAGTAAGTAAACAGGTCTTTAGTGATTGAGGGTCAGGGCGGAACTGAGATACACTTTGCTCCGCAGGGTTTATATACCGGTGTGGTCACCACCGGTACTACAATGTACAGGAGCCATCAAAAAGTAGTCCATCACCTTAAGGTATCCTCTTAAGGTAGTACAGGTTACATACACTACAATTCCTCCCCTTTTAGCTTAACAGTGGACACCCCAAATTAATACACTACATGGATAACATATATACAATTTACACACAAGAACTGTTCAAAGATTCAGTCTCTGAGGAGGCCTCCTGATCCGGCCTGGATAATGCCTTTCAGGGATCTCTGGTTCCCGTTGCTGGGGTGACTCATCCACTTGATCTCCTATGGATTTAACATCATCCAATACATTCGAATCTGAGGTAGATGCTTCAGGCTCAATAAGTTCTTCAACTGGTGTCTCTGCCGTAGACATGGGGTCGACCCTGGTTCTCGATTCTACAAGTTGGTCAGCATGACGTCGTATTACGTTCTCTCCAACGTCTACCGTGTACATCAAGGGTCCTTGTCGTGCACGAATTGTCCCAGGTTGCCATTTATCATCCCTATAGTCCCTGGCCAACACTGGTTGTCCTATTTCAAAACTACGAGTGGCCTTTTTATTTACATGCTGGAATTGCTTGTTTTCGACTTCCCGTCGCACATTGGGTTTTAACAAATCCAACCGGGACCGCAACCTTCTGTTATAGAACATTATGGCAGGGTTTTGATTTGTCACTGCATGCGTGGCGTTTCGATACGCCATTAGGAAATTGTCCACCTTGTGTTGTAGTGGAATATGATCTTCACTCATGGCCTTTATCACCTTTTTGAACATTTGTACAAATCTCTCGGCCAACCCATTTGTAGCCGGATGATATGGGGCAGATGTATAGTGTTTCACCCCATTCTTTTTCATGAATTTCTGGAATTCTTCTGACACGAACTGTGGTCTGTTGTCTGAACATATTTGCTCCGGCAACCCATTCCTTGCAAATATGGTTCTTAGAACTGCAATCGTCTTCTCAGAGGTAGTGGTCAACATCTTAATCACTTCTGGCCATTTAGAATGTGCGTCTACTGCTATCAAAAACATGGAATCCATGAATGGACCTGCAAAGTCGATATGTACACGTTGCCATGGGGCTGAAGGCCATTCCCACGGATGCAGCGGTGCAATTGGAGGTGCGTTCTGAACTTTTTGGCACCCTGAGCAGCATTTAGTCAGATCCTCTATTTGTTGGTCGATACCTGGCCACCACACATAAGCCCTAGCAAGGCTTTTCATCTTGACTCCCCCCAGATGACCTTCGTGCAATTCTTTCAGAACTCTCTCTCTTAATTTCGGAGGAATAATCACCCTTGTTCCATACATCAATGTTCCTTGACATATGGACAGCTGTTCTCGTCTGGCTGAGAATGCTGGTAACAGTGGTTCGCCATGTGCTGGCCATCCCTTCACTGTCAAGTCGTAGACCCGAGACAGTGTCGGGTCATTTCGGGTCTCTCTCTCAATACCCGCATTGGTGACTGGTAAGCATTCGATGATGGTCGAGTGAAATATCTCGACAGGGTCAACTGCCGGTGCGTCTTCCGCTGAAGGTAGTGGCAGGCGCAACAGCCCATCAGCATTACCATGTTGCTTTGTACCTTTGAATTCAATATCATATTGATGTGCCCCTAGAAAAAGGGACCATCTCTGAGGCCTCTGCGCCGTCATTACCGGAACATCATTCTTAGGGTTGAAAATGGAAACCAACGGCTGGTGATCTGTCAGCAGCGTAAACTTTTGGCCTTGCAGGTAATGGTTAAATTTCTTAACTCCCCACACGAGGCTGAGAGCCTCCCTATCTATCTGAGCATAGTTGCGCTCAGCGGAGGTCAATGATCTGGATGCGAAAGCGACTGGCCTTTCCGAGCCATCTGGAAACTTATGTGAGAGCACTGCCCCGATACCATATGGAGAAGCATCACAAGCTAAGCGAATAGGCAGCGTTGGGTTAAAGTGAGCCAACACTTCCTCAGAGGTGATCAGTGCCTTGCTCTTTTGAAAAGCCCGCTTACAATCATCGCTCCACTTCCATGGTATTCCCATTTGCAAAAAAGTGTGTTTAGCGGATGTAACACCGTGGATAAATTTGGAAGAAACTTGTGGTAATCGTTAACCAACCCGAGGAACGACCTCAACTGGGATACATTTTCCGGTGCTGGAGCTTTGACAACAGCTTCGATTTTGTCAGGTGACTTATGGAGCCCCTCCTGGTCAATGACGTGGCCGCAGTACGAGATTCGCTTTTGAAAGAACTCGCATTTCTGGCGATTAGCTCTTAGCCCATATTCTTTCAATCTGATGAGCACCTGCTCCAAATTCGCGAGGTGATCCTTATCGTTATCTCCTGTAATCAGGATGTCATCCAGGTAGCATTGTGTGCCTGGGATTCCCTGCAATACCTGCTCCATAGAAACATAGAAGATAGGAGCAGGCCATTCGGCCCTTCAAGCCTGCTCTGCCATTCAACGAGATCATGGCTGATCATCCAAGCCCTAGCACCCGGTCCCTACACCGACAGCCATCCCACCCAAGCCCTATCCCCGTAACCCCGTAACCCCACGTATTTAATCCCCCCTAACACTAAGGGCCAATTTTTATCATGGCCAATCAACCTAACCCACACATCTTTGGACTGTGGGAGGAAACCGGAGCACCCGGAGGAAACCCACGCAAACACGGGGAGAATGTGCAAACTCCACACAGACAGTCACCCGAGGCCGGATTTGAACCCGGGTCCCTGGCGCTGTGAGGCAACAGTGCTAACCACTATGCCACCGTGCTCCCCTTTGCCAAATCGCTGGAGCCGATGCCACTCTAAAAACCAGCCTATTATACCGATATAAGCCCTTATGTGTGTTGATCGTGAGATACTGATGTGACGCTTCATCAACTTCCATCTGTAGGTACGCTTGCACCAGGTCTATCTTGGTGAAGTGTTTCCCGCCAGACAGCGAAGCGAAGATATCTTCAATCCGCGGAAGCGGATATTGCACCGTGTGAAGAACTGGATTAACAGTGATCTTGAAATCGCCATGGATGCGAACCTTCCCAGGTTCCCCCGGCTTGTTGCTCAATGAACGCTTCATGACAGGAACAATGGGTGTAGCCCATTTGCTCCAGTCCACCTTGGACAGTACCCCTGAACGTTCTAGCCCTTCCAGCTCTGCTTCCACAGCAGGTCGTATCGCATAAGGCACCGGTCTGGCTTTGAAAAATTTTGGGTTTGCATGTTCTTCAACCTTGATGGTTGCCGTAATTCCTTTCAGTGTTCCAAGTCCCTGTTGGAACACCTCCTTAGCATCGTCTAAGATTTTGGACAGTCGTTTAGGTTTGACGTCGTCCTCCTTACAGGCATCCACAGTCAGTGCTTGTATGGAATGCCAGTCCACATTTATTCTCCGGATCCATTCCCGTCCCAGTAGTGGCGGACCTCCATCAGGTAACACATACAAGTCCATTTTTTGACTTTCTTTACCATTGTAGACCACATTTACTTTTATCTTTCCTTTGGGGTATACTATTTGCCCAGTGTATGTTTTCAATACAATCTCCGTATCCCTCAGGAGAATGTGCGAGAATAACCTTTTGTAATCTTGCTTATTCATGACCGTCAATGCCGATCCAGTGTCCAATTCCATCTTCACTTGGACTCCTGCTATCCGGAGCATGACCCAGATAGTTTGGTGGTCTGCTGTGTTACCCACATTATGTATTTTCAGACAACCCAGTTCCTTACTGCTGGAGTCTGAATCCGTCTTCTGTTCATCCGAACTGTTCTCTGTCACCTTGTGTACTTTTTTGTACTTCTCCTGCGGTGACTTTTTGCTGCTGGTCTTCTTTCCTGACCGGCATACTCTCGCTATGTGACCAAGTTTGCCACATTGCCTGCATTCTTTGTCTTTGAACCAGCACTGGTTCTGGTCATGCGTTGTCCTTCCGCAACGATAGCACTTTACTGCGCCCAATGCCATTTCATTGGTGCTGAATTCCAGTGGCCTTTGCTGTATCTCTGCAGCGCCCCGTGCTGCTGCCTCGTGGGATGCTGCAATGCTGAAAGCTTTGTCCAGCGTAAGATCCTTTTCCTCTAGCAGTCACTTCTGGGTTCCTTCCCTTAGGAGCCCACACACAAACTTATCTCTGTGCGTCTGCTAGTCCTGTTCCGAACTGGTAGTACTTTGATAACTTGCGCAGTTCTGTTAGGAATTCAGCGTTGCTTTCTTCTTTAAGTTGAATTCTTTTGTAGAATTTAAATCGTTCCGCTATCAGCAGCAGCGTGGGGTTTAAATACTCTTACAGGATAGTAACAATATCCGCGAAACTCTTCCCTACCGGTTTGTCTGGGGTTACCAGGTTCCTTAATAACCCGTATGTCTTCGCACCCATCGAGTTTAATAGGGTTAGTGCTTTCTTATCATCCGGTACCTCATTCATTGTACAGTAAACTTTGATGCGTTCCACATAAGTGGCCCAATCTTCTACATCGTTATCAAAAGCAGTGATGTTACCCATTTTTGGCATCCTTGCTGAGTTTCTCCTTTCCCTTCGGATATTATTTAATATGATGACTTAAAAAAAAAATTTTAAATTTAAGATGGTGGCTTTTCCCGTGCTTGGCGGCTTTTCCCGCGCTTGTCTTCTTCCCCCGCCGACTCAAGATGGCGATTCCCGCGCTGTTGCCATCCGCGCCTCCCAGCGGTCCTTTATTTTCCTTGCGCTGCTGCGCGCCTCTGCCCCGATTGCAGTCCGGCCCCTGACACCGGCTGCGGTCGTGTTCTCCGCCCTTTTCCCTCCCCTTCTCCCACTGACAACTCGGCCGACTTCCCCCCCGTGCCGCTCGATCGGGCTTACCCGCCGCTGTCGTAGAAGGGATGATCACTGATGTTGGACTTCATGGCCAGAAAACCAACCCGGGTTCCCGATGGCCTCCCGTGCGATGCAGTGCTCAGCAGGATGTTGAGGGCAGATGCCCTTTTTCGACGCCTGTTTCTGAGGACGAAGCTTCCTTGGATGCAAAACTGCCGCTAGGTAAGATCAGACTCGTCGCCACTGTTGAGTCTGTGTTTACAAATGCAGTTATACTGAATAACAGGACACAGACTACAGAAGTAAATAAACAGGTGTTTAGTGATTGAGGGTCAGGGCTGAACTGAGGTACACTTTACTCCGCAGGGTTTATATACCGGTGTGGTCACCACCGGTACTACAATGTACAGGAGCCATCAAAAAGTAGTCCATCACCTTAAGGTATCCTCTTAAGGTAGTACAGGTTACATACACTACAAGGTGTGACCTCAGTCACTGTGGGGGGGGGGGGGAAAGTGCAGTCAGGTGAGACCTCAGTCACTGCGGGGGAGGGGGATGCAGGGATGCAGCTTTAAGTTCCTTGGAGTCCACATCACGGAAGACCTCTCCTGGTCCCTCAATATCTCCTCTCTGGTGAAGAAGGCCCAGCAGCGCCTATATTTCCTAAGGAGGCTGAAGGGATGTAACCTGCCACCCCTGATCCTCTCTAACTTTTACCGCTGCACAAAAGAGAGCATCCTGACGAACTGTATCACAGTATGGTATGGCAGTTGTGGCTACTATGACCGGAAATCCCTGCAGCGGGTAGTCAAAACTGCCCAACGCATTACCGGCACCTGGCTACCGACCATAGAGCACATATACCAGAAACGCTGTTTACGGAGGTCACGGTCCATCATCAAAGACCCTACCCACCCCAGCCACAGTCTGTTCGCCCTCCTGCCATCTGGGAGACGCTACAGATGCATTCGCACCCGTACGACCAGATTTAGGAACAGCTTCTTTCCCAGGGCTGTCATCCTACTGAACTCCACAAATAAACTCTAAAGCCTGCACATCTGCCAATGCACTTTATTATGGTTATGTTTATGTTAATGTATTACAAGCCAAATGTATGTTGAATGTTTAAATGTCTTAATCTAAATGTACACTCTCGGGAGCCGCAAGCCTACATTTCGTTGTACTGCACTTGTGCACTAACAATGACAATAAAGTTGATTATGATTATGATTATGACTATGATTATGATTGTGTGACCTCAGTCACTGGTGGGGGGGGGGGATGCTGTCAGGTGTGACCTCAGTCACTGCGGGGGGGTGCAGTCAGGTGTGACCTCAGTTACTGTGGGGGGGGGGGATGCAGTCAGGTGTGACCTCAGTCACTGGGGGGGGGGGATGCAGTCAGGTGAGACCTCAGTCACTGGGGGGGGGGTGTTAGATCCGTGATTCTGAGAGTATGCTGTTTTTCAATAACCACACGGATGCTGTAACTTAACAATAAACAGGTATTTACTGGAGGAGGGTAGTCTCAAGACTGGGGGTACAGAGGCATGCGCAAGGCTTATATACAGGTGTGGTCACTGCCGGTACTACAGTATACAGGAGCTGTAAAAGTAGTTCTGTCTTAAAGGCACATACACTACAATTCCTCCCCTTTTAGATTAATAGTACCCCTAATATTCAAATAACAATTAACACTTTAACATGTACATTAAACAACAATAGTCCATTTATAGATTCAGTCTTTCGGGTGGCTTCCTGACCCTTTCGGGATAGCGCCTTTCCTGAGGTTCTTGTTCTTGGTGCAGAGGCGATTCTGACCCCTTTTCATCGGGTCGTTCATCGGGTTCCACTGCTACTGGTTCTGAGGTAGATGCTACCGGTATGTCGGGTTCATCCCCAGGTACTCGAGACATGGGGTTGACGCGTTCCTGTGATGCTAAGATCTGATCGATGTGGCGTCTCACAATGTTCTCCCCGATATCCACTGTGTACATTAATGGCCCCTGCCTTGTGCATATCGTTCCGGGTTGCCATTTCTCTGTTTGATAGTCACGGGCCAAGACTGGTTGTCCTACATTGAAGCTCCTTGTCGGCTTCTCATTGATGTGCTGGAATTGTTTGTCCTCAACATTTCTTCGCACATTTGGTCTGAGCAAGTCCAGACGAGAGCTCAACCTTCGGTTAAAGAACATCATGGCCGGGGTCTGGTTGGTAACTGCATGTGTCGCGTTTCGGTAGGCTAATAAGAAATTGTCCATCTTATGCTGTAGTGGAATTTCATCGTCGCACATGGCCTTTATCGCCTTCTTAAAGGTTTGTACGAACCTCTCAGCCAATCCATTTGTGGCTGGATGATACGGGGCGGATGTGTAATGCTTTACCCCATTCCTTCTCAAATTTTTGAAACTCTTCGGACACAAACTGTGGTCCATTATCAGAGCAAATCTGCTCTGGCAAACCGTTTCTGGCAAATATGGTCCGTAGGACTGCAATCGTTTTCTCTGTAGTGGTTGAGGACATTTTTATCACCTCAGGCCACTTCGAATGAGCATCCACTGCTCTTAAGAACATTGAGTCCATGAATGGACCAGCGAAATCAATATGCACCCGTTGCCATGGAGAGGAGGGCCACTCCCATGGGTGTAGAGGGGCATGTGGTGGTGCATTTTGGACCTTCTCGCATCCTAAGCAGCTCTTAGTTAGGTCTTCGATTTGTTGATCGATTCCCGGCCACCACACATAAGCCCTAGCAAGGCTTTTTATTTTCACTCCCCCCAGATGACCTTCATGTAGCTCATTTAGCACTCTCTCCCTCAACTTGGGTGGAATCACCACTCTGGATCCACACATCACTGTCCCCTGACATATTGACAGCTGTTCTCTTCTGGATGAGGATGCTGGCAACAGTGAGTCGCCATGTGTTGGCCATCCCCTCACCGTCAAATCATATACCCGAGACAGCGTCAGATCATTGCGGGTCTCCTTCTCTATATTCGCGTTCGTTACTGGCAATCGTTCAATTACTGATGAATAAAATATCTCGATAGGGTCCACTGCTGGTGCTTCCTCCACAGTAGGCAGTGGCAGGCGCGATAGCCCATCAGCGTGCCCATGCTGTTTCGTGCCTTTATATTCTATTTCATATTGATTCGCCCCTAGAAACAGGGACCATCTTTGTAACCGTTGTGCAGTCATCACTGGAACGCCCTTCTTAGGATTGAAGATGGAGACAAGTGGTTGGTGGTCAGTCAGCAAGGTGAACTTCTGCCCATGCAGATAGTGGTTGAATTTTTTTACTCCCCATACTAGGCTGAGGGCCTCCCTGTCAATCTGGGCGTAGTTGCACTCGGCTGAGGTTAGTGACCGAGACACAAAGGCTACTGGCCTCTCCAACCCGTCTGGGAATTTGTGCGACAGCACCGCTCCAATACCATAGGGTGATGCATCACATGCCAAACGAATTGGTAGTGCTGGGTTGAAATGGGCCAACACCTCTTTTGATGTGATCAATTCTTTACACTTCTGGAAAACTCATCTACGTTCGTCATCCCACTTCCATGGTACCCCTGTTTGCAGTAGGGTGTTCAGTGGGTGTATACTGTGGACAAATTTGGTAAGAACTTGTGGTAGTAGTTTACCAGCCCGAGGAACGACCTCAGTTGTGACACATTTTCTGGTGCTGGAGCCTTGACTACTGCCTCAATCTTTTCAGGGGACTTATGTAACCCCTCTTCATCGATGACGTGGCCACAATACGAGATCTGTTTCTGGAAAAACTCGCACTTGTGGCGATTAGCTCCTAGCCCATACTCCTTTAATCTGGCGAGCACCTTCTCCAAGTTGGCGAGGTGATCACTGTCATTTTCGCCGTGACCAAGATGTCGTCCAAATAACACTGGGTCCCTGGAATCCCTTGCAGGACTTGATCCATTACCCTTTGCCAGATAGCCGGAGCCGAGGCTACCCCGAACACCAGCCGGTTGTATTGATAGAGACCTTTATGAGTGTTAATCGTAAGGTATTGTTTCGAAGCTTCTTCTACCTCCATTTGCAAGTACGCCTGGGCTAGATCAATTTTGGTGAAGCGTTTACCTCCAGATAGCGAGGCAAAATTATCCTCAATTCGTGGAAGCGGATATTGTACCGTGTGAAGGACTGGGTTCACTGTCACCTTAAAATCCCCACAGATGCGGACCTTCTTTGGTTCCCCAGGCGTATTACTCAACGACCTCTTCATTACAGGAACGATGGGTGTAGCCCACTCGCTCCAGTCCACTTTGGACAGTACCCCTGAACGTTCCAACCCTTCCAGCTCTGCTTCGACAGCTGGTCTGATCGCATAAGGCACTGGTCTGGCCTGAAGAAACTTTGGGCTTGCATTTTCCTCTATTTTAATCGTTGCTGTTATGCCTTTTAGTGTTCCTAGTCCCTCCTGGAACACTTCTTTTGCGTCAGTTAGCATTTTAGACAGTCGTCCAGGTGTGACGTCGTCATCCTTTTTGGCCTCAACCTTCAGTGCCTGTATGGAATGCCAATCTAATTGTATCTTCCGGATCCATTCACGTCCTAGCAGTGGTGGTCCTCCATTTTGGTTACCTTATGTAGTTTCAGACAACCCAGCTCCTTGCTTCCGGAGTCTGTGTCACTTTTCTGTTCATCTGATTCACTGTCCATCACCTGGTGTACCGTTTTGTACTTCTCCTGTGGAGATTTCTTACTGTTGGTTTTCTTCCCAGACCTGCAGACTCTTGCTATGTGTCCTGCTTTTCCACACTGTCTGCACACCTGGTCCTTGAACCAACAATCCTTTTGGTCGTGTGTTGTTCTGCCGCAGCGATAGCACTTCCCTGTTCCATAGGACATTTCATTGGTGCCATATTCTTGCGGTCTCCGTTGTATCTCTGCAGCGCCCCTTGCGGCTGCTTCGTGTGATACTGCCATACTGAAAGCCTTGTCCAGCGGAAGATCCTTTTCTGATAGAAGCCGTTTCTGGGTTCCTTCACTTTGTAGCCCACACACAAACTTGTCCCTTAACGTATCTGCTAGTCCCGCTCCAAACTGGCAGTGTTTCGATAGCTTGCGCAGTTCCGTTAGGTACTCAGCATTGCTTTTGTCTTTGTGTTGGTTCCTTTTATGGAACTTAAATCGTTCTGCTATCAGCAGCGGCGTGGGGTTTAAGTGGTCCTGTAGGATTTCTACTATGCTTTCGAAATTCTTGTTCACCGGCTTCTCTGGGGTTATTAGATTTCGCAGTAACCCATAGGTTTTTGCACCCATGGAATTTAACAAAACCAGTGCTTTACTAGCATCTGGCACTTCATTCGCCCTGCAGTACACCTCAATACGTTCCACATATGTCGCCCAATCTTCGACTTCATTGTCGAACGTAGAGATACTGCCACTCTTCGGCATCCTTGGGTGTGATTTAACTGTCAAAAATGGCGTCTCCCGCACTTCCCCTTCTTCTCCGCTGGCACAAAATGGCGTCTCCCGCGCTTTCCTTCATTCCCGCGCTCGCCCTTCTTCTCCGCTGCGACTTCTAAAAATGGCGTCTCCCACGCTCTTCCTTCTTCTCCGCGGCTCAATGGCATCTCCCACGCTGTCCCTTCTTCTCCCCGCGGACACTGTTCAGCCCTTGAGCCCTGGCTGTGCTCTGCGCGTTCTTTTTTTTTTTTTCGACGCCGCTCGGTCCTGAACCCGTCTGTTGCTTTACCCTCTCTCTCTCCGTTTTTTTTTCTTTTTCTCGACACCACTCAGTTTTCAACCCCCGGCTGCGCCCTGTGCGCTTCACTCTCTGTCTTACCCCGTCGACGCTGCTCGGCTTTCTCTCCGCCGTCGGTCGGCTCCAGCCGCCGCTGTCCGGGAAGGGTCTGCACTGGACCTGTCGTCAGTCTCTTGCTGATCGTCGTGGCTGGGGAACCAGGCCCGGCTCTCCACAGCCTTCCCTGCGATGTTCACTCTCTGCCGGACGACTGGGCGGTTGCTCGTGGTCGACGCCCGTGTTCCTGGCCTCGACTTTTTTTTTTTTTGCAGGTAGATTCGAATCGACACTCGTCGCCACTGTTAGATCCGTGATTCTGAGAGTATGCTGTTTTTCAATAACCACACGGATGCTGTAACTTAACAATAAACAGGTATTTACTGGAGGAGGGTAGTCTCAAGACTTGGGGTACAGAGGCATGCGCAAGGCTTATATACAGGTGTGGTCACTGCCGGTACTACAGTATACCGGAGCTGTAAAAGTAGTTCTGTCTTAATGGCACATACACTACAGGGAGGATGCACTCAGGCGTGACCTCAGTCACTGTGGTGGGGGGGATGCAGTCAGGTGTGACCTCAGTGACGGGGTAGGGTAGTGGGGTAAGGTGCTTGAATGCACTTCAATAGTGTGACGTTACATCCACGGTAATTATATGCACATTTGTACTGCATTTGTAGTATATATGTGCTACTGTTAAAATATAGGCTGCTAAAAATCTTGCCTCACTACGCTGCGCCACCTACATTTTCCATCCTGGCTACTTTGCTGTGCACCCACCCTGTGATTTATAAAATATAGTCACCCTGCTTTATGCACCTGAAAGGACTATTGCGTCCACTATAAACCATGGTTGCTTACTGTACAGCTTTTTCAGTGTTGAATTTCACAACTGACAATAGTGGCCAATAGGTGTCAAAATTAGCCAGGAGAAAAATAAATGAAATTCAAAACTTGAACAAACATGTTTACAGGAACTAAAAAACCTGACTGAACACCTGGCTGCTTTTCTGAGTTGAGTTGCACAAATGTATTTTTCAATTTTCTGGCCTTCCCTACCCTTCTCTTTTGATGCTGTGAATTAGAGCTGGAGTATAGTTGCATGGGCCCTGGCAACCCTCCAGCACCTGACTCCAATGGCCATTTGTTGTCTGTGAGCCTGGACAGTGAGTGTTGGCAGGCTATTTTTCTGTGGAGTGCTGAAAGTCGAGTCTGATCCTGTCCCCTTCGACATCAGCACATACGCTCTTTCCAGTAAGTGTCATTGGTTACTGGAGAGGAGCCTTGTCTGATTATTGCTCCCCCCTTGGCTGTGGGCATTATAGCTAATTGTCATGAGATCAGTTAACTCAGCATTGAACGAGGATCGAATCTGGGACTATCCTGTTCTGTAGTGTGTCAGGCAGTGGATTTATTGAGGAGTGCAGTTTTGGTTTTGTTCTTATCCACTTCCTGTCATACCCTTACTTTGTAGTGTGCAAATCAATATGCTATTTTACTTGAACTGACAGGATGGATTGGGATGCTCTGACTTCCATGGTGAGGGACATTGCCTACTTTAAGCCATTCCTTTCTTATGAGGTGCTGTGCCATTGCAAAGTGCTCAGTATCGCAACCTGACTGATGGCCTGCAGAATGAAATTGTAGCAGATAAACCAAGTTTGAAATGAAGGTGAAGCTTGGGGTCAAACTCACCTCCTCTGAGTAAGAATCCAACATGCTAGTACAGCTTTCCGGCCCCACTTACGGATTTACAAACAATAACCAGATGATGCAACAGTGAAATCCTCACTGTTATAAACAGTCTACAGCATGTTCACATCGTTCGCATGCCCGATACGAGACTTCCAAAACAAGTGCTCTACTCGGAGCTCCGGCACGGCAAGAGAGCCCCAGGTGGGCAGAGGAAACGTTTCAGGGGCACCCTCAAAGCCTCCTTGAAAAAGTGCAACATCTCCACCGGCACCTGGGAATCCCTGGCCCAAGACTGCACAAAGTGGAGGAGAAGCATCCGGGAAGGCGCCGAACACCTCGAGTCTCTTCACCGGGAGCAAGCAGAAGCCAAGCGCAAGCAGCGCAAGTCAACCCAAGCACCCCACCCACCCTCCCCTTCAACCACCGTCTACCTCACCTGTGACAGAGACTGTAGGTCCCGCATTGGACTCATCAGTCACCTGAGAACTCATTTTTAATGTGGAAGCAAGTCCTCCTCGGTTCCAAGGGACTGCCTAAGAAGAAGACAGCACGTGGATAATATACATTGTTAAGTCATTGTTGAAATTCAATACATATTCATCTACATTTGGGGCCCGATAATAACTCGGAGACAGGAAATGTGAGGGTGCCAGTCAGTTCCTTTTTGTAACCTCTAGATGGCACCTTCACTTGTTTGTTCCTTTGTTAATTGTCCTAGTCTCTGGTGTTAATTGTTCCTAACCCTCTCTTTTTATTCGACCAAAAACAAGTTCACAAATAAACTGACAAAAACCCAATAACCCTTTTAAATAGCCCTCCACCAATCAAATTAAAATTTGGTTGTCCAGATTAATTATGCACTCCAGTCCCCGCGGCGCCCACCGGTCACGAAAAAGCTAATTGTTCCTAACCCTGTGTTAGTTTTTAAACAGCCTGTTAGCTGTTTATGGGTGGCACCTGGTTTTCTTGGTATATAAGTTCTGTTGTTGTTTCACTCAGTGCTCAGTCCTCACTAGGCTGAACCAGGGAGTTAGTCTTGACAATGTTCCTTGTCTTGACTAGGTGCTCTGTGTGACTAGCCTTTGCTCTATGGCAGCGTGCCTTCACAAGCTGGCTGCCATAGTTCTCTCGAGCTATGTATCTAAGTCTGTGCCATAGTTCTCTCGAGTTATGTATCTAAGTTTGTGTTCTTGTTTCTGGATTTAAGATGTTCTTAAGTCTGTTGTTTTGTTAAGTTGCTTGTCTTGGTAAGGTGCCGTTTGGACTAGCGTGTTGCTATGTGGGAGCCGTTGGGATCTTGTCTTGAGCTTTGCATTGGTAAGCCGATTACCCTTGGGGTAGCTTGTCTGGAGTTTAGCCTCAGCAAGCCGGTTGCCCCTTGTGGTAGCTTGTCGCAAGCTCAGTATAGACAAGTGGGCTTCCTCATGGAAGCTGTCCTGAGTTCCTATCTTGACTAGCTGTCTTGTAACTTGTTTCTAGTTCTTATGTTTTTGTCTCGAGTTCTCTTGTCTCTGGTTCTTATGTATATTGCTGTGTCCCTTGTGTTAATCTAGTTATGTGTGAATCTAGTAAAGTTCAAACAAAGTACTGTATATGTGTCTCTTGTCTGGTTTCTGCACTTGGGTCCAGAACCTACTTCGCCCGGAGAGCACGGCCTCGTATTTATACGGCCCCGTGACTCCCCAACCCTGACAGGAAATGAATGGGGAGGGGGCAAGATATGGGTTGCCCGCAGGTTCTGCCGAATTTAATGGCAGGACCTGTTTAAATTTTTTCAACAGGTTTCCTGCCCGCCCAACAGCCAGCTAGATGGACAAGTTGCCTGTCTGGAAAATAGCCGGGAAGCGAATGTCCAGTAATTCCTTCATCGCGGGGAGTGGGGGGAGTTGGACATCGCGGGGGAGTTGGTAAGGGGAGTCGGGCATTCACTTTTTTTTGGGTGCGCGGCCCCTTTAAGGTGCTGCGCAGCCCATTCAAACTTCCGCACATGCATCATTTTTCCATTGAGAAACCGGCAAGCGGTCTGCACGGGAGCTTCAGACAGCTGCGCGATTGCTAAACGGTAACATTGCATGGGGGTTTGACGAGGGGAGTGTTTAAAAGGTAAGCTTGGTAGGCTGGGGGAAGCACTCCTAATCCCTCTGGCTCACAAGCAGTGCAATAAAGACACTTACCTCATGGATCCGGCCCTTCAAAGTCCTTGAATGTGTTGTCACCTCCCAAATCCGTGCCCATCTTTCCCACAACTCCATGTTTGAACCTCTCCAATCAGGTTTCTGCCCTGCCACTGTACCAAAACCACCCTTACCAAAGTCACAAATGACATCCTATGTGACTGCAACTGTGGTAAACTATCCCTCCTCATCCTTTTTGATCTGTCTGCAGCCTTTGACACGGTTGACCACACCATCCTCCTCCAACGCCTCTCCTCTGTCGTCCAGCTGGGTGGAACTGCCCTGGCCTGATTCCATTCTAATCTACCCAGTCATAGCCAGAGAATCACCTGTAATGGCTTCTCTTCCTTATCCCACATCGTTACCTCTGGTGTCCGCCAAGGATCTATCCTTGGCCTCTTTCTATTTCTCATCTACATGCTGCCCCCCCGGCGACATCATCCAAAAACACAGCATCAGTTTCCATATGCACGCTGATGACAGCCAGCTCTACCTCACCACCACCTCTCTCGGAGTCTCTACTGTCTCTGATTGGTCACACTTTTTGTCCAACAAGCAGAAATTTCCTCTAACTAAATATTGGGAAGACCAAAGCCATTGTCTTTGGTCCCTGCTACAAATTCCGTTCCCTAGCAACCGACTCCATCCCTCTCCCTGGCCCTGAACCTGAACCAGACCGTTCGCAACCTTGGTGTCATATTTGACCTCGAGAGGAGTTTCTGACCAAATATCTGCTCCATCACCAA